>NC_054385.1:125216502-125532752 GCF_017654675.1 Xenopus laevis | reverse complement strand
GACAAGTTGTATATATGGTAGCACTTTTGGTAAAGCAATTGTCACTGCTATACTATAGGGCTGTGAAAGAAAATCTTTCTGATTGCAAATTAAATTAGTTACATTACCTATCACTGACAACTCATGTCCATAAAAACATGATAAGTGTATTGATAGAGAGATAAGAGATATTTAGTGGTACACTTATAGGAAAAATATATGTTAAAGGTGTATCAGTCATTCAGTCAACCTTCCAAGATTAAGGTAGAAAATAACCAGCCAGGTTGTCTGGGGTGCCTGGCCCGGTGCTGATATATATATTCTATTTCACAAATGCTTGTTCATTCAAACAATTTTACTACATTTTTTTTAACTCTTTTCTATATATATAAATATATATATATATATACACCCGTGTGTGCGTGTATATATATATATATATATATATATATATAAAATCAATTTGGGGGATACTGACACTTTTTTGAAAGTACTTTGAATACAATTTGATCGATGTAACTTTGATTCGAATGATTGAAGTAACATGTACAGTATTCAACCGCAGAAAAACTTGGATTTTTTTATTATATTTCGGTTGGTCTTTTTTTCTTTGAATTTTGCAGTTATGGGAGTTCAAAAGAACTCCCATTACTTCAATATTCGACCCTTGATAAATCTGCCCCTAAATCTGTATATAATCTGCCTAACTGCCAGTTAATCCAGAGGAAGAAGAAAAACCCATCTGAAGCCTCTCCAATTTGCCTCTGGATCAACTTGTACTATGAGCTTCTTCCATAACACATATTGTCCATTATACTGTATACCTGTGGCATTTGATTCATTTTTTTTAACCTTCACAAAGGGCACATTTCATGCCGAAACCTGATGGATTTTTTGTGCTATGAAGGTTGTAATATTTTGCACTAATACACATTTTGTTACTTTTGTGAATTGAGTGTCACCCTTTTCTGGTTTAAACACGTTATATATAAACTGAATATATATTCTTTTCTTATGTTGTAGTTTATGCCGTTATCTTTTTTTTTGCCCTCAATCAGAATCCCACAAGAAGAGCCGCTTGTATATCACCACCCATGTCAGTGTGTTCCTCATGATTATCCTGGGAGTATTTCTATGCAAAAACAGAATGAAAGAAGGTATTTATTTTCTTTTGTAATTATTTTTTTAATTGGAAAATAATTATTTTGCTCCAGAAAAACCACACTAATGGTACAATATGTAGTTATACTTATTTCAATTACCTGGGCCTCTGCAAAGTGACAGCAAATAGGCAGGCAGATCCACCAATCCCATAAGCAACGTATTGGATCCCCATAAACTTCTGGGGCTCATTTATTAAAGAAATTGTTCCGTGTAAAAATAAAAACTGGGTAAATAGACAGGCTGTGCAAAATAAAAAATGTTTCTAATATAGTTAGTTAGCCAAAAATGTAATATATAAAGGCTGGAGTGACTGGATGTGTAACATAATAGCCAGAACACTACTTCCTGCTTTTCAGCTCTCTTGGTTTCCACTGATTGGTTACCAGGCAGTAACTTGAGGGGGGGGCACATGGGTCATAACTGCTGCTTTTGAATCTGAGCTGAATGCTGAGGATCAATTGTAAACTCACTGAACAGATATGTCCCATGTTGCCCCCTCCAAGTCACTGACTAACTCAGAGTTAGAGAGCTGAAAAGCAGGAAGTAGTGTTCTGGCTATTATGTTACACTTCCAGTCACTCCAGCCTTTATACATTACATTTTTGGCAAACTTACTATATTAAAAACATGTTTTAATTTGCACAGCCTATCTATTTACACAGTTTTTATTTTTAGACTGAACTCTTTCTTTAACACTGGGCCATTTTGTATCTAGGCATTAAGGTTAGCAAGTAGGAACCACAATTCTGTTATTATTGCCCTAGATGTGCAACAATTGTAGTTCTATCGCAGCTTGCTTCAAAGCATCTTGGGTGAATGGGCGAATTTGACCATTTTTTGCTTCGCCAAAAATCCGCAGTAATGCATAAAAGTTTATGGGTGACAAGTTTTTTTTTGACCTGCTGCATTTTTTTCTGCCATGGAAGTGTATGGATGTCATTTCTGCTGCAAAACTCAATGAAAAATTCACTCATCCTGAATCTTGGGCAGTAACCCATGCTAATAAATCAAATTATTGCTTACATTGTTCTACCTGCAGCTGGCAGCAGTCCATCACTGCTTAGTTACTGTAGGTTACTGTCCAGGTTCAAAGCTTAATAGTTTATAAAAGTACATATTCCCATCAGGTTATAACTATTGAAGTATATTTGACAGCCAGCAGAGATCACTTCACTTACTTACTCAACTGCATAATTGGGGAGCCTAGTCTAGTCCTGTCTATATACAATTTGGGCCATGCTCCTGATTCAAACGTACTATTGTCCTGATTCAAACTGGTCACGTCTATTTAGGAATCCAATCTACAAACCCTGTCCCCCAAGTTTTCTGGTAAGCCCCAGAACTTTTTAGGTCAACAATTTGCAGACATTTTTGCACCCTACCTCCACTCCCTATTATATGTATACGCCCGTGTTTGCTGCATGTTAAAGTGGACCTGTCACCCAGACATAAAAATCTGTATGATAAAAGTCCTTTTTAAATTAAACATGAAATCCAAATTCAGTTTTTTTATTTAAGCATTCATAGCTTTTGTAAAAACATTTAAAAATCTCTGTCAATCAAATATTGTCTGCCCCTCCTCTATGCCTTAGGCATAGAGGTGGGGCAGGCAGTTACTTTCACTTTCCATTCAGCACTTCCTAAATGTCACTGCTCTCCCCACATTCCCCCAGTTCTCTTCACCATTTAATTGTGTAGTCAGTACATGGGGATGGACATCAGATTCCCCATTCTGGTGCACAAACAAGATTCTGAGATGATACAAGACTTGTCTTAATAACAGTGTCCACAGAATGGCTCCTGCCTGCTTGTTATAATTATGAATTCCCAGACTGAAGTCAAATAATTTATATTGTGTAATTAAAGTTCATTTTTCTTGACTAGTGTGATAAAATAGGATTTGGAATATTTTTTTTAGGTGATGGGTCCCCTTTAATAGTGTGCATAGACAGGTGTATTGGATGAATATACAGAGCTGTGTGTCAGTTCAAAGGATCTGGTTAAAAAGTGCACAGTTTATATGTCAGTGAGCATTTATTTGTACATTAATACATTATGCCCCTGTACATTGTGCAGGATACATCCCTTGTGACATTTAATATACATGTATGCATGTATATAACATAATAAATATTTTTTTTTATTTCTTTTAGAACCGAGTCATAAGAGCTTGTGCACAGAAGATGGAGACGAAAAGTCATGTCGGCCTTCTTGCATAAACATGTCACGTTTAAGAAACTTTTTCAGGATTTGGCCAGGATTAAGCCTTTTTCATCAGAATTCGGATTTGCACGAATCCTCTTGCCTGACCGATCTGAATCCTTAAAATCATGTGACTTTTCATCACCAAAGAAGGATGCAAAACAATTTTTAACCTTGGTTCTCTTTTTCCCTCCCTGTCCCTGATTTGAATATGCATATCCTTATTCACCAATGAGGATGCTGATTACATGAACATCTTGCTGTTATCTTTCTACTGCCATTGAATAAATATTACAAGTGTGTGGCCCCTCTGCCAGAACAGGTCTTGTGAGTGTGCCTGCTATTTGGGAACAGCTACCTTTTGTAGAATAATTGTGCCAAGTACAAGAGGCTGCGTTTTTAAATATCCCACTTAAAAGGAATAGTGGGATTGTCACTTAAAGACTGTTATATTCAGTTAGCTTGTACTGTTACTAGTTTACTTTGCTTAAGGTGGCCATACAAGAACAAAGTCAGCAGCTCATTGGCTACTAAATCAGGCCCTCTGAAGGGCTTCCTCAATTGTTATCTGGCCAAAAATCAGCCAGACGTCAATCAGGCAGGCTTAAAATACCTGTCGCATCGAGGACCACATCAGTTCATTAATGTGCTCCTCGATCTACCGCCTGCATTCCTGGCCTTGTGATCCAATCATTGGGCCCTAAGGCCCAGGATCAGATCAGCCCAATATCACCCACTCAAATTGGTACAAAATCCACTTGTTTAGCAACCTCTGCAAACAAGAGGATCTCCCATGTAGGGCCACCTGTTGTTACTCAAACCCCCCTCATGCCCACATTGCAGGTGGGTTCTACTTTATCATATGTTTGTTGTATTTCACTTTATTCTATATAATATGTATTACTGTTGATATTGCTGGGTTATTTTATTTAATTTGCTAGTGGGTTCCTCTAAGGCATATTCCTTTGAGGCCACTGGGTGAAGGGACTGTGCTATAGAGTCCCAGCCTTTCCCTTCAGTACCATGGAGAAATCCTGGGTTATTTTTTTATATTTTTTTTTAATATTGTTGTTTGTTGTTGTGTTGCTCGTGAAAGCTTACAATCTAAGAGGGAGAGAAAAGGAGACATACAGTGAGGTTAGCTAGTGTGATTGTTCTTAGCATAGTAATGGTGAGTGCAGAATGAGAGATGAATACCAGTAGTTAGTGTGTGCATGATAAAAGAATAATTGTGCTTGGTGGGTGGTCAAAGTGCTGAGGGCTTGGGTTAAAGGCTTAAATGAAATGTGGTCTCTTAAGTGACTGTATAAGCATAAAGGCTCTGAAAGTGTCTAATGGGATGGGCAGAATGTTCTAGAGAATGGGTGGGTGCAGCACATGAAAGTAAGAGGAAGTGAAAGGAAGTAATGACTGAGAAGGAGTGGAGCATGTGCAGATCAAAGAAGCCAGTGAGTAATCTAAATGAGATATAACTATGGCAAAAATTAGAAATTTGTTAATATTGTGTGAGGAGGGGTTATACAGTATATTCGAGATGTTCCTAATGTGGAAGCAGCATGACCCCATCTAAAAAACAAATGCTCTGTATGGCAAAAGTGGTGTTATTGCTACTTTTTATTATATGACAGTGTCACCCAATGTAACCTACAGCACTTTAATACCCCTTCAAATTGTATCCGTAAATTACCCTCCCATTTAGACTGTAAGCCCTATGGGGTAGGGTCCTCCATCCATTTGTCTCCTTGACACTGAACACTTAGGGGCCAATTCATTAACTTCGAGGGAAGGTCCCCATAGGCTTGGCTACGTTTTTTTGGTCGAAGGATAATCCTTCGATCGTTGGATTAAAATCCTTCGCTTCGATCGCAGTATTTGCGCAAAATCCTTCGACTTCAATTTTCGAAGTCGAAGGATTTTCATTCCCAATCGAATATCGAGGGTTAATTAACCCTCTATATTCGACCTTTGAGGAATTTGCCCCTGTATCTGTATTGTAATTATATTTTATATTTATGTGAATTGTATTTCTAATAATGCACTTATTGTTACTTATTAATGCAGTGAATCCTTGTTTGTTACTACTAATGTATTGTTTTGCTGTACAGTGATTTGTCCTCAAGAAGCTCTATACAAATAAAAATATACATATATAGATTTCTCATCTTTCTATTCAGGCCTCTCCTATTCATATTCCAATCTCTTATTCAAATCAATGAATGGTTGCTAGGGGATTTGAACTCTAACAACCAGACTGCTGAAACTGCAAACTGGAGAGCTTCTGAATAAAAAGCTAAATAAACCAAAAACCAGAAATGAAAAAAAAAAAATGAAAACCATTCGCAAATTGTCTCAAAATATCACTCTCTACATCATACTAACAGTTAACTCAAAGGTGAACAACCCCTGTAATTGTTGGTTGCATAAGTCAGTGGGCAGTTTGTAAGAAGAAAATGAGCACAGGGCAATGCATACATCAATATACTGCTGTGAGACCAATTAACAGAATGACAATGCATGCTATTCCTCTGAGAACGTTTACATGCCTTTTTGAAAGAAAACAAGTACTTTGCACTGGTTGGACAGAGAGGAAATATTCTGACCAATAAAATAAAAATATCATTCCGCTTATTGTACCAGGAGGCGGGACATAGAGAACATGGATTGAGAATGTATTTAGCACAATGTTTTGGAATTGGCAGGCTGAAGTTCTGTCTGTCTTTTATTTTTATAGAATGTATGGGGAAATTATGTGATTTGTTTAAATATAAAACTCATTATCAAGCAAGAATATTGTAGAAATGTTGTTTAGCTTCTGCTATTCAGCCTCAATATACCAGCAGTATATTGTAGTGAGTATTATCCTCACTTTTCTTTTATGTTATAAACAGCTAATAAGTTAATAAATAGCATGTAAGCATATTTATGATCAGCAAACATTTAGTAAGTGCCATTTTCTTCATAGTCAACATAAAGCTTAAAGTGGACCCGACACCCAGACACAAAAATCTGTATAATAAAAGTCATTTTTAAATTAAACATGAAAGAAAATTTCTATTTTTTATTAAAGCATTCATAGCTGTTATAAGCTCATTTGAAAATCTCAGCTGTCAATCAAATATTGTCTGCCCCTCCTCTATGCCTTTGGCAGACAATTACTTTCACTTTCCATTCAGCACTTCCTACATGTCACTGCTCTCCCCACATTCCCCCAGTTCTCTTCACCATTTAATTGTGTAGCCAGTACATGGGGATGGACATCAGGTCCCCCATTCTGGTGCACAAACAAGATTCTGAGATGATACAAGACTTGTCTTAATAACAGTGTCCACAAAATGGCTGCTGGCTGCTTGTTATAATTATGAGTTCCCAGACTGAAGGAAACAAGATTCAAATAATTTATACAGTGTAATTACAGTTCATTTTGCTTGACTAATGTGATAAAATAGGATTTTGAATAATTTTTTGGGTGACAGGTCCCCTTTAATAAATACATTTCACACCATGTTGTATGGTCTATGTATTTTTACTGTTAAAGTTTTATTTACAGAACTTGATAACTATGACCCTGTGGAAGCCATTGTTATTCAGAAAGATTTGAAATCTGAAAAAGCCATCTCCCATAAGGGCAAATTTACTAAGCGATGAAAATTCGCCAGCAACGGCTTCACAGGCAGCGCAACACTTCACTTCACTCAGACAATGCTAATTCACTAGCATGCAAAGTTGCGTACAGGGCACCGAATGCTGGCGAAGATGCCGTAGCAGAGAGAAACTGCGCTAGCGTTGGCTAATTTGCATACGACAGGAAGTTAAAGTACAATGGACGTATATGTTGCAGCAAATGCATTACACTACACAAGCCCAGGGAACCTTAATAAAATAAAATAAAGTTGTTATATTGCCCTACACATGAGCCCAGTGTATAGTTTATGTGCCATATGTTAGGAACTGTAGGGGGGAAGCCTGTTACCCAAGAAAACATTTACGCTCTTTTGCAGCCTATCACCCTGAAAAATGAAAATTGTGACTTACAAAAATGTTCAACTAAATTTTGAGGAAGTCCTATCTACTTTATTGCACTTCGCCTGGTCTGAGGTGGCGAAGGCAAGTCTGGCGCAAGAGGTAACGTTCAGTAAAATCCGCATCTTAGTGAATTTACTTAGTTACGTCCATTCACCAGAGCGCAAATTCACCTGGCGATTGAGTGCGAATGAGCGCAAACGACAGTCTCTTTCGCTAGCTAAGTTACTGCTGCACCAGTTAGTAAATCGGCGAAATACCGAAATGACGTCACTTCGCCGTTAAGTAAATTTGCCCCAAAGTGTCCATTTCCAGCAAATATGTTTTTTCTCATTTTTAAATTCTTTCCGTATTGTCAATAATAATAAACCAATTGGTGGCAATACAGTCCTACTGGATTTATTTTGTTTTTAAATAATTTTTAGTAAACTTAAACAATGATTTAATGTACAAAAAAAAACCCTTAGAATAATAATAATAGATTGCATTTCTTAGTAAACGCCAGGTAAAAAGCAAGTGTTTCTAATTAAGTAGTGAATTTTGGTTAAAAGAAAAAAATACAAAAAAGTCCATCAACTCCTGTAAATGTAAATCATATAAACATGAAATAAACCCAATAGGCTGGTTTTGCTTCCAATAAGGATTAATTATATCTTAGTTGGGATCAAATACAAGGTATTGTTTTATTATTACAGAGAAAAGGGAAATCATTTAAAAAATGTAATTATTTGAATAAAACGGAGTCTATGGGAGATGAGTCTGTGAATATACCACACCTATCACCTTTCCCGTGAGTCTCCTGCATTGGTGGTGCAGATCACCTAGACAGTCGGCACTCGTCTCAGCACAATATAGTTTGGGTTTTTAAGAGAGTTGCACGGACACATTTCTGTTGCAGATGGGGAGCTTACCCCTTATATTGTGACCACCTGTGCATCAAGTTTTGGGGGGGGGGGTTTAATCTTCCCTTTATCGGGATACTATGGGATTTCTCTATGGGAGATGGCCTTTCAATTATGTAGAACTTTCTGGGTAGCAGGTTTCCATATAATGGATCCCATTCCATATACTTTGCAAGATTGAATTTCATGCTTCACAAAACACCTCATTTGTCCTTGCCCTGAAGCTGCAATATAAATGACTAAGTAGGCTTTACGCCAACTTTCATTTAATAGGCACATACTCAGTGATTCCAGTCACTTACCTGTGTGTAACAATTTGCCACCCTCTAGTTATTTAACCCTCTTTCTTTTTTTAAAGGAGAACTAAAGCTTAACTAAAGACATAGGCTTGAAATGTTGTACATGATGTTTTGTGCTTCTGTACCAGCCCAAGGCAACCACAGCCCATTAGCAGTAAAGATCTGTGTCTCCAAAGATGCCCCAGTAGCTCCCCATGTTCTTTTCTGCTGATTCACTGCACATGCTCTGTGCTGCTGTCTCTTAGTGAGCCTAGAGGTTTTTGAAACGGCGAATAAACTCTACAATTGTCAGTCATTTATCAAAAGATCCAAATGGGAAAAAGTTGCAAAAACTGCATAAACAAGGGGTATTATGATAAGGACACCTTCTTTATGTAACTTAGACAAGTGGAAGCCAGATGAAAATTAAAACCTACTTGTAGTCCACTTTGTTTCAGGAACTGTGGAAATAGAGGGACAATGCTGCATTCTTGGTGGGAATGTAGGGAAGCTACAAGGCTTTGGTCCAGGATATTT
Source organism: Xenopus laevis (assembly GCF_017654675.1). NCBI lineage: Eukaryota > Metazoa > Chordata > Amphibia > Anura > Pipidae > Xenopus > Xenopus laevis. Next base: position 125,523,670 of record NC_054385.1, on the reverse strand, counting down.
ACATTAATAGATACAATTACAGGGATTAGAATTCAGAAAAAGATCCAATTCAGGTACTTCTTAATAAAGCAATCCCCGTACCTGATAAATTTGTGCGAAAATTGATTAATTCTATTTTTATTGCAACAAAACAAACCATAGCTTCCTCTTGGAATGTTCACTCCCAATAACTATGTTCCATACTAAAATGATCTGGACAATGGTAAATGAAAGACTAAGTATTATTTCAGATAAATACAGTATTTATACAGAAAGCTGGACCCCCTGGATTAGGTATACAAGGCAGCAATAGGTTTGTCTGGCAGCCATGGAGAAAGAGAGAGCCCTTAGTTAGAATAACAACGGAACTCGGCACAAAATCAATAAACATTTATGGAGACACTAAATAATAAAAGATAAAATAACAATCGGAGACAGATACAAAGGAATAATTGATACTTCTTATTGTTGAACAAGTTAATCTGTTTATTTTTGTGAAAATGATATATCGTATATTTAAATGAAAATGTGACAATAGAACTGTGTGCAGTATATTTACATACAGTGTAAGAATTCTCCTCTGTGTAGGAGAGCAGTTGAATGTTGTAAGGAAAAATCAAAATAACATGTCAATACTGTATAGATAAGGAAAATAAAAAAAGTTTTGAAAGAAAATGAAAGCCTACTTAATAGCATATAGGTAGAGTAGGAGTCTAGCAATACACTGGTGCTTTGAGTACCCCAAGCTCTTGACACACCCCAGAATTCGGAGGTTCCAAGGGTTTTTTTCTACAACCACCCTTCATGTCCATCTGTCATATGGGGCACTCAACACTCCCTGGCACAACTTCACTATGAGGGTTACCCTATTACTTTCACCCCATGAAAGCAGCCAACCTGCAATTAAGTTAATAATCCTAAACAAGGGGTTTCACCATTTTGTTATTGCCCAAGCTAGGTTACAGTTTACTGTTCCAGCTCAAGCGTATTTTCTATTCTGATTATCTGGTTTTTGACTCCTGCCTGACTCTCATTTATGATTCCTGCCACCAGCCCTTGATTCTTCGACCTGTTTGACTGCGTCTTTTCTAAAACCTTGCCGGTACTTCGTTTACGGACTTACTTCTAAACCCTGCACTTCCTTGTTGGTTTTCCACATCAGAAAGCCCGGGGGCCCCTAAAGGGCGTCAGTGAACACCAGAGACCACAGGGTTAATGAGTGTACCCATCACTGCTCAAGGTTCTGACATTGAGATTGTTACAAGGAGAAGCATTTTCTATATCATCATCCTGGTCAGTGCGGCGCTGCTCCTGTTCCTGATGATTGGCTGGGAGAATTTATATACACAAAGGGGAAAAAGGGTATTTATTTTAATTTTAAAATATATTTCTATTGGATAAAGGACAGATGGAGGAACGAGGAATTTACTGAAGTACAGGGTTAATCCAGGGTCCCAATGAATCTTTGGAGTCAAGTTGGATTTTCCCTCTTCTGAGACACATTAGGTACAGTTTTATTCTGATACAATGACACCATGATGTGTTGACCAGGAGGGTTGTTTTTCCAAAAAAATGTAATTGAAAGGGCATTGATCATGGGAATCATAATGATTAGAGCCCTGGTTCCCTCATTATGCACATGGCCTGCCAAAACTGGGAGCTCCTTCCCAGTGGGGGTGACATAACTACAAGCAATTTTGGGGAAAAATAGTTTTGCTTCCCCAACGGGGCTCTATTAGTCTGCACCAATTGTTGGGGAAATAATTTTCCTTTGATTGGTACAGGTATGGGATCAGTTATCCGGAAACCCTTTATACATAAAGCTCCGAATTACGGAATGGCCATCTCCCATAGACTCCATTATAATGAAATAATCCATTTTTTCTCTGTAGTAATAAAACAGTCGCTTGTACTTGATCCCAATTAAGATATAATGAATCCTTATTGGAGGCAAAACCAGCCTATTGGGCTTATCTAATGTTTACATGATTTTCTAGTAGATTTAAGGTATGAAGATGAAGATGTAACTTGTGTTGAGTCTCTGCAGCAAAATAAAGTTTGTACCCCCTGATACGTGCCCTGCTTGTGAAGACTTATGTCAAATATATACAAATGGACTGGAAAAAGCAGGGTCACTTGGGAATGTGTTTCCCAAACATGACCCATAACATTACCTCTAAACAGGGAGGGACTTAGTAATAAAGCCCTCTGTTGAATAAGGTACAGTTGTCTTCATATATACCAAATATATCTGCTAGCCTAAGTTCAGTATGTACCAACTTTGTGCACTGTTTGAAAGTGATTTTTGCTTTTGATTTTTTGCTCCATGTTTTTGGCTAGTTGGATGATGCTTGTGCACATCCATTAAAGTGCTACAAATTCTCAGCAGGACAGAGGTCAGAACCTTGACTGGCTATCTTCTGATATTTAATGAAGCAAAAACAATACCCAGAACAATGTAGGTCTCTATATAAATATATCACATAAAAGAGCTCATATATATGGGTAATCCTAAATAGAACATTTCTATTTTAAGAACTAAGGGCAGCCTCCTGGGATCCTATGATTCACGGTGCACACAAAGAAATCGGGTATGGAATCCGTTACCTGGAAACCCATTATCCAGAAAGCTCTGTATTACGGAAAAGCCATCTTTCATTGACTCCATTTTTATCAAATAATTACATTGTTTAAAACTAATTACAACTAAGAAATAAATTCTTATTGGAGTCAACAACAATCCCATTGGGTTAATTTTATTTTTGAATATTTTTTTAGCAGCAAAGTGTGCAGAACTAAATTACTTAAAGATCCCTTATCCGGAAAAGCTCAGGTCCCGAGCACCCTGGATAACGTGTCCCATACCTGTATTTAGCAGATTCTCATGGAGTATTTAACTATTTACAACCATCTAGTTTTTCTTCAATATGAAATATCACAGAGTGTAGAATTTGTTGTTTAGTTTAAATGGAAAGTTAGTCAGGGTCTCAAAACTTTTGCACGTCACTCTGTACATTTAGGGAAATTTATAAAAATTTGAAATTGTGTTTTTTTTTTTTTGCCTCAAACTGAAAAAGTTATCTCAAATATAATCAAGTTTATCAAACTCAAATTTTCAAGATCTCTCAAATTCAAAAATCTCACTTTGAAATGCAAAGCATATTAGGTGTAAGAGATTAAGCTGCAAAAGGGTTGGAATCCTGAATCATTCAGCCATATAAAAATAGGCAATACAGTGATTGTGTAAGTAAATAACTTGCTAAATAAATAGAATATTTGAAAAAAAAATATTTTATCGTGAATTGTGTCCCTTCTTTTATGTGATTTATGGGTTTATTTCTTAATATGAGAAGAGAGCAAGGAAGTGTTTCATTTTTTCCCTCAGAAATTTTCCTTTCCTGGCCACTCCATGTCAGCATTACTATGGGTTATCTGCCCTGCCCCCTACTAGACAAGTCCCTCCCCAATCAAATAAAAATCCCACAGCCTCCTTACCCCCTCGTCTTTTCCTTTTTGTCCTGTTTTTTCTCTTACGGACAGCAGGGCCAGCTGGCAGAAGTCCATATCCAATACGTGTAAAGATTGGGGGAAAGAGGCCTGAGGGTTATTCATTCAGTAAAAACTGTTGCATGAAGCCCCCTCAGATATGGGTTTTAAAAATCCCATAGAAAGGCGATCCCTGGTTGATGGTTTGGCAGATCGTCACAGGGATCTGCCAAAAGCTCCAGTTTGGTCGCCAGTTTCCAAAATGGCGCTTAGATGGAGGAGCGGAATGATGACGTCATCCAGCGCGACAAAACGCCGGTAATAGTCTTGCGAATTGGCGCATGTATTCAGTGCTGTCGACTATTCTTTTAGCAGGTATGGTGACTATTTTTACTGATGTGCTTGGGGTACTCTGAGCAGGGTCTTTTTTAGTTATGGAGGATCTTGTTAGCTTTAATGCCTTTTGTAATGTTTTTTTATTGCCAGAAAACAGAAAAAAGGTTGTTCGTTATCTTTTGCCGTGTGCTCTGCAGCCTTATTCCTGCCAGTTGCCCTTTTTGCTTGGTATGTAATATTTTGTTTTTCAATTTAAAATCGCATATTGCAATTTTCTTTTTTTTCTTTTTTTTTTTTTGGCGCTTGATTTTTTCTCTCTCTTCTTTGTTCTTTCTGTGTAGCTTGCCCTGTAGAGATGACGGAGGTACAAGGCAAGAAAAGAAAATCTTCTTCTTCACTGCAGACTTGTACAGGATGTTTTGAAACTTCACTTCCTGGAAAGAAATTCTGTCGATCTCGTCTTCTTGGGGGGAATTCCAGTCCCTGCAGAGAGACGCCACTCAGGTCAGAGTTTTCAGTGCCGAGAGAAGAGGAGCACTCCTTTTCATCGTCGGAGGATGAAAATGTATTAGAGACTAATGTTTCAGACATATTTTCGGATGAGGATGAAGAAGAGGGAGAATCATCATCTTTTGATCTGTCATTAGTGCATCCATTGATTAAAGCAGTAAAGTTAGTTTTGGGAGTAGAAGACTCTGAAGTGTCAGAGTTAATAACTACAGAGTGGGGAAAGGCAGCAAAGAAGATATCATTCTCCTCTTTGGCTACAAGATTTGCAAAGCTTTATCCTTTCAAAGAACAAGATACTAAAAGCTGGGATTCGGCGCCAGCAGTGGATTCGCCAGTGATACATTTGGCAAAGAAGACAATGCTGCCAATAGATGATTCGTCAGTCCTAAAGGATCCTATGGATAGAAGGATTGAGTCCGAGTTACGAAAAGCGTATCAAGTAGCTGGAGCTTCCTGTAAGCCAGCAGTAGCGCTAGTGTGTGTAGCTAAGGCAGTGTCCCTCTGGATTGATAGTTTGGATAAAGCTGTGACAGAGGGATCCGATAATGTGGAGATAAGTACAGGCTTGGCAGAATTGAAGATGGCTGTTGTATTCATGTCAGAAGCAGCAGTGGATCTCACACGTCTAGCTTCCAGGTCGTTGGCGGTGTCTGTTTTGGTGAGACGGGCTCTTTGGCTTAGGGCATGGGGTGCGGATACGGCCTCAAAAATGAGTCTCTGCAATCTACCTTATGTAGGCGGAAGCCTATTTGGTCCGAAATTGGAAGAAGTAATTGCCAAGGCAACAGAAGGAAAAAGCTGTTTTCTTCCGCAGCAATGGAAGAAATCAAAGCAGCCATTTAAAGGTTTTCTTTTTCGAACTGAGGAAGCAAGGTTTGGCTATTTGGCATTATCTTGACGATATTCTCATTGCCACCAAGTCTCCAGAACTATTGATGTTACACAAACAGAGAGCAGTTTCTTTTCTACAGTCTCACGGTTGGCTTATAAACTGGGAAAAAAAGTCAACTGCAACCATCCCAATCGTTACAGTATCTGGGAGCCCTTTTTGACACAATGAAAAATCGAGTCAGTTTGCCTTCCCGAAAGGTGGAACGCTTAGTACAGTCGGTCAACAGTTTCTGCTTACAGGAGGTGGTGTCAGCCAGACGGTTCATGTCACTTCTAGGTCTCATGGCAGCTTCTCTTCCGATGACCAGGTGGGCGCATTTCCATATGCGGGAAGCGCAGCATCATTTTCTGGCTCACTGGAATCGTTGGAACAAGGATTGGAATCAGCAGATTCAGCTGTCTACAGAGCTCAAGAACAGTCTTCAGTGGTGGAAGAACCCCAAGAATTTGAAAAAGGGTTTTCCTCTTTCCAAGATAGAATGGAAAATTCTGTCAACAGATGCTTCCTCTCAAGGCTGGGGAGCTCTTCTGGGGGGCAAGTTAGCTCAAGGCTCCTGGAAACAAAGATTGCAAAAAGCATGCAAATGTTTTGGAAATCAGAGCGATATATCAGGCCTTGTTGATATTTGCGTCACAAATCCACGGAGAAGCAATAAAAGTGAAAGTAGACAATGCTACAGCAGTGGCTTATGTAAAATGGCAAGGGGGGGATGAAAAGTTCTCATGAAGGAAGTGACTCTTGGGCAGAGGAGACTTTGGAACATCTGACAGCAGTACATGTTCCAGGCGGTCTCAATCAACAGGCGGATTATCTCAGCAGAACCATGTTGTCAAAACAAAAGTGGAGGATTCATCCACAAGTTTTTCAACTGCTGGTCAGAAAATGGGGTCTGCCAGATGTGGATCTTATGGCATCCCCAGAAAATGCTCATCTTCAAGTCTTCTTCACCAGGAGGTTTTGTCCGGCAGCCCTAGGGGTGGATGCTCTCCTACGATCATGGCAATATCACCTTGCTTACATTTTCTCTCCGACTCCTCTTCTCCTTCGAGTTCTGAAAAAGATTATCCAGGAGCAGGTGGAAGTAATCTTTATAGCTCCGCACTGGCCGCGGCATCCGTGGTTCCCATTGTTGAGGAGATTGGCGATAGAGGAACCATGGCCACTTCCACCAAGGAAGGATTTGCTGTTGCAGGGGCCGGTGTTACATCCGGATCCTTTTTCCCTTCATTTGATGGCATGGAGGCTGAGCACAAGAAATACTTAGCGCTAGGTTTTTCCGAATCAGTGGTGACTACGTTACTAAAGGCAAGAAAACATTCTGCGTCGGCCACCTATTACAAGATCTGGGAAAGATTTCTACTTTGGCAGAAACAGAAGGGAATTCATTTTCTTCCACCACCATTGTCCCAGATTCTAGATTTCCTGCAGGAAGGGTTAACGAAGGGGCTGCAGTACAGAACTCTAAAAGTTCAAGTGGCAGCTTTATCAGCTATGACAGAGATTCAGTGGGCAAAAGATCAGTTGGTAAAATGTTTCTTTACAGCAACCTTAAAGATTTGCCCTCCAAAGAGGGTTTTTTCACCTCCCTGGGATCTTCCGTTGGTGCTTAAGGCCCTTTGCCATTCCCCTTTTGAGCCTTTGGAAGAGGCATCATTGTGGATGGTGACATTAAAAACTATTTTTCTGATAGCTATTGTTTCAGCAGCCAGAGTAAGTCTGCTTCAAGCTTTTTCAATAAAGGATCAAGAAATTGCATTTTGGCCGGACAAAGTTGTTTTAAGGCCTCATGATGCCTTTATTCCTAAAGTGGCTTCACTTTTTCATTTGACACGGGAAACAGTATTACCTGTTTTTCCAAAGGATTCTGTTGATTCTGGGGTTTCCCAAAAATTGGATCCAGTAAGGATGTTAAATCATTATCTGACATTGACACAGTCTGTGAGAAAAACTGATAGGCTGCTTGTAATCCCAGCAGGAGCCCGAAAAGGGGAGTCGCCAGCAAAGTCTACGATTGCTAGATGGATTGTGATCCTGATTCAGAAGGCATACAATTTGCAGGGCAAGCAGGCACCAGTAGGGCTTAAAGCACATTCAACAAGGGCTGTAGCAGCTTCCTGGGCAGCAGAAGGGAATGTGTCAAAGTCAATGATCTGTGACACAGCAGCGTGGGCCTCTGTGCGGACCTTCTTCAAATTCTACCAGTTGGATGTTAGGGAGGCTTCCCAGCCTACTTTTGCATCCGCAGTGTTGCGGGCTCATTCTGTTGATTAAAACTCTTTGTTTGAATCCCTCCCTGTTTGTTTTATTGCTTTGGTATGTCCCATAGTAATGCTGACATGGAGTGGCCAGGAAAATCATACTTACCGAAAATTTCTTTTCCTGGCCACTCTTCATGTCAGCAGACCCACCCATCAGAACTGAATTATAAAGACGAGGGGGTTAGGAGGCTGTGGGTTTTTTATTTGATTGGGGAGGGACTTGTCTAGTAGGGGGAAGGGCAGATAACCCCATAGTAATGCTGACATGAAGAGTGGCCAGGAAAAGAAATTTTCGGTAAGTATGATAGGAAATTCCTCTTTTTTCTGATTTGCCTGGGATCGCTAATGTCATAGACTAGAGCATGACGTAATTACAGAGCCAGGAGCAAAGGTGTGTCTCAAACCTTACGGCATTCCAGAAGCTCGCCGTAAGGCTGTCTCAGAGGAGGTAAAAAAATGCTGGAGTTAGGGGTTATTGAAGAGTCACAGAGTGAATGGTCAAGCCCCATTGTGTTGGTACCCAAGCCCAACGGTACTCTGCGATTCTGCAATTATTTCAGAAAACTCAATGAAATTTCCAAATTTGATGCCTATCCTATGCCCCGGGTAGATGAACTTATAGAGAGGTTAGGTCCTGCCCGTTATATTACCACTTTAGACCTCACCAAGGGGTACTGGCAAATACCTCTAACCCAGACGGCAAAAGAGAAAACAGCATTCTCCACTCCAGATGGCCATTTTCAATATAAAAGAATGCCCTTTGGTTTACAAACCGCCCCAGCTACGTTTCAAAGGGCAATGGACAAACTTTTAAAGTCCCATCAGAGATACACATCCGTTTACCTGGATGACATTGACATCTTTAGTAGGGACTGGGAGTCCCATTTGCCTAAAGTCCAGGCAGTTCTTGACTCCCTGAGACACGGTGGGTTCACAGTGAATCCTGAAACGTGTGCCATAGGGATGGAAGAGGCAAGATACCTTGGGTACATTGTAGGTAGATGGCTAGTAAAACCCCAGCTAAATAAGGTAGATGCTGTCCAGAACTGGCCCCGCCCTAAAACAAAGAAACAGGTACGAGCATTCCTGGGAATGATTGGGTACTACCGTAGGTTTGTCCCCAACTTTGCCACAGTAGCAACCCCATTGACTGACCTGACCAAAGGTCGGAAGTCCGTCATAGTTGAGTGGAACATGGATGCTGAAAAGGCATTCCTCGAACTCACGTCCGCTCTTTGTCACCACCCCATCTTGGTGGCACCAGATTTCTCAAAGGAATTTATTGTTCAGACGGATGCCTCAGACGTAGGTCTGGGAGCTGTCCTATCACAGGTCATTAATGGGGAAGAGCATCCCGTAGTGTTTCTCAGTAGAAAGCTGACTGCAGCAGAGTTGAGTGAGAATGCCTAGCCATTACCGTATATACTCGAGTATAAGCCGACCCGAGTATAAGCTGAGGTACCTAATTTTACCTACGAAAACTGGGAAAATTTATTGACTCGAGTATAAGCCTAGACACAACTACAGCCCTGTCTCCCAGCAGCGCACATTCCGCCAAAGTGACCCCCCAGCGATCAACTGGACTTCTTTGCAAAGTTGATGGTGACAGAGAATTGCCAAATGGATTACTGTGCGCATTGTCCCACTGTCCCACTACCATGTGCAGAGGGTACTGTGTGATATTGCCATCACTGTTAATCTTTCGTATAACCAACAGAGGGCACTGTGTGATATTACCATCTCTGTTAATCCTTCATATAACCAACAGAGGGCGCTGTGTGATATTGCAGTCACTGTTATTCTTTCATATAACCAACAGAGGGTGCTGTGTGATATTGCAGTCACTGTTATTCTTTCATATAACCAACAGATGGCGCTGTGTGATATTGCAGTCACTGTTATTCTTTCATATAACCAACAGATGGCGCTGTGTGATATTGCAGTCACTGTTATTCTTTCATATAACCAACAGAGGGCGCACTGTTATTCTTTCATATAACCAACAGAGGACGCTGTGTGATATTGCAGTCACTGTTATTCTTTCATATAACCAACAGAGGGCGCTGTGTGATATTGCAGTCACTGTTATTCTTTCATATAACCAACAGAGGGCGCACTGTTATTCTTTCATATAACCAACAGAGGGCGCTGTGTGATATTGCAGTCTCTCCCCAAGTGAACTGTTGGTATTGGAATGATAAAAAGTGACTGCAAACTCAGATACTGCCCGCTGACTCGAGTATAAGCTGAGGTAGACTTTTTCAGCACATTTTGGATGCTGAAAAACTCGGCTTATACTCAAGTATATATACGGTAAGTGGGCCTTGGACTCCCTCCGTTATTACCTTTTAGGTAGGAGATTCCGTCTGATCTCTGATCATGCCCCACTCACCTGGATGAAACAGAAAAAAGGGGCAAATGCCAGGGTAACCCGATGGTTCGTGGCACTCCAGGAGTTCAAATATACTGGAGAGCACAGACCCGAGAAACAGCATATGAATGCGGATGCTCTGTCCCGAGTCCATTGTCTAGGCTCTACTAGTGCCTCCACCTCCCCTGGGTTGAGGCAGAGGGGGGGGGTAAATGTACAAGCCGGACGGGATTTATAGTGGATGGCAGATATGTATCCCCGGTTTTTAGGTTCTGAGCCATCCATTTAAGAATGTTCCCTTTAAGAAACACCAGAGGGTTAAGCAGCCAGAAGGTGGGCTGGACAGCCAAGGGGTGTTTAAGGGAATCAGCAGCAGGTGTGCAGGGTGTGAGAGAAGGAGCTGCACAGGAGGGCTGGGCTGTTGGGTTGGAATGGCTGTATTTTCAGAGACCTGGGGGGCCTGTTAGCCAGGGGGATATTTTCCTGGTGTTTTCCCCACAGATCAAGCCTGGATAGTACCTTGGGGTACTGAAAACTTAAAAACGCTGAAGTAAGCTATTTTGTTTATTGCTGGACTTTATGTTGCTGAATGAAGCTGTTTTCTTTCTGTTGCATTTTGACTGCTGCTGGAAGCTCTTTGTGTTCAAAATAAACAGACTACTTTTCTTTTCACCTTGGAGTGGCCTGCATTTATGCTAACAATCCCGCTGTGATCCCCCCAAACTTCACACTTAGTATTTAAATGCTTTTCATGTATTGGCCAGATTATTGTTCGGGTTTCAAAAGGCTGAAAACAGAAAGTTCAGACCCGGACAGGCCTTACAAAAACCAGACTGTTCGGGTCAAAACCAAACAGCTGAACTGAAAGTGTAATAGAAAATAGGAGGAAAAAAGAAAGAGAAAATGCTAAAAGCTGGGATGCTTGAGAAAAGGGCAGAGGGTTGATAGAGAAGCAGAGGGACAAGAGGATAAAGGGTTAATCAACTAGGGTAAATGGGGGAGGGGCAAGAGATCAGAGGGAAACTAAGGACATGGAATTAGGTCAGTAAGTCTGGGGAACAACAGGAATCAGCACAGGAATCCAAGTACAGGGAGAGAAGGAGAGCACAATAGTGACATGGATTTTGTTTGATAATATTTCATCTATGATTATGTCATTATTCAATTAGAGAGGGTCCAGAGAAGGGCAACTAAGCTGGTAAAGGGAAAATCTTAGCTATGAGGAAAGACTGGCCAAATTGGGGATGTTCACGCTGGAGAAGAGGCGCTTAAGGGGTGATATGATAACTATGTATAAATATATAAGGGGATCATATAATAATCTCTCTAATGATTTATTTACCAGTAGGTCTTTCCAGCTGACACAAGGTCACCCATTCCGATTAGAAGAAAAGAGGTTCCAGCTAAATATTAGGAAGGAGTTTGTTACAGTTGCCGGCCTATGGGCGTCCAGAAGACAAATCAGGACCTACATATGTCTTCTCAGAGCCGCCATTAGAAATCACAGGGCCCCGTACAACTAAAATTTGGGGCCCTGGCCCCCAAGCCCCGCCCCAGATCCAGCCCACTCCACACCATAGTTAAAAGACCACAGAGACATCAGTGCTAGAAAAGGTAACCCCCCCACACACACGTTATAAAAAGCTTATAAGTTAAAAAAAAACTGTTGCACCAGGGCCCCCCATAAAAGTTTTTTTTAAAAAAAATTGGTGGTCAGGGCTATAAAAAAAAACCACATTGGCACCAGAGACTCCCATAAAAGTTTTTTTTTTTAAAAAAACAAAAACATTTGTGCCAGGACACCCTTGCAAGTTAAATATCGGGGCCCCAGAGAATATTTTTTTTAAAAAATTGGTGGCAGAAGCCTATAGACTATTAAAATAATACATTGGTGACCAGGGAATTAAAAAAAAAAACCACACATTGGTGTTCAGTAGAATTGAACTCATGGCTTCAGGACTTCAATTTCTGCTGTTTTCATGACTTCAGGTCTTTTGCCGCTTCAGGACTTAAATTTCTTCTGTTTTCATGACATTGGGTCTTTTCACCGCTTTACGACTTCAATTTCGGCTGTTTTCATGACTTTGAGTTTTTTCACCGCTTCAGAACTTCAATTTCAGCTGCTTTTGTGACTTCGGGTCTTTCCACTGTCAAGGGGGCCCGGCTATTTAGAAAAGTGCAGCACAGCCCCCTTCAGGCCCGGGCCCAGTACAGCAATGCCCCTCTGATGACGTCCTCTGTCTTCTTCTACAATTTAATATAAATTTAATTGGCTAGGCAGCAGTCATAATGGGGAAACTTCGGGCAACTTGGGAAAATGAAATACTCCAAACACCATCCCACCTCTAGCCGGCTGGAAGGCTTTTTGGGGAGGTTCAATGCCCGAAGAAGTGGGGATTAGTCACTGGGTGACTAAATCTCGCCGAATCTTCCCGTGTGTCTCTGCCCTTACACCTGCCAGCATGAGGAATATAGTCATAGTGGTTGGAAAATGAACGCTATTGCACAAGGGTTCATGGGACAGGCACCACACATGCACACACCTCTACTAACAATAAAAAACTAGAATTCAGGCAGGATCCAGCCATTTTCAGCAGGATTCGGCCGAATTCTTGTGCCTGGCCGAACCGAATCCTTTAAATCATGTGACTTTTCGTCACAAAACAAGGAAGTAAAAACAATTTTAGCCGTGCGTCGTGCGCGGCTCTCTTTTTCCCTCCCCTCACTGATTTGCATATGCAAATTAGGGTTCAGTATTCGGCCGAATCTTTCACAAAGGATTCGGGGTTTCGGCCAAATCCAAAAAAGTGGATTCGGTGCATCCCTATAAAAAACGCAAGACATGTTCTTTGGTGGGGAAAAGGCCACAGCTGATTTTATCAACCAGTTCATATCACCAGAATTCTCATAACAATGTAAACTCCATAAACAATGACAATGATGACCATTTGATATCCCATCCAACCCTGATAATAACCCAATGGGCTGCCTTATTAGATAAAAATATACTGTAACTATATACCAGCTCTCCCACCATAACAAACCAAATAAGCTGCGACAATAATATATATGTATTTTAATTCATTAATTAAGTTTCCTCTTCAGAAAACGATCAGGCCATCCATCGTTTGGTGCTTGATTTCTCCTTGTGTTACATTAAATATCTAGCTTAAGGTGCAAAGTGTAGCACAGGCAAATACACGGCAGACAGTAAGTACAAGGCTCCTTGTGCCCATTGGGGCTCCCTAGCCTGTGTCTGTATGATGCCTGCTGAGTACTGCCAGCACTGCAGTTATTTCTCCTTTCTGCTCAATGCACATTTGTTAACTTGATAGGTGAGTCCTAGGAAATGACGTATGTTTTCAGCAAGGTCTCTCTATTCAAAAGAAATAGACTTTCTTCCCATGGAACAATGCCTGAGAAAGCTTCTGTTTTAAGATTGGAGAGATCATTTAACCCTTCTCACAGTGGAGACATGTGACTGACAGAAATGAAACTAACAATCCATCGTGTTTAGTATAATAACGGGAACACGGCCTGTATCCCCCCTCTGGTGTTTCTGATCTTCAGCCTGGGAACATCTGCTGTGTATTCTGGTGAGTGCAATTAGAGTTTTCATAGTAACTATGATGGTGCTACATGGATAAAAGATAATTACAGGTATGGGACCTGTTAACCAGAATGCTCGGGACCTGAGGTTCTCCGGACAAGGGATCTTTCCGTAATTTGGATCTTCATACCTTAAGATCATATAAACATTAAATAAAGCCAATAGGCTGGTTTTGCTTCCAATAAGGATTCATTGTAGTACAAGGTACTGTTTTATTATTAGAGAGAAAAAGGAAATTGTTTTTCAAAATTTTGATTATTTGGATAAAATGGAGTCTAAGGGGCAGATTCACTAACAGGCGAATTTTCGCCAGCGTCAGCTCTGCACACATCGCACCACTTCGCCAGGCGCAAATGCGCTACAAATACGCTAATTCACTGCGTTGTGAAGTTTTGTCCCGATTGTCGAACAATGGTGACTTTTCGCTAGTGTTACTTCGGCTGTGCGAGCATTTCATAGTGAAGATGCGCTCCCTTTTCACCTACAGTTTTTTATTGTGTGACTACAATTCCTGCATTTATTTGTGCAAGAAATGCAGATAAAAGTTACAGATAAAAGAAAAGGCAACAGACTTTTTAAATTTATTTTGGTTTTCATTTATATTGAACTGTTGATCCAACACCAACCTACAGAAACTCCCACGTAGAGTAGCCCTTATATAGTAACTTTCAATTCACATTATTAATGACTCTTAAAATGATCTCAGCTGATTCCAAGTGGGATGGAAATACTAATTAAACAAAACTCTCTTTTGATTTTAAAGTAGAATCAATCCAGTCTTTTTGCATGTATTTTCAGTAGCTAATGGCTTTTTTATTACTATGAGTCCCCCCCCCCATTGTAAGGGTTTCCAGCTCAGAGTCCATGGTATCAAACTGTACTGCTGGGTGTATGGGTTCTACCCCCGAGATGTGGAAGTGAAGTGGATAAAGAATGAGACAGATGAGATTTACTCAGAGGAATCAGCAGAGATCCTGCCAAACCCTGATGGCACCTATCAGATCAGAGTCAGTGTGGAGGTAACACCAGAGGAGGGCGCCACTTACTCCTGCCATGTGGATCACAGCAGTTTGGAGAAGACAATGGTTGTTCCCTTTGGTGAGTGTCTTGAGGCTGACGGGAATATTACTCTAAACCCACAATATGTGAGATGCCTAAGGGTCATGATAATTTCAGATCAGTAGCACTTTTAATAACAATTTTCTCAATAACTTGAGCCTACAGATTAAGAATAGACCCAAGTAAATGTAAGTAAATTCTGGTAATGAGAACATTATAATTCTGGTGGAATTTTAGATTTTAAAAGTCTGAGATAAGAGCTAATGTTCCTTGGGATGGGGGGAAGCATCCCCAGCTTCGAATCACCTACTTTGTCCAATCACAGTGCAACTACAGTACATGTCCCTCAAAGAGAAACAAAGGCATCAGTCAGTGCTGAATCTCAACCACTCACATTCACACACACTAAGAAATGAAAACAACTGGCACTATGATAGACACGGCAAACCTAGATGGAGCAATTCAGAGAGGAGCAAACTGAGCATGCTCAAGCCCTAGCCCTGGAGGTTTAAGCTGAAAACAGGAAGTCTGATACATATGTCCATGTATACACAATAGAAACACTCCGAACAACATTACTTTGAGGGATTACTGGTGTATTTATATAGACCTTTAGATAAAGCTTACTTCATTTTAGCCTTTCCTTCTCCTTTAACAACAATGAGACTTTACTGTGAAAATTTTTCTTATATCATGTTCTTCTGTCCTATCTATCAATTTTGAGCCATATAAAAAAACTCACTATATGACTAGTTATGAATAAATGTCCTTCTGTATAATGTCATTTACAGTATTCCCTCTTTTTTCACTCCCAATAAACAGAATCCAACAGCAGCAGTCAAAGCCGTTTGTATATATCTGTCAACTTCTCTGTCGTTGTGGTTGCCCTGGTTGTTACACTATATACATGTACATCACACACAAAGGTATTTTCGTTTTGAAATATTTTTATATTGGCTACAGAACTGACTTTTGGTACAATGGTACAAGTATGAGACCCATAATCCAGAAACCTGATTTCCGGGAAGGTCTGAATTACTAAAAGGTCATGCCCCATAGACTAAATTTTTTGGAAATAACTGTAATTTTTGTAAATCATTACTTTTCGTTCTGTAATAATAAAAATGGAAATTAAGCTCAATGAATCCATATTGGTGGCACTTGCTTTGTTTAAGTTTTTATTTTATTCAACTTAAGGTATGATGATCCAAATTACAGACAAAAACCCCTTATCCAGAAAAGCACAGGTGTCAAGAATTCTGGATAAATGATCCCATACCTGTACAGCATCTCCAGTACACTGGTTTGGACCTCTGCAAGTAGATCCTACACCGAATAAAGCCAATCACTGATTGAGTGTTACTAGTGATACAGATCAGCTAGGCTTCTCATTGGGGGCCCTGGGGATCTTGGGAAAACCTTTATTGTGCAATTTTACTTGAAATTTGAATCCAACTTTGATGTTGATAGACTAAATCCCTCATTGTGCTTATTGTATTGTACATGTATGGGATCCATTATCCAGAAAGTTTCAAATCACAGAAAGGCCATTTCCCATAGACTCCATTATATTTAAATAACCCAAATTCTTAAAAATAATTTCCTTTTTCTGTGTAATAATAAAACAGTAGCTTGTACTTGATCCCAACTAAGATATAATTAATCCTTATTGGAAGCAAAACCAGCCTATTGGCTTTATTTAATGTTTATATGATTTTCTAGTGGACTTTAGGCATGAAGATCCAAATTACAGAAAGATCCATTATCCAGAAAACCCAAGATCCTGAATATTCTGGATAACAGGTCACATACCTGTACCGTCATTCTTCTAGTGATGTTGCAGACTAAAGTTTGGAGTGAATATTTCCTAAATCTGCATAAGAGTTCGGCAATAAAGGCTTGGGGCTCCATAAGAGTCATTTAATGAAAATCTTCCCCCGTTTCGATTTATGGAACGTCAAAAATTCGCTAAAATGGATTAAAGTCCATGGGTGTCATTTTTTCTTTTTGTTGAGCAATGCGATGTGTCAAACTTTTTTTTTGATGCGCAACAATTTGTTTCATCCATTGGAGTCTATGGGCGTCGTTTTTGCCATGAAACTCGGCAAAAAATTTCGCTCATCACTATTCATTTGTTCATTGCTGGGGAAAAAACTGTCACGTTTCTAAATCCATTTACTGTAAAATTTGAGCAAACAGTTAATGAGGTTTCCCCCATGATATATTCCCTCAGTAATAGCCAAACCAGACCAACGTTGCCAGGAAGCAGTGTGGTTACACAACCCAGATGTTTTTGGTTTTTAGTTCTCAATATCATTTCTATGGTGTTGTATCTGCATTTCCACCTGCCTTGTGGATCGGCCCACACAAACTCAACCCCAGTTAGCTAATATACAGTATGTGGGTGTTACAGAGGGAATCTATATATAAGCTTTGATCTAACTATTCAAGGGGAGACCTCATCTTCTTTAATATGGAGTACAGACAATTTCAGTTCATATGGGGAAATGTACCCTTATCAGCTCTCCACAAAATCCATATCCAGAGATAGGTTTTTTTTTTGGAAATTTTATTGCTATGAACCAGGAACACTCCCAGTTACATTCTGACCCAAAAACCCAGCACTGTATGTCAACCAAGGAAAATCCAATTGGGGTGACAGCTTTTCCAGTAACTAAGAATTTTAGGGTGCAGCCCTCCTTAAACAATAGTGTCCAGAGAAGAGTTTATCAAATGTTTCATTTATGCAGGGTTGCAACAAAGAATGTGCTCAGTTTCACCTCTGATCCAGGTCCCATGATATGCCTTCTGCTTGTGGTGGTGCAACTTTGCACCCCTTTAAGGAGAACTTAACCCCCCCCAATAAGAAAAGTCCCTACATTCTACAAACTGGAACACCGTTCCAACTGCGCATGCACCAATACTGCGCTCCCTAACCAATGAAGATTGAAGATCCAGAAGATGGCGCCCATGAGCTCCGATGTGTTTGCACAGATACTTGAGCAATGTATTCGGGACACTTTCAGGGTTAATGAACTATGCAGGGGAACTATCTAGGGTAGTAGGTAGGGGCTTTTCTTACTGGGGGGGTAGTTCTCCTTTAAGACGCCAACATTTGCACCTTTTGAATATTAAACAAGGCCAGAAATGTATACAGTATTTTATTAATGGAAGTTTCTAGGTTTTCACACAACAATGTCTGTTGCATTGTAATTTGGAAGCACAAATTCTGGCAGTAGCGATCCTAGAGGGGGCGGGCCCTGGTGCGTGACGCGCAGCCGGGCCCCGCCCCTCTCCGTACAGCCCACATTTTCAATGGCGCGCGGGCTGCCGGGGGCCCCTGAGGGGGTGCGGTCCCTGGCCCGCTCGCGCCCCCTGCTCCCCTGGTATTTCCGCCACTGAATTCTGGCAACCTCTCAGGTTCAACTGATTATTTGTTCAGCCATTCAGTCTCATACAAGGGAACTTAAATGTGTTCTGTGCACCAGAAACTGTACAATCTACAGCAGTGGCACAGCATTATCACTTTCGACCTAATCCGCTTCCTATAAAAAGTGTTGTATCTGATATACACTATATAGTCTGATTTTCTTACTGGAAGGAACATCTGTCCCTACCCATTCAGTGGAGAGTACAGAGTACAGAGTACAGAAGTTGACAGTTTTGGAAGGGAAAATAAGTTATCAGAATGCATTCTGTATGGCCGAAGAATGGCTTGTGATCTGTATCTTTTAAATCCTGGCATCTCAGAAGTGTATTCTTGTGAGTATAACTGAACTGTATTATATGTTTCCTTATTGTCCTGTCTAGCAAGCTACATACAGAATAGTAGCAATTGTATTAGCAGAATATATACTAAAATGTAATAAGTAATCTTGTTATGAGCTGAGTGAGTGTTTATTTGTACCCTGGGTACCCCTGGAACTAAAGAAGGGTGACTGTTACCCCAATGTTTCTATATATCTGTAACCTTGTTATGAGCTAAGGGGGCCCAGCCTGAAGGTCAGTTAGGGGGAGATTTGGGGTGAGTGTTTATTTGTACCCTGGGTACCCCTGGAACTATAGCAGGGTGACTGTTACCCCAATGTTTCTATATATCTGTAACCTTGTTATGAGTTAAGGCGGCCTAGCCTGAAGGCCACTTACAGGGAGATTTGGGGTGAGTGTTTATTTGTGCCCTGGGTACCCCTGGAACTAAAGAAGGGTGACTGTTACCCCAATGTTTCTATATATCTGTAACCTTGTTATGAGCTAAGGGGGTCCAGCCTGAAGGTCAGTTAGGGGGAGATTTGGGGGTGGTTATTTGTGCCCTGGGTACCCCTGGAACTATAGCAGGGTGACTGTTACCCCAATGTTTCTTTATATCTGTAACCTTGTTATGAGCTAAGGGGGCCCAGCCTGAAGGCCAGTTAGGAGAAGATTTGGGGTGAGTGCTTATTTGTACCCTGGGTACCCCTGGAACTAAAGAAGGGTGACTGTTACCCCAATGTTTCTATATATCTGTAACCTTGTTATGAGCTAAGGGGGCCCAGCCTGAAGGCCACTTAGAGGGAGATTTGGGGGTGAGTGCTTATTTGTACCCTGGGTACCCCTGGAACTATAGCAGGGTGACTGTTACCCCAATGTTTCTATATATCTGTAACCTTGTTATGAGCTAAGGGGGCCCAGTCTGAAGGCCAGTTAGGGGGAGATTTGGGGTGAGTGTTTATGAGCTAAGGGGGTTAGACCGTAGAGGAGAACTTAACCCCCCTTTAGAAAAAAGTTCCCACTGGCCCCCCTCCGTGCCTCCCCCTGCACAGTGTTACCCCAGAATTGTGTCCCCTCCAGAAATACTGACCACACATGCAGAGTCAGCGAAGAAGAGCTCACGGGCGCCATCTTCGGCACTTCGGTATTCTTCGTAAAGTGAGAGCTGCAGTGGTGCATGCGCAGTTGGAGCAATCTTCTGGTTCGTGTCAACTGTGCATGCGCTGAAAGTAACGGAAATTGCCAAGTGAAGGAAGAAGACCTAAAGAATACCAAGCACCTGGTATGTGGCAGTGCAGGAGTGGGAGGCACTGTTTTGGGCATCTGTACCGGCTGGTGTATATCTATAGATCAATGCGGCGCAGCGCTAGGGTCCCCATTATCTATATTAAAGCAGCATGAGAGTGGAGCTGGCAGAATACAGTGCCTCCCACTCCTGCACTCCCACATACCAGGGCAGAGCTCCGGACCCGGGGGAGACACAATTGCACAGTTCTGAGCAAGGACGTGTCTCTCACAGACAAGCACGGGCTATGAAACACGGTACCCAGCAGCCTTCTTACAATGGGAAGGGATTGCAGGCAGAATGAAAGCTGCAAATGATCTGTACTCGGTGCATACAGTGGAAGAGTGCAAGTCCTACTGAAATAACCACATCTGTCAAGGGTTACACACATAACCAGCACAGACACACACATAACCAGTTACACATTAGCACAGAGTTACCGTAGCGCTTATACAAAGTACAAACCATTCCCGTTCGTGAATGTGTGGAAGAAGACTCAGGCAGTGAGGGCGCTGCACTCAGGCACTGGCAGGCTCGGGGAACATTGGGAAATCTTTGCCAGTTTGGAGCATCAGTCAGCGGCCAGCAAGATCCAGGGATGAGAAATCGAGTGCCGCTGGATCGATGGTCGCCCTATCGCCTTTTCTGAAGAGGAGTTTTTGTAAGTTCTTTCTTAATAAAGACTTTGCAATTTTAAAATATAATTTGTCTTGTTGTTATTTATTCGTTGTGTACTAACGAATTTTTTTTAAAAAAAATTTGATGTTACACCCATGCAGAGAGTTACAGTTATACAGTTACACAGTTCTAGTTTTGGAACAAAGACAACAGTGAATTCCTCCTACTGGTCACTCCTCTGTTATCTGCTCCCATTCACTGGTCACTTAACCCTTTGTACTTCACTTGCCCCCCAGGAAGCTGGTGCGTGGGGTGAGTGTGATGGAGCGTACCAATAAGTACAGGAGGGGACATCAGAGGGAAGCCATGGTCTGGCAGCAGATCCCGGAAGAATGAAGTGGAGCAGCAGGACGAGGATAAAATGAGTAACACAGAGATGCACCAACAGGTGAGTAATCACTGATACTACCCCCTAATGGCTGGGTGGGAACTGTACATGTAACACCAGGGACCCCACTCCAGAAATAAAATTCCTTTGATTTCAGTACCATAAAAGCTAAATGGAGGTGGGCGAAGTTTGGAGAAGATAAGGGGCAGGGTCTGGGTTGACAATATCCTAAATTTTCATTGACAATTGTGTAATTACTCCACAAAATTCCAGCATTACAACCATTGTGACCTTTAATTGGTCTCAGAATGTCACATGACCTGCGTGTGGAGTATAACCGCCCGTGATCTGCTTGGAGCTGCCGCAGTCAAATTAATGCACAAATTCTGCTTATTTCTTCTCAGAGTGTGGAGGTGGAGCCAGAGAAAGCCGCCAGAACTGAAGGAGAGGAGGGGCCAGGGGAGGAGCATGAGGTGCCAGAGGAACAGGAGTCTGATTCCCACCTCCAATCACACAAATCACTTGGAACGCAGTGTGTCCTACCAGCTGGCCACCCAGGGAGACACGGCCCCCAACTTGAGCAGTGAATGCTCCCACCACTCATTGGCTGAGCTGAAACGACAGTGGGCGGTGGCCAAGCTCCAAAGACACACCCCACCCCCTGTTTCTGACTCTGAAGCACAAGATTCCTTAGGCCCCGCCCCCCAGGAGCCTGTGTATTACACTACAGCAAGTGGGGAGCCCCTGTTACTGAAACTCATTGCTCCGGCGGAGGAGACGACTCCAGTGGAGAAAAGAACCTGCTGTGGGGTGATGTGACTGCTTGGGGCACAACCTGTAATGTGACACTTGCTGGAAAAAAAAAAGCCCGTATTTTACCCATGGGAAGAGAGGGGCCTCGGCTCTTTTTTTGTTAATAAATCTGGACTTTATAAAGTTGAAATGTATCTGTAATATTCTATTTTAGTGGGGATTTCCCTGTTGCTGTTCCCTTGTCACAGATCACTAAAGGGTAACCCCACTCCTGAGGGGCTTCCCCTGAAGGGACGTGTGTGTGTGGCATGAGAGGGGTGAGTGGGGGTGTGGCATGAGTAGGGTGTGTGACATGAGAGGGGTGAGTGGGGTGTGGCATGAGCATTTTTTTTTTTTTTGCCTTGATAAAGCTTCTAAGTGAAACGCACGTCGGCGTTCCCTGATACCAATTGAATTTCGGTCTCCTGATTCACATTTATTTTTTCTCTTTATAACAATCTAACCTAAATGGAGTAACGGTCTGGTCTAGATTGCAATAGACGTGGGTGTGAATTGCCTCTGGTTCAAATCCAACTTTTTCTTTACCAATCTTCATTCTTCATTCCGTGGGTTTGTGGCTTTTTAGGGTCACTTAGTCTATTTTAAGTACTAGGGCAAGATAAATACCAAGGCCACAGCCCCGGTTACCCTGTCCTGCCTTAACTTTGTGGTGTCCCAGGCTTCAGAAACAAAACAGGCAGTTAGTCTACGGGACAACTCCACCATCTATTTTTTTTCCAGTTTCTCTTAACTAATTTATGGATTGTGACCACATGACTTTTTAACCCACTTTTAACTTTGACCATTCATTTTTATACTCCTTTTTAATTAATCATGGAATGACCAAGTTTTATTCACATTAACTTATTGCACTGCACTTTATTGGATAATTAATTGAAAACAAACTGTGAAATACCAGTTGATCAATCTCAGCCTGGATATAAAATGAATCAATTATATATATTTAAATAATGAATTTCTGGTATGAATTGGTGGAGTATTATTAACTTGAACTAAGGTCATTAGAAGTTAAGTCATTTAAAGTATCACTATAAGCTACTTAGAATAAGCAATTGATTGGAATATTAGCCGCATTAGCACTTGATTTGAATTTGCACAGCACTTTATTTATGCACTTATTTGCTTTATAACCTGCTAATTAAATATCAACAGCTATTGGCCGGGTTTCTTTCTCTAAATCAATTTTTTCTAAACGGTTATAGTATGTGACGTCGTCAGACCTCAGCCAAATAGCTATGTAAAAGGGTGTTCACATATAAATAAGGGTATCCATTTTTTATTTTTGTTTTATGAGTGGGGGTGTGACATGAGAGGGGTGAGTGGGGGTGCTCAGGGGAATTAGTTGGGGTATGAGTGTGTCAGTCACTGTTATTGGACACAAAGGGCCTCAGTACAACTTACTACACAGTATTGCTGCAGCCAATCACAGGATGTGCTAAAATAAAAGGCGGGGTGCTATGTGATTATGGATCTGGCGCAGTAAGGGTGGAATTTAGGAGAAGCCCATATTTATGGGGGACATTTACTTTCAGTGCACTAAGAGTAACCCAAAGACTCCAGGGTTTTGATTGGCCTAGGGATGTTATGTTAATGTTGCTGCACCTAGTCCTACTGAGTATCACTATATCTCGCTCTGCTGTGTCATAACAAACCTTGTCCCGTGTGTCTGCGCAGAGAATGGCCGGGGCCTAGTGTGTGGTCAAGATGAAATGCATTGTGGGAAATGTGTGTATGGCTGATAGAGCTGAGGATTGGGAAGGTGCGCGGGGGGTGGGGCCTGTCCTTTATACGGAGCCATTGCTGGACTGTCTGTGCTCTGGATATTGACCCCCCTCCCCAGAGACTCCCATTGGTATTTCCTTAATGCTGAATGGTTTGTCTGTTATCCAATAGGAATGAACTCATTGCAGATACAGCGGCCGTGAGCTGGAATTGTTCCCATTTGTAACATTTTTCCACCAACTAAGAAAAAAAAATTCTATTTATCTTTATTGATCAATGATCAACACTCATTTCCAAAATAAGGGCCCCTGCCCCACTATCAGCGGCTGCTTTTATTGCCTCTCTCTCTCTGGGCAAAGTCTGGAGACTCAGGAGCAGGGGGCGCAACAAGGGGAAGAAGTGAAAGAGGAATCACTAAGAATTGTCTGGGTGTTTGATTAGTGTTAGAAGCCCATGGGTCTGGCAGCTTCAGGCAGATCATTTTATTGTGGTCCATTTATATGTGACACATTCAATATGTTCATGGAATGTTACATACATGTATTTCAGTAGCTGCAGCCATAATGCCAATGCTACAGACTGATGAGAGAATGGGACACGGCCCCCTGAATACTGGCACACACGTGGGGGGCTTCTGTGTAACCCTGGGACTGTATATACTTGTACAGACAAGCACAGAGCATAATGCAGGTGTTGTTCAACTACAACTTCCATAATCCACTAAATAAAAGTTATACTTTAGCAGCAGTTTTATTTTTGGCCAGCACTGCTATAAACTATATAGGGAGGCAAGACTGGTTAGCAATGGTATCTTCCACTCTCCACTCATGTTGTGGTTACAGTTGCTACGCAGTGATGTCACAAAGCTACCTGCTGCCTCATCACATGCCATTTCAAGGCTGAAATAGCTGCCCCTACTGTGATGTCATAATGGTACGAGCCAGTGAAAAGCCAGTAAACATCCCTGCTGCTCTCAGATGCACCGGACGAGCCTGGAAGAGAGACATGCAACAAGATGCAGAGAGGTAAGTGGCCTGCAAATAGCATAATATATATATATATATACCCCCTGCTGTCATTTCTATAGATTTTATAAGTCACTTAGGAGTTACGTGACCATATAACAGCACAAGGGTGAGACTTATAATGTGTTGTTACTATATATGATGCTAGGGATGCTGGATGTTATAGTTCAACAGCAGGAGGGCTGGGGGTTAATAGAAAGCATATCAATTAATTAATTAATGGACTGTATCAATTAGGGAGGCACTGACTCCACTATGGGATTATTTGATCTTTAATGAGAGCTGGGAAGCCTCCAATATTAAAGAGAGGATAAGGGAATGGTTTAATTGTGCCCCAATAGTTGCAATTGGGTGGGATGTGGGATAGATGGGTGCTGCACCCGGGAATGTTGGGAATGTCGGGGTGTCCCAATTGAATCTAAACGGTAACTGCCCCAGTGGGTTTATTTAAATAGAAGGGAAAAGTCAGAGCCCCCAGTCGTTCCTATATGAGCACTGACTTGTGATTTACACACTCAATTGGAACAGTCGCTCTATTACGATTCTCATGTATCTTATCAGCCATACAGCAGCTTCATCTATAGAAAAGGACCCGAGAACCCCCTTTTTATGTTTTTTCAGGGGACCAGAGCAAATGTGGTACAAAATCCAGGAAAACAATCAGGGAAAACCACTATGTATTACATAATATATATAAGTATATACTCAAGGGATGAGGTTTTACTGTACAGGTATGGGATCCGTTATCCAGAAACTCGCTATCCAGAAAGCTCTGAATTACGGGAAGTCCGGCTCCAATAGACTCCATTATAATAAAATAATTAAAATTTTGAAAAATGATTTCCTTTATCTCTCCCAACTAAAATATAATTAATCCTTATTGGAAGCAAAAGCAGCCTATTGGGTTTATTTAATGTTTACATGATTTTCTAGCAGACCTAAGGTATGAAGATCCAAATTATGCAAAGATCCATTATCCAGAAAAAAACTCAGTTCCCGAGAATTCTGGAAAACATGTCCTATACCTGTATATAAAAGTCACATGAATTTAAAGGGGAACTATCGCGAAATTAAACATTTGTAAAAAGAATCATTGCATCAAGTTATTAAAATATCTAAATATAATATATTTAAAAATGTACAGTTTTTAAAATACTGCCATCATTATAGTGAATCCATGCCTAGCTGCATCTCTCTTACCTGCCTCTGGCCAGCTCTGAGGTCGGGTTGGGTTTCTCCACATAACAGCACTATCCTCTCTCTCACATAAGCTTATATGCAAGTACTGAGACACAGGAGTATGCGGCTCCAGATTGATGTTGCTGCTTAGCTAATACTCCCGTGTCTCAGTACTCGCATACAAGCTAATGTGTGGCAGGGAAGGAAAGTTGTAAAGAAAGTTATCAGTCCACCTTTATTTCCACATTCCAGGGAGGGGGAGCTGCAGAGGAAGAGCAGCTTACTGTGAAACACGGAGCTTTTAAACTTAGCAAACTACGATGCTGGCTCCGGGGGGGGGGGGGTGCTGGCTCCAGGGGGGGAAAAATGCTGGCTCCAGGGGGGTGCTGGCTCTAGGGGGGGGCAGAATGGATGCCGGCAGAGGGGAGGGAAAGGATGCGGGGGACAGAACAGGTGCCGGCAGAGGGGAGAGAAAGGCTGCGGGGGCAGAACGGCTGCAGAGAGAGAGGCTGCGGCAGACAGAACGGATGCCGGCAGAGGAGAGGGAAAGGCTGTGGGGGACAGTATGGATGCCGGCAGAGGGGAGGGAAAGGCTGCGGGGGCAGAACAGGTGCAGAGAGAGAGGCTGAGGGGACAGAACGGATGCCGGCAGAGGGGAGGGAAAGGATACAGGGGACAGAACAGGTGCCAGCAGAGGGGAGAGAAAGGCTGCGGGGCCAGAACGGCTGCAGAGAGCGAGGCTGCGGGGGACAGAACGGATGCCGGCAGAGGAGAGGGAAAGGCTGCGGCGGACAGTATGGATGCCGGCAGAAGGGAGGGAAAGGCTGTGGGGGCAGAACAGGTGCAGAGAGAGAAAGGCTGAGGGGACAGAATGGGTGCCGGCAGACGAGAGGGAAAGGCTGTGGGGGACAGTATGGATGCCAGCAGAGGAGAGGGAAAGGATGCGGGAAAGAGCGATAAATTCAGAAAAGGCTTGACAAAATATCCTGGGGGTGAGAGAGAGACATGCTGGGGGAGGGAACATAACTGCTGGGCAAAAGAGTGGGGAGAGAACGTAATGGAATGGCAGAGTTTCTGTCAGCGTGAGCAGAGAAAAGCATCTAGAAGTGACGTCACGAACCCGGAAGTCAGTCCTGGAAGAGACACCCCTAAATACAGTCCCTAAATAAAGCCCCAAATAAAAACCCCAAAAACCCTAAAAAAAAATCCCCAAAAAACCCCTAAAAAACCCCAAATACATAAAAAAGCCCCAAATACACCCCCAAAAAACCTTTAAATACAGTCCAAAAAAGCCCCCAAAAACATTCCGAAAAAAAACCCCAAAAAAAGTACCAAAAACAGTCCCCCAAAAAAAGGCCCCCAAATACCGCCCCCAAAAAATTCCCATATATGGGGGCCTAAATCAGTCCCCTAAAAAAAAAAAAATACTTCCCAAAAAAGCCCCTAAAGCACCCCCCCCTAAACCCCTAACATTCCAAAACAGCAAATAAAAACAACCCCCCAAAAACGATTCAAAAAAACCCTGAAAATCCCCAAAGATCCCCCAAATAAAGCCCCTAAATAAAACCCCCAATTAAAGACCCTAAATGCATCCCCTTAAATAAAGCCCCTAAGTACAGTCCCTAAATAAACCCACTAAAAGCATCCCCCAAATAACCCCTAAATACAGTCAATAAATACAGAACCTAAATACAGACACTAAAAAAATCCCCTAAATAAAGTCCCTAAAAAAACCCACTAAATGCATCCCCTAAATATAGCTTTAAAGAAATCAAACTAAACACAGTCCCTAAATAAATTCCCTAAATAAAACCCCTAAATAAAGATCCTAAAAAAAGCCCCAAAATAAAAACGCCCAAAAAAAACCCACTAAAAACATCCCCCAAATACAGTACCTAAAAAAGACCCTAAATACATCCCCTAAAAAAAGGCCATTAAATACAGTCCCTAAATAAAGCCCCTAAATACATCCTCTAAATAAAGCCCCTAAATGCATCCCCTACATAAAGCCCATAAATACAGTTCCTAAATACAGCCCATAAAAATAACCCCTAAATACAGTCCCTCAATAAAACCCCTAAATATATCCCCTAAATGCATCCCCCAAATACATCCCCTAAATACAGCCCCTAAATACATCCCCTAAATAGTCCCTTAATACAGTCCCTAAATAAAGCCCCTAAAAACATTCCCGAAATAAAGCCCCTAAATAAAGTACCGAAATACAGTCCCAAAACAAAGCCCCTAAATACCTCCCCTAAAACAGTCCCTATATATGGGCCATAAATACAGTCCCTAAATAAAAAACCTAAATACATTCCCTGAAAAAAAGCCCCTAAATGCATCCCCTACATAAAGCCCATAAATACAGTTCCTAAATACAGCCCATAAAAACAACCCCTAAATACAGACTCTCAATAAAACCCCTAAATACATCCCCTAAATAAAGCCCCTAAGTACAGTCACGAAATACACTCCCAAAAAGAACCCCTAAATACATCCCCTAAATAAAGCCCCTAAAAACATCCCGAAATACAGTCCCTAATTAAAGCCTCTAAATGAATCCCCTAAATAAAGCCCCTAAATAAAGCCCCTAAATAAAGCCCCTAAAGACAGCCACTAAAAACATACCCTAAATACAGTCACTAAATAAAACCCCTAAATAAAGCTCCTAAATGCATCCCCTAAAAATAGTCCCTAAAAAACCCACTAAATGCATCCCCTAAATATAGCCCTCAAGAAATCCTCTAAACACAGTCCCTAAATAATCCCCTAAATACATTCCCTAAATAAAACCCCTAAATAAAGCCGCTAAATATAATCCCTAAATAAACCCACTAAAAACATCCCCTAAATAAAGCCCCTAAATAAAGCCCTAAATACATCCCCTAAATACAGCCCCAAAATACATCCCCTAAATAGTCCCTAAATACAGTCCCTAAATAAAGTCCCTAAAAACATTCCTGAAATAAAGCCCTAAATAAAGTACCGAAATACAGTCCCTAAACAAAGCCCCTAAATACCTCCCCTAAAAACATTCCCTATATGCGGGCCATAAATACAGTCCCTAAAAAAAACCCCTAAATACATTCCCTAAATAAAGCCCCTAAATGCATCCCCTAAATACAGTCCCTAAATAAAGCCCTTAAATACATCCCCTAAATACAGTCAATAAATACAGCCCCTAAATGCATCCCCTAAATAAAGCCGCTAAATACAATCCCTAAATAAACCCACTAAAAACATCCCCTAAATACATTACCTAAATAAAGCCCTAAAAATCCCTAAAAAACCATAAATAAAGTCCCTAAATAAACCCCTAAATACATCCCCTAAATAAGCCCTAAAACATCCCTAAATCCATATTCCCTAAATAAAGCCCCTAAATACATTCCCGAAATAAAGCCCCTAAATAAAGTACCGAAATACAGTCCCTAAACAAAGCCCCTAAATACCTCCCCTAAAAACATTCCCTATATATACGGGCTATAAATACAGTGCCTAAATAACCTAAATACATTCCTAAATAAAGCCCTAAATGCATCCCCTAAATACAGTCCCTAAAAAGCCCTTAAACATACCCCTAAATAAGTCAATAAAACCCCTAAATGCATCCCCTAAATAAAGCCGCTAAATACAATCCCTAAATAAACCCACTAAAAACATCCCCTAAATACAGTACCTAAATAAAGCCCCTAAATACATCCCCTAAAAAAAGACATTAAATACAGTCCCTAATAAAACCCCTAAATACAAGCCCCTAAATACAGCCCCTAAAAACATCCCCTAAATGTCCCTAAATACAGTCCCAAAAAGCCTACATACATTCCCTAAATAAGCCCCTAAAAAATACCGTAAATACAGTCCCTAAAAAAGCCTAATACCCCCTAAAACATCCCCCAAAAAGGCTATAAATACAGTGCCTAAATAAAACCCCTAAATACATTCCCTAAATAAAGCCCCTAAATGCATCCCCTACATAAAGGCCCTAAAAACAGTTCCGAAATACACTCCAAAAATAAATTGCCTAAATAAATCCCCTAAAAACAGTCCCTAAATAAACTCACTAATTGCATCCCCTAAATAAATCCCTAAAAAATCCCTTAAATACACTCCCGAAAAAAAGCCCCTATATACTTCCCTTAAAAAAAAAACCCTAAATACAGTCCCTAAATACCGTCGCTCAATAAAGCCCCTAAAAACATCCCCTAAATACAGCCCCTAAAAACATTCCCTAAATACAGTCACTAAATACAGCCCCTAAAAAGCTCCTAAATAAACCCCATACATACATTCCCTAAATACAGTCCCTAAATAAAGTCCCTAAATAAAGCCTCTAAATGCATTCCATAAATATAGTCCCTAAATACGGCCACTAAAAATATCCCCTAAATAAATTCCCTAAATAAAACCCCTAAATAAAGCCCCTAAATGCACCCCTAAATAAAGCCCCTACATAAAGTCTCTAAATAAAGCCGTTAAATACATCCCCTAAATATAGACCCTATATACAGTCTCGAAATATAGTCCCTAAATAAAGCCCCTAAATACAACCACTAAATACATCCCATAAATACAGCACCTAAAAACAGTTCTTAAATCAAGCCCCTAAATACATCCCCTAAATAATGCCCCTGAATACAGTCCCTAAATACAGTCCCTAAATAAAGCCCCTAAATATATCCCCTAAATACAGTCCCTAAAAACATTCCCTAAATACATTTCCTAAATATAGTCCCTAAATAAACCCCCTAAATGCATCCCCTGATTAAGCCCTAAAGAATCCCCTAAATACAATCCAGAAATACAGTCCCTAAATAATGCGCCTAAAAACATCTCCTAAATACAGTCCCTAGATAAAGCCGCCAAATACAGTCCCTAAATACAGTCCCTAAATACAGTCCCTAAATAAAGCCCCTAAAAACATCCCCTAAATACAGTTCGTAAATGCAGTGAATAAATACAGTCCCTAAATACAACCCCTAAATACATCCCATAAATACAGCCCCTAAACACAGTCCTGAAATACAGCCCCTAAAAAAAGCCCATAAATACAGTTCCTAAATACAGCTCATAAAAACAAACCCTAAATACAGTCCCTAAATAAAACCCATAATTAAACCCCCTAAATAAAACCCCTAATTAAAGCCCCTCAGTGCAGTCCCTAAATAAACCCACTTTATCCCCTAAATAACTCATCAAAACAGTCAATAAATACAGTCCCTAAATACAGTCCCAAAATACAGCCACTAAAAACATACCCTAAATAAAATCCCCAAAAAAGCGCCTAAATGCATCCCCTAAATAAAGCCCTTTAAATACAGTCCCTAAATAAACCCCCTAAATGCATCCCCTAAATAAAGGCCTAAAACCATTCCCTAACTACAGTCCCTAAAAAAAGCCCAGAAATAAATCCAATAAATAAAGCCCTTAAATCGTCCCGAAATACAGTCCCTACATAAAGCCATTAAATACATCCCCTAAAAACAGTCCTTAAATACAGGCCCTAAATACAGTCCCTAAAAAAAGCCCCTAAATACATACCCTAAATACAGCCCCTAAATACATCCCATAAATACAATCCCAAAATACAGTCCTGAAATAAAGTCCCTAAATAAAGCCCCTAAATGTATCCCCTAAATAAAGTTTCTAAATACAGTCCCTAATTAAAGCCCCTAAAAATATCCCATACATACAGTCCCTAAATGCATCCCCTAAATGCATCCCCTAAATACATCCCCTCAATGCAGTCCTTATATACAGGCCCTAAATACAGTCCCTAAATGAAACTCATAAATAAATCCCATAAATACATTCCCTAAATACAGTCCGTAATTAAAGCCCCTAAATGCATCCCAAAAATATAGTCCCTAAATATAGTCCATAAAAACATCCCCTAAATACAGTCCATAAATAAAAGTTTTAAATAAATCCGTGAATGCATCCCCTAAGTAAAGCCCTAAAAACATCCCCTAAATAAAGTCCCTAAATAAAACCCCTAAAAACAGTTCCAAAATACAGTCCCTAAATACATTCCCTAAATATAGTCACTAAATAAACCCCCTATATGCGTCCTCTAAATAAAGCCCTAAAACATTCCCTTAATACAGTCCCTAAATAAAGCTGCTAAATACAATCCTGAAAATAAAGCCCGTAAATACATCCCCTAAATACAGTCCCTATATAAAACCCTTAAATAAAGCCCCTAAATGCATCCCCTAAATAAAGCCCTTTAAATACAGTCCCTAAATAAAGCCCCTAAATGCATCCCCTAAATAAAGCCCTAAAACCTTTCCCTAAATATAGTCCCTAAATAAAGCCCAGAAATACATCCCCTAAATAAAGCCCCTAAATACAGTCCCTAAATAAAGCCCCTAAATACATCCACTAAATACAGCCCCTAAAAACATCCCCGAAATACAGTCCCTAAATGCATCCCCTAAATGCATCCCCTAAATAAAGCCCCTAAATGCAGTCCCTAAATAATGCCCCTAAATGCATCACCTAAATAAAGCCCCTAAATACAGTCAATAAATACAGTCCCAAAAACAGCCCCTAAAAACATTTCCGAAATATAGTCCCTAAATAAAGCCCCTAAATACATCCCTAAATACAGTCCCTAAATACAGCCCTTAAATACGTTACCTACATAGAGCCCCTAAATAAAGCCCTACAACATCCCCTAAATAAAGTCCCTAAATAAAGCCCCTTAATACAGTTCCAAAATACTGTCCCTAAATAAAGCCCTACAAACATCCCCTAAATAGTCCCTAAATAAAGCCCCAATTACATCCCCTAAAAATAGCCCTTAAAAAGATCCCCTAAATATAGTCCCTAAATAAAGCCCCTAAATACAGCCCCTAAATAAACCTCCTAAGTGCATTCCTTAAGTAAAGCCCTGAAAACATCCCCTAAATACAGTCCCTAAATAAAGCCCCTAAATACATCCCCTAAATAAAGTCCCTTAATATAGGCCCTAAATACAGCCTCTAAATACATCCCTTAAAAACATCCCCTAAATATAGTCCCTAAATACAGTACCTAAATAAAGCCCTTAAATGCATCCCCTAAATAAAGCCCCTAACTACAGTCCCTAAATACACCCCCTAAATAAAGCATTCCCTAAATACAATCCCTAAATGAAACCCCTAAATACAGTCCCTAAAAACATCCCCGAAATACACTCCCTAAATAAAGCCCCTAAATGCATCCCCTACATACAGATGGAGCCAGAAAGAATTGTACATCTGGCGCGCTGTAACGGATCAAGATAAATGCGCTAGTCGCGTCACATGCAGGGAAACACGATGCCCCGACGTTCTCCAAAGAGAGGAGCATAAATTAAAATAGGCGCAATTACACAAACGGCCACCAGGTGGCGCCTGATCGGCACTTCATTTACAGTGTACATCTTTAATACACGTCTCCCTCTCAGATCCATTTTTACTTTCTCCCCGATTTTTACTTAATCTCCTGTGTCCATCTCAGACCAATATTATATCTGTCCCATATCTCTATTTTTTTCATCTGCCTCAGGGTATCTTTCACACTACAAACAGAGCTATAGCCATATTGTAGTAAAGTGTGGTTAGGGTGCTGCTTTTGGTAATTTAAAGTCATAGTTTTGAATCCCCCCTCTGCCTAATTTTCACTTTATCTCCTTTGTCCCTCTCTCAGCCAATTTTTATTTTGCGCTCTGTCCCTCTGCCTCCCCAATTTTTGCATTATCCCATGTGTCCGTCTCAGCCCGAACTTACATTTGTTCCCCGGTCTCTCTATTTTCCTCCGTGTATCTTCTGCACCACAAGCTATAGCCTAATAGTAGTGTAGTGGTTAGAGGATTGGTTTTGATAATGGAAGGTCATAGGTTTGAATCCCCTCTCAACCTGATTTTTACTTTATTCCCTTTAAACCTCTCAGCCCAATTTTTTACTTTATACCCTTTGTCCCTCTGCCTCCCCAATATTTACTTTTTCCCTGTGTCCCTGTCTCAGCCCGATTTTTACTTTATCCCTGTGTCCCTGTGTCAGCTCGATTTTTACTTTATCCCTGTGTCCCTGTGTCAGCTCGATTTTTACTTTATCCCTGTGTCCTTGTCTCAGGCCGATTTTTATTTTAACCCTGTGTCACTGTCTCAGCTCAATTTTTATTTTCTGCTCTTTCCCTCTGCCTCCCCAATTTTTACATTATCCCATGTGTACATCTGTCCCCCGGTCTCTCTACTTTGATCATTTTTCTACGTGTATCTTCTGCTAAGAAAGCTGTAGCCCTATTGTAGAGTAGTGGTTAGGGAATTGGTTTTGATAATGGAAGGTCATAGGTTTGAATCCCCTCTCAACCCGATTTTTACTTTATTCCCTTTAAACCTCTCTCAGCCCAATTTTTACTTTATTCCCTTTAAACCTCTCTCAGCCCAATTTTTACTTTATCCCCTTTGTCCCTCTGCCACCCCAATATTTACTTTTTCCTTGTATCTCTCTCTCAGCCCGATTTTTTTTCTTTATCCCTGTGTCCCTGTCTCAGCCCGATTTTTATTTTCCGCTCTGTCCCTCTGCCTCACCAATTTTTAATTTATCCCATGTATCCGTCTCAGCCCAAAATTACATCTGTCCCCCGGTCTCTCTACTTTGATCATTTTTCTACGTGTATCTTCTGCTAAGAAAGCTGTAGCCCTATTGTAGAGTAGTGGTTAGGGAATTGGTTTTGATAATGGAAGGTCATAGGTT
Source organism: Xenopus laevis (assembly GCF_017654675.1). Classification (NCBI taxonomy): domain Eukaryota; kingdom Metazoa; phylum Chordata; class Amphibia; order Anura; family Pipidae; genus Xenopus; species Xenopus laevis. The sequence continues at coordinate 125,489,666 of NC_054385.1, read as the reverse complement.
TGAATCCCCTCTCAACCCGATTTTTACTTTATTCCCTTTAAACCTCTCTCAGCCCAATTTTTACTTTATTCCCTTTAAACCTCTCTCAGCCCAATTTTTACTTTATCCCCTTTGTCCCTCTGCCACCCCAATATTTACTTTTTCCTTGTATCTCTCTCTCAGCCCGATTTTTTTCTTTATCCCTGTGTCCCTGTCTCAGCCCGATTTTTATTTTCCGCTCTGTCCCTCTGCCTCACCAATTTTTAATTTATCCCATGTATCCGTCTCAGCCCAAAATTACATCTGTCCCCTGGTCTCTCTACTTTGATCATTTTTCTACGTGTATCTTCTGCAAAGAAAGCTGTAGCCCTATTGTAGAGTAGTGGTTAGGGAATTGGTTTTGATAATGGAAGGTCATAGGTTTGAATCCCCTCTCAACCCGATTTTTACTTTATTCCCTTTAAACCTCTCTCAGCCCAATTTTTACTTTATTCCCTTTAAACCTCTCTCAGCCCAATTTTTACTTTATCCCCTTTGTCCCTCTGCCACCCCAATATTTACTTTTTCCTTGTATCTCTCTCTCAGCCCGATTTTTTTTTTTTTTTCTTTATCCCTGTGTCCCTGTCTCAGCCCGATTTTTATTTTGCCTAAATGAAGCCCCTAAATAAAGCCCCTAAAGACTTCCCATGCATACAGCCCCTAAATACATCCCATAAATACAGTACCTAAAGAAAGCCCCTAAATGCATCCCCTAAGTACAGTCCGTAAATAAAGCCCCTAAATGCATCCCCTAATTAAAGCCCTAAAAACATTCCCTAAATACAGTCCCTAAATCAAACCCTTAATTACATCCACTAAATACAGACCCTAAAAACATCCCCCAAATACAGTCCCTAAATAAAGCCCCTAAATGCTTCCCCTAAATAAATCCCCTAAATGCATCACCTAAATAAAGCCCCTAAATACAGTCAATGAATACAGTCCCAAATACAGCCCCTAAATACATACCATAAATAAAGCCCCTAAAAACAGTCCCGAAATATAGTCCCGAAATAAAGCACCTAAATACATCCCCTAAATAAAGTCCCTAAATATAGGCCCTAAATACAGTCCCTAAATAAATTACCTACATACAGCCCCTAAATATAGTCATAAACACATCCCCTAAATTAAGTCCCTGAATAAAGCCTCTAAATGCATCCCCTAAATAAATCCCCTAAATACATATCCTAAATAAACCCCCTAAATGCATCCCCTAAAAACTTCCCCTAAATAAAGCCCCTAAATACATACCCTAAATACAGTCCCAAAGTACCGTTCCTAAATAAAGCCCCTAAAAACATCCCCTAAATATAGTCCCTAAATACAGTCCCTAAATAAAGCCCCTAAAAACATCCCTTAAATTCAGTCCCTAAATACTGTCGATAAATACAGTCCCTAAATACAACCCATAAATACAGCCCTTAAAAACAGTCCCAAAATAAAGCCCCTAAATGCATCCCCTAAATAAAGCCCCTAAATACAGTCGCTAAATAAAACCCCTAAATGCATCCCCTAAGTAAAGCCCTAAAAACATTGTGTAAATACAGTCCTTAAATAAAACCCCTAAGTAAAGCCCCTAAATGCATCCCCTAAATGCATACCTTATATACAGTCCCTAAAAAAACCCTAAATGCATCCCCTATATAAAGCCCTAAAAACATCCCCTAAATACAGTACCTAAATAAAGCCCCTAAATACATCCCGTAAATACAGTGCCTAAATAAAGCCCCTAAAGACTTCCCATGCATACAGCCCCTAAATACATCCCATAAATACAGTACCTAAAGAAAGCCCCTAAATGCATCCCCTAAGTACAGTCCGTAAATAAAGCCCCTAAATGCATCCCCTAATTAAAGCCCTAAAAACATCCCCTAAATAAAGTCCCTAAATAAAACCCCTAAAAACAGTTCCAAAATACAGTCCCTAAATACATTCCCTAAATATAGTCACTAAATAAACCCCCTATATGTGTCCTCTAAATAAAGCCCTAAAACATTCCCTTAATACAGTCCCTAAATAAAGCCGCTAAATACAATCATGAAAATACAGTCCCTATATACATCCCCTAAATAAAGTCCCTAAATATAGGCCCTAAATAAAGACCCTAAATACATCCACTAAAAACATCCCCTAAATAAAGTCCATCAATACAGTGGCTAAATAAAACTCCTAAATGCATCCCTTAAGTAAATCCCTAAGAACATCCCCTAAATACAGTTCCTAAATAAAGCCCCTAAATACATCCCCTACATAAAGCCCGTAATACAGTTTAGCAATAGTCACTAAATAAAGCTCCCAAATACAGTCACTAAATACAGGCCCTCAATACAGCCCCTAAATACATCCACTAAAAACTTCCCTTAAATATAGTCCCTGAATACAGTACCTAAATAAAGCCCCTAAATGCATCCCCTAAATACAGATCTAAGTACAGTTCCTAAATAAAGCCCCTAAATACATCCCCTAAATAAAGCCCTAAAAACATTCCCTAAATACAGTCCCTAAATCAAACCCTTAATAACATCCACTAAATACAGACCCTAAAAACATCCCCCAAATACAGTCCCTAAATAAAGCCCCTAAATGCTTCCCCTAAATAAATCCCCTAAATGCATCACCTAAATAAAGCCCCTAAATACAGTCAATGAATACAGTCCCAAATACAGCCCCTAAATACATACCATAAATAAAGCCCCTAAAAACAGTCCCGAAATATAGTCCCTAAATAAAGCACCTAAATACATCCCCTAAATAAAGTCCCTAAATATAGGCCCTAAATACAGTCCCTAAATAAATTACCTACATACAGCCCCTAAATATAGTCATAAACACATCCCCTAAATTAAGTCCCTGAATAAAGCCCCTAAATGCATCCCCTAAATAAATCCCCTAAATACATATCCTAAATAAACCCCCTAAATGCATCCCCTAAAAACTTCCCCTAAATAAAGTCCCTAAATAAAGCCCCTAAATACATACCCTAAATACAGTCCCAAAGTACCGTTCCTAAATAAAGCCCCTAAAAACATCCCTTAAATTCAGTCCCTAAATACTGTCGATAAATACAGTCCCTAAATACAACCCATAAATACAGCCCTTAAAAACAGTCCCAAAATAAAGCCCCTAAATGCATCCCCTAAATAAAGCCCCTAAATACAGTCGCTAAATAAAACCCCTAAATGCATCCCCTAAGTAAAGCCCTAAAAATATTGTGTAAATACAGTCCCTAAATAAAACCCCTAAGTAAAGCCCCTAAATGCATCCCCTAAATGCATACCTTATATACAGTCCCTAAAAAAACCCTAAATGCATCCCCTATATAAAGCCCTAAAAACATCATCTAAATACAGTACCTAAATAAAGAACCTAAATACATCCCGTAAATACAGTTGATACATACAATCCCTAAGTAAAGCCCCTAAATACAGTCGCTAAATAAAACCCCTAAATGCATCCCCTAAGTAAAGCTCTAAATACATCCCCTAAATACAGTCCCTTAATAGAGCCCCTAAATACATCCCCTAAATAAAGCCCCTAAACACATCCCCTAAATACACTCCCTAAATAGAGGACCTAAATACATCCCCTAAATACAGTCCCTACATACAGTACCTAATTAAAGCCCCTAAATGCATCCCCTAAATAAAGCCCTTATAATATTTCCTAAATACAGTCCCTAAATAAAGCCCCTAAATGCATCCCCTAAATACAGTCCCTAAAAAAACCCTAAATGCATCCCCTATATAAAGCCCTAAAAACATCATCTAAATACAGTACCTAAATAAAGAACCTAAATACATCCCGTAAATACAGTTGATACATACAATCCCTAAGTAAAGCCCCTAAATACAGTCGCTAAATAAAACCCCTAAATGCATCCCCTAAGTAAAGCTCTAAATACATCCCCTAAATACAGTCCCTTAATAGAGCCCCTAAATACATCCCCTAAATAAAGCCCCTAAACACATCCCCTAAATACACTCCCTAAATAGAGGACCTAAATACATCCCCTAAATACAGTCCCTACATACAGTACCTAATTAAAGCCCCTAAATGCATCCCCTAAATAAAGCCCTTATAATATTTCCTAAATACAGTCCCTAAATAAAGCCCCTAAATGCATCCCCTAAATACAGTCCCTAAATAAAGCCACTAAATGCATCCCCTAAATAAAGCCCCTAAATACAGTCTCTAAATACAGTCCTTAAATGTATCCCCTAAATAAAGCCCCTAAATACAGTCCCTAAATAAAGCCCCTAAATACATCCCCTAAATACAGTCCCTAAATAAAGCCCCTAAATACAGTCCCTAAATAAAGCCCCTAAATGCATACCCTAAATAAAGCCCCTAAATACAGTCCCTAAATAAAGCCCCTAAATACATCCCCTAAATACAGTCCCTAAATAAAGCCCCTAAATACAGTCCCTAAATAAAGCCCCTAAATGCATACCCTAAATAAAGCCCCTAAATACAGTCCCAAATATAACCCCTAAATACATCCCATGAATATATTCCTTACATAAAGCCCCTAAATAATCCCATAAATAAAGCCCTAAAAACATCCCCTAAATACAGCCCCTAAATACATCCCCTAAATAAAGCCCCTAAATACAGTTCCGAAATTAATTCACTAAATAAACCCCCTAAATACAGTCCCTAAATAAACCCACTAAATGCATCCCCTAAATAAATCCCTAAAAACATCCCCTAAATACAATCGCTAAATAAAGCCCCTAAATACAGTCCCTAAATACAGTCCCTAAATAAAGCCTCTATATAAATCCCCTATATATATTCCCTAAATACATCCCCTAAATATGATGGGGGCTTCCCTCATTGCTGCTCCACATAAACAGCTTGGCTTCCCTTAAAGCTTTAGTCTCCTTTAGGCCAAATACAGCACAGATATGATTTGTCAGTCTCTCAGCAGGCTCCTCCCACACTTCCCGTTTCCTGTGGCACAGAGCTTCCCTCCCCCCAGGTAGTGACATCACATGGCGGCTCACCTAGAGCATTGTGGGACAGACACTGTAGCACGTGACACATGAATATCACACAAATAGAATGTGCCACGCCCATTTGTTGGCCACACCCCCTAATTCCCATGTCCATGTTAGAAATGTGTCAGGTGATTGTGTTGGGTGCTGTCACCCAGTCACTTAGGGGCACCACCCTACAATCACTTCAACTCAAATGAAACGGTTACTTTTTATTTCTGTTTAATGACTACAAACAACTAGACACAGACATTTCTGTTGTTTTTTCTTTTCTCTCACTCTTATTTTTCTTTCTTGTCATTCATTTTCTCATTTGTGAAAAAATAAATAAAATTCACCTTTCCAAGAAAATGGCGTCTTTATTCAATATTCACATGCCATTCACAGGCATGAAATAAAAGCAGCGGCCACTAGTGGCCAACTGGGCCTCCATGTTTCCCTGAGATGGGTGAGCAATAAATCTGCAGAGTGCAGCACTTGTATAATGTACAGACACATTAGGGTAGGAATGGCTAGAGGAGGGGGCAGGGCCAATGAGGGGCCACAAAGAAATGTTATAGCAAAGCCCATGGGAGGATTGAGGAATGTGCAACTCCCTGCATGTGGACTAATGGGAGTTGTAGAGTTGTTCTAATGAATGTGGCCCCAGTACTACAGGCAGCTAATGTGGGATTGTATACTGAGGGCTTACTAAAAGCCTGGAGTGGATGCAAGTTGGACTGGAGTCAGTATCAGAAACAGCACAAGCTGACTATTATTTCCCAGGGCCCATTATTCATTATGTAAGGGCCCCCCCCAGCCAGGGAAGCCACTCCCATTCCTCTGTGTCTCCCCCAGAGCCTCTGTGCCAGGCAACTGAACACTTTCCTCACTGGTGACCCTCTATGAAAGGTACCGGGGGGGGGGGAATTATCCTCATTAAAAAACAGAAAGAACAGGTTAGTTCTCCTTTAAGGAATACTGGGAGTTACTGTACATGTAATATTGTGGGTCACAGGGAATACTGGGAATATTGGTACTAACCAGCCTACACACACATTGCCTGGATTTCTATATATACAATATATATAATGTACTGTACTATTTTATATATAATATATACAATATATAGAATGTAATGTACTATTTCTATAGATACAATATATATATAGTGAATAAAGTACCCCCTCTTGTAAAATATAAGGATATTATAAGTTACCGAGGAGTTTCATGACCATATAAAAGTACGAGGCCGAAGGCCGAGTGTTTTTATACAGGTCATGGAACTCCGAGGTAACTTCTAATATCCTCATATTTTACAACTGTGGGTACTTTATTTATTATAATACACAAGTTTCAGTGAGTCATGTGACAGAAATGACATCAGAACTCACCGTTTATAACTGATGACATCAGAACTCACAGTTTATAAGGATATCATTTACAGGATATTTATGGCTTTTGTGTATTAGATAATGTACTGTACTATTTCTATATATATACAATATATATAATGTACCAGTCTGATGGGTGGGATCATGGGAAGCTGCAGACTGCACTGGTAGAACAGAATGGAGCAGTCTAATATCACACTTGCACCCCCGGGTACCACAAGCAGGATATTTCTAATCAGCCCCATCCTGTATGTGTTACACTTACCCCCATTCTCCCTAAATCTTACAAATGTACTCATGTGCCAGTGCAGGAGCCAGACCCACGGGGCCCCACTGTAGGTACAGTACAGATTAATAAAGGGGAAATACATTAACCAATCACCCTCCACTAAGATTCCGGACAGAAAGACAGATCTACAATTCCTAATGCTGCTTTGCAGATGAAAATAATTCATCTCCCACCACCAGTCCCAGGGGTCACAGGCACCGCTCTCCCTCGCCAGGGGCCCGAACATCAAGCTCTTTGTCTGTGCAAACTGCCATCTCTTCACTTTCTGGCCTGGGCATAGTTACAGTCAAACCAGTTACAGGTTTCCTGCACTGCTAAAGGGAAGAAACAGCAGCATCAGTACATGGTACCTCCCCTCTCTATGGACTCACCCGTGTATGCGTGTATTTATATCTACTATATGTAAGTGTATACAGTATGTATGTGTGTATGTGTGAATGTATGTATTTATGTGACTATGTATGTATATATGTATGTATGTATACACGTATGTAACTAGCAGCCTTTATTAGAGCTCTGCTGCTACAAAGAGACAGTATCCCTCTTGTGCAATATATCCGGCTTGTGCTGAACATACTTTTGTTTTAATCCCCCTGTATAATGGGCTCCTGCTTATCTGTGAGGCAAAACATTTGTAATCGTAACAAAGGGCTGAAGGAAGTTTGTCATCATTTGTGACACTCATCTAATTACGGGGGGGGGGATAATTAATCAGGAATCAAAACAGTGCTCTGTTCCTGTTTTACATAAATAACAACAAGTAAATATACATATTTATAAAATATATAGGCAGAAAGTATTTTCAGCACAATTTCTGTTGTTCATGTGGGAAGAAGGACTTTATACGTGTGTACTGCCCCTTTAATGCGTCGCACTGGTGTAACACACATCACTAGTGCTGGTTATGGTCACAATGTTGCTGGGCTGTACCACTCGCCTCTCTTACCTTTATTGAAGGGGGTGAACTGAAAGTCCAGCAGGTATTTCCTGAGCTTGTGGTTACTCGCAGTCTTCTTGAACTGCCCATCAGACTTTGTGCTGTCGGACTGAGGTCGGGGGCAGTTAAGGGTAAAACATATTGTAGTCTAGTAGACTTCCAACAGTGAGGTGTTCTCTTCCCCATGGTCAATCAGGAACCACTCCCTGTGAAATGGACCCCCCCAAGTACTCAAACCACTTTCCTAAACCCATGGGCTGCTCTCTTCCGCATGGTCAATCAGGAACCACGCCCTGTGAAATGGAACTCCCCCAAGTACTCAAACCACTTTCCTAAACCCCTGGGCTGCTCTCTTCCCCATGGTCAATCAGGAACCACGCCCTGTGAAATGGACCCCCCCCAAGTACTCAAACCACTTCCCTAAACCCTTGGGCTGCTCTCTTCCCCATGGTCAGGCAGGAAAATCCTCCTGGATAGAAAGTGAATTCATTAGGGGCCCAGTAATTACCCAGGTCCAGTGCTCTGATCCTCTGTACTTCTTGCTCATACTCTCCTCTCTGTCTCATGCTCAGGGAGAACTGCCCCCAGGGAAAGTGAATTCAATCTCCTATTGGATTGTGGGTAAGTGGGTAGGACTTATCACCTGTCACTTTCATTTGGGTCCAGTCTCTGCCACTGATCAGAGGAGAGTGAGAGTAGTCCAGATTCAGAGCTTTGTCCCTTGGGTAAGTGAGGGTTAAATTCCCTTAGCCACTTAATAGGGTGGGTTAACCCCTTCATTCCCTAACATGCATGGGCACTGCTGGTGAGTGAGTGTGAGTACAGACACATGTGCTTGTGTGTATCTATTACACGTATAAATACTCAGCCCAAGGATACAATCAGCTCTCCCTTAAACTCCATGGCTGCTACGATGCTCTCGGCTGCTTCCTTGATGGACACCTCATCCTCCTCTCCAACTGGAACAGAACAAGTCACAGATCAGCACATGAACCCAAATGAGCTTCAGTACAATGATCCCCAACTTATGCTTCACACTTATTAGCTCCCCCTATAATATATATATATATATATATATATATATATATATATATATATATATATATATATATATAAACCCAGGTGTTATTAGCTCATCAGCTTTTCTTTGCTGCCATTATCTCTAAGGCTTGTCTCTATCCATAGCCCTCCCTTCCTCTACTGCTCCAACTCCTTCTGAGAAGCCAATGGGCTGACAGTTATGTCATATACAGGTATAGCAGCACCTTCATCCCCAAACTACACCCATAATAATCTATACTCAAATATTCTACAACAGTCCCCTGTACTAAGCACAATTCAGCAGGAACAGTCCCTAAGTTTGCTCATAGTCTGTACAGAGAGTTCCCATAAAACTATGGCAGCATAGGTATTCCCCTGTACTAAGCACAATTCAGCAGGAACAGCCCCTAAGTTTGCTCATAGTCTGTACAGAGAGATCCCATAAAACTATGGCAGCATAGGTATATCCTGTACTAAGCACAATTCAGCAGGAACAGCCCCTAAGTTTACTTAAAGTAGCAATATGTGTATTTTCAATGTTATAAAGAGTATACCATGGTTTATATGAAATAGGAATATATTTGGCCCATGGAGGGGAAAAAAAAGAACAGTAAGTGTGAACATACAAAGAGAGGTAACAGATAAGTATCTGGGGTACAGGTAGCACTTCTTACCAGAAAGAATAATGGGGTCCACCTCATTGTACTCCCTCAGCACCCAAATGAAAAGCCTTGCTAGATCCTAGGATAGAAACACACGCAGTTAGATGTAGGGGCTGAACCGCAACCAACCCAACCCTTAAAGCTACAGTCAGAGTCAGACTATCAACCCTTTGCTCAGTTGTGTGTGGGCACCAGCAGACATGGGGTTGGCCTGGGTACAGACACACAAACAGATTTCTGTGTGAGACTGGTGAGGAGTTAGACTGTCTCTGGCCATCTGTGTACAGCAGTCTCTAGCTGAGGTGAAGACATTGCACATTTCTATTTTTGGTTAACCCTAGCTCTGCCCTTGGATATACAATACTCCTGTCCCTTACCAGTGAGTAGATGAACTGTCTCCGTGTCCAAACAGAGAGAGCAGTGCCATTCTCTGAAACCACAAGAAGCCATTGTTAGTCCTAGAGTGGAACAAAACCCTGTCTGACTGAGCAAGGAATGGATCTACAGTACCTGAGCTGCTCAGTACTTACATCTGAATCCAGTGTATCCCCAACATTGTACTATCTGTTGTACTACATGAGTAACATATTGCTCTTACCAAAGACATATATAAGGTAGCCCCCACTATAACTAAACCCAAATATGCAGATAAATGACCTATTGATGTGGTTCACTCGGTATATATAGAGAAAACATATATAAAATCATTATTTAGTGGCAGGAATGGTTTAGATGATCCAAGTCGGCCCCAGTGAAGACAATAATACTCCATGCAGACCTGTAACCCAACCGCTTCTTCCCCTACACACACAAGAATATGCAATATACTCCATACAAATGTGCAGGGAGGCTGCAGTAGAAAGCCCTGTGCAATTTAATGTTTCCAAGCCTGTAATTGAGTATAATTATAAGTACAACTATAAATCTCTCATGGTGGGTTGTGCGTCTGATAGTGAGCAAGTTGTGCAAAAACTCACGCTTGGCCGAGTAGACTTTGTGAATGAGCCCCAGCAGGACGTGCCCCTCGTCAATATTGAAATTATCGTGTGGGCCGAAGACGTTGGTGGGAATGACGGAGGTGAATTTACAGCCGTGCTGTTCATAGTAAGCTCTGGAGACAAGAGATTCAAATGCTCTGTAAGGCTACAACTGTATTGTTATTGCTTCTTTCATTAGTCATATTTCTATTCAGGCCTCTCCTTTATATTCTAGTCTTTTAGTCAAATCAATGCATGGTTGCTAGGGGACTTTAGACCCTAGCAACCAGATGGCTGACATTGCAAATTATAGAGCTGCTGAATAAAAGGTGAAATAACTCAAAAACCACAAATAATAAAAAAATGAAAACCAATTCCAAATTGCCTTGAATTCAAAGCGAGTGTGGGAGCTGCTAAGCGAGTGTTGCATGTGACTAAGTGTTAAGCAGCGTTAAAAACCTCAAGGCGTTTAAAACCGAAAAGGCATTTGTGAGGAACATTAACACCGAAAGCTGAAAGTGTATTAAAGTAATGACAATATAATGTGTTGTTGTGCTGCACTTGTACAACTGGTGTGTTTTCTTCAGAAACTCCATTTTAGTTTATACACTGTATTTTTTTGTGTAACTGTTCCTTTTACAGCACTGAAAATCCCATCCCTGCAAGCACCTATAAAAACTTGACTGCAGGGCTTACAATCCTACTTCATTTTTCCAGTGCCCCAATAATCTGTACAAACTATTGTCACAGTGATATAATCACTGATGTGCTACAGAGCAGTAAAGCCATTATTTATCATTCCCATCAGTCCCTCACTCAGTGAGTTTACAATCTAATATCCCTATCACATTCCCATCAGTCCCTGCCCCAGTGAGTTTACAATCTAAGGTCCCTATCACATTCTCATCAGTCCCTGCCCCAGTGAGCTTACAATCTAAGGTCCCTATCACTTTCTCATCTGTCCCTGCCCCAGTGAGTTTACAGTCTAAGGTCCCTATCACATTCCTATTTGTCCATGTCCCAGTGAGCTTACAATCTAAGGTCCCTATCACATTCCTATCAGTCCCTGCTCCAGTGAGCTTACAATCTAAGGTCCCTATCACATTCCCATCAGTTCCTGCCCCAATGATCTTACAATCTAAGGTCCCTATCACATTCCCATCAGTCCCTGCCCCAGTGAGCTTACAATCTTAGGTCCTATCACATTCCCATCAGTCCCTGCCCCAGTGAGCTTACAATCTAAGGTCCCTATCACTTTCCCATCTGTCCCTGTACTAGTGAGTTTACAGTCTAAGGTCCCTATCACATTCCTATTTGTCCATGTCCCAGTGATCTTATAATCTAAGGTCCCTATCACATTCCCATCAGTCCCTGCCCCAGCGATCTTACATTCTAAGGTCCCTATAACTTTCCCATCAGTCCCTGCCCCACTGAGCTTAGAATCTAATGTCCCTATCACATTCCCATCAGTCCATGCCCCAGTGGGTTTTCAATCTAAGGTCCCTATCACATTCCCATCAGTCCCTGCCCCAGTGAGCTTACAATCTAAATTCCTTAACACTTTCCCATCAGTCCCTGCCCCAGTGAGCTTACAATCTAAGGTCCCTATCACATTCCCATCAGACCCTGCCCCATTGAGTTTACAATCTAAGGTCCCTATCACATTCCCATCAATCCCTGCCCCAGTGAGCTTACAATCTAATCTAAGGTCCCTATCACATTCCTATTTGTCCATGTCCCAGTGAGCTTACAATCTTAGGTCCCTATCACATTCCCATCAGTCCCTGCCCCAGTGAGTTTACAATCTAAGGTCACTATCACATTCCCATCAATCCCTGTCCCAGTGAGCTTACAATCTAAGGTCCCTATCTCATTACCATCAGTCCCTACCCCAGTGAGTTTACAATCTAAGGTCCTATCACTTTCCCATCTGTCCCTGCCCCAGTGAGCTTACAATCTAAGGTCCCTATCACATTCCCATCAGTCCCTGCCCCAGTGAGCTTACAATCTAAACCTTTATTATTGCAGTAAGCCTGAAACACATTACATTTTATCACTCGGCCAGAAACCTGTTCATCATTCTGGATAGTGACAGACATGCTCTTTGGCTCCAGCATTACAACTCCCGGCACCCTGAGCCAGAATCTGTAAGGTGCTTCAGCATTCCGGGTGGAGTGTTTCCCGGGGCCGTATCCATAGACAGAAGAGGTGAGAGGCAGGACAGTAGCACAGGGGTTGGGGATATAAATAATGCAAGAGAAATGTCACTGCTTTATCTTTATTATTTGCCCTGTTTGCTCAGCACTGGGCCCATGTTGCTCTGTGGCTACAAACACTGAGCAGGGCAGTTGGCAACGGCTAATCCAGGCCCTTTAGAAAAAAAGGTGACAGCACAAGCACCGCAATATGCAACAGTGCCCCCCAAAGGTCTGACCCTGCAACTGCAGTGCTCTGGGAAACACACACACACACAAGAACAGCAACACAACAAGCAATAGCACCCCCAGTGGCCTGGAACAGTCACTGCATCTCAGCCATTACTTACTTACTTACCCAGAAGCCCCTGTCGATAGAGTGCTGATGCCAAACCACTGTGCAGCAGAGAAAGAATGCTGGGAGCTGTAGTTCTGTAGCAGACCCATTAGGGAAGGCCACACTAAGCTTAAGCAATCATTCTCGATCGGTTGAGCACTGCAGAGAAAAGCTGGATATTGCACAGTTGTTGCTCCTGGTGCCCAACTGTAGGGAGTGTGGCACCATCATTAGCTGAGCCTGTTTGTACCATTGCCTTTAACTCCTGAATGGCTTTTTCCTCTAATAATCACTGGCACAATACTGATCCCCTAACCCAACGGGTACTCCAGGCATTGTCCAACTACAAAGAAGAAGAATGCTGTATGCTTTTAAATAGGATTTACTTTTAAAGGGATACTGTCACAGAAAAAAATGTTTTTTTCAAAAACACATCAGTTAATACTTCTGCTCCAGCAGAATTCTGCACAGAAATCCATTTCTCAAAAGAGCAAACAGATTTTTTTATATTTAATTTTGAAATCTGACATGGGGCTAGACATATTGTCAGTTTACCAGCAGCCCCCAGTCATGTGACTCTGATAAACTTCAGTCACTCTTTGCTGCTGTACTGCAAGTTGTACTGCTATCACCCCCTCCCTTTCCTCCCCAGCAGCCTAACAACAGAACAATGGGAAGGTAACCAGATAGCAGCTCCCTAACACAAGATAACAGCTGCCTGGTAGATCGAAGAACAACACTCAATAGTAAAATCCAGGTCCCACTGAGACACATTCAGTTACATTGAGTAGGAGAAACAACAGCCTGCCAGAAAGCAGTTCCATCCTAAAGTGTTGGCTCTTTCTGAAAGCACATGACCAGGCAAAATGACCTGAGATGCACCTACACACCAATATTACAACTAAATACACTTGCTAATTCAGTAATGACATAAAAATCATGACAGAATCCCTTTAAGTTCTCTGCTCCATCTGATCCCTGAACCTCTCATAAAGGTGAGAAACAAGCCCCAAAATCTGCAGCAAAGGGCAAAAGAAAAAGGGCCCAATCAGAAATGAACGTTCCTTATTCTAACAAAAAAGGACAGACAAGACACAAATATGCAGTATAAAGTGATATCACAATGGGGGTTACACAATGAGGGGTGCACGCTTCCTGGGTTACCCCCAAAACATGTGCCAAGGTCTCACTAACATAAAATACTTTACCCATGATCAAATCTACTTAGTGCTTTATTGGTTCCATTACACATTAAACTTTTTCCTGATCTAGTAACCCATAGCAACCACCGTGGCTGCAGTTAGAGATCATGGCAAGAGCTCACATTGCTCCAGTCCAACTGCACCACAAATTCACTCATATCTAATTCATTGGGGACCTTCCCCCGTAGAGTATTGTTACTCTGGTTCAGAGAGATACTGGTCCAACACATCTCTACTGAGGGAAAAAGATGGAAATCTAGTCTGGACCTTCTCATACCCTGAACCCTCCTATAAAACAGGGGTCACAAATGGAAAGAGAAGTCCACTAACTGCTCCACATCACAACATTCATGTTTAGTGCCATGTTCCAGCACAGGTGAGTTGGGAGAGGATTGCACCACGGGTTGATTTGGACCTACGACAGAAGTCATTTGCAGCCTGACCCCAGTATGTGCGGCTTTAGTGGGTGATCTTGGTCCCACAGTGTTTGTTGCCGCAGTAAAGGTAGAGTATAAGCTCCTCAGGCCAGAGACACAATGTCAGAAATGTGAACCTCAGCTCTATTGCCTATTGCTATTATCTCTACTGCTGATTGCTGGTGCTTAGAGTCTGATATTACAGTGTCCCTTTATTCTTTATCACTAGGGTGGGACAAACAAGGAGATCACAGGACACCACAACTAATGGCAACTATATACCCACCTAACTGCCAGTAATGGGGACATAGTGGGAATGGGAGACTGATCTGCCCAACTCTGGGGATCATTCACTGAGACAAGTTACAAACACATTGGTCATTGTATAAAATAAGGGAAGTGTTAGACATCGTGATATTCCTAAACTGTCTCCCCGAGGGGTGTCCCAAGCATCGGACAGCAGCCCAGTCCCAATGAATAAATCTGTAACCTTGTTATGAGCTAAGGGGGCCCAGCCTGAAGGTCAGTTAGGGGGAGATTTGGTGTGAGTGCTTATTTGTACCCTGGGTACCCCTGGAACTATAGCAGGGTGACTGTTACCCCAATGTTTCTATATATCTGTAACCTTGTTATGAGCTAAGGGGGCCCAGTCTGAAGGCCAGTTAGGGGGAGATTTGGGGTGAGTGCTTATTTGTGCCCTGGGTTCCCCTGGAACTATAGCAGGGTGACTGTTACCCCAATGTTTATATTTATCTGTAACCTTGTTATGAGCTAAGGGGGGCCAGCCTGAAGGCCAGTTAGAGTGAGATTTGGGGTGAGTGCTTATTTGTGCCCTGGGTACCCCTGGAACTATAGCAGGGTGGCTGTTACCCCAATGTATCTATATATCTGTAACCTTGTTATGAGCTAAGGGGGCCCAGCCTGGAGGTCAGTTAGGGGGAGATCTGGGGTGAGTGCTTATTTGTACCTTGGGTACCCCTGGAACTATAGCAGGATGACTGTTACCCCAATGTTTCTATATATCTGTAACCTTGTTATGAGCTAAGGGGGCCAAGCCTGGAGGCCAGTTAGAGTGAGATTTGGGGTGAGTGTTTATTTGTGCCCTGGGTACACTAGAACTATAGCAGGGTGTCTTTTCCAATGGTCAAATAGGGTGACACTTGTAGTCTAGGTGATGTGTAAAGCATTGCCTTTTGCACCAGTTGTATACATTAAAATCAGTTTCAGCCTTTCCCTCAGGCATATAACAAATATGGCTGTGGACCTTAATAGTGCACCTTTCCCAATGTAATGTTTTAGCAAAAATCATTTATATGATATAAATAGGGCTACCTTTATTGAGCTCCCATTTTGGTACTACCTTGCAATAAGTGGACATTACCTTTAAGCCTGTTTCATCTCTATAGTTAGTGTTCTATGTTTAGCCATATATTTAGTGATGGGTGAATAAATTCTCCAGGCACAAAATCTTGGGCGAATTCGTGAAACTGCCGCAAAACTGCGATGTTGTTAAAAAAACATTAAATCTTTCCCTATGTTGCGTCAACCCAGGGTTCCCCCTAGAGCAGGGATCACCAACCTTTTGAACCTGTGAGCAATATTCAGAAGTAAAATGGGTTGGGGAACAACACTAGCATGAAAAATATTCTTGGGGTGCCAAATAAGTGTTGTGATTGACCATTTGGTAGCCCCTATGTGGATTATCAACCTACATTGAGACTCTGTTTGGCAGTACATCTGGTTTTTATGCAACCAAAACTTGCCTCCAAAACTGGAATTCAAAAATAAGCTCCTGCTTTGAGGTCACTGGGAGCAACATCCAAGGGGTTGGAGAGCAAGTTGCTCATGAGCTACTGGTTGGTGATCACTACCCTATTGCTCACGGCACAATTTTCATAAAAGTTAGAAGACCTTTATTCCTCCAACCACATGTCTACGCATTTCAGTCCACAGCGGACCGTCATCAGAATATATAGAGATATATATATTGTTAATCTCTCATTAGAAAACAGTGGCAACAACTCCAGGATTCATGGTTTTCAGTATGATCAAACTGGGCCTTCCATGGCCACATACCACCCAAACTCAATCAATCAGCTGTTAAATAACCGTGTAAGGTACACCAGGAGAGCAGACCACACACTACCTTTTCGAGTACTGCTTGATTCTGTCCATGGGTGCCCCTACCCTTGGGTATGAATGTGTGGTGTTTGATCAGGTGATGCACATCATAATGCCAGAATATCCACACAATGACGTGGCCAATGCTGCGGCATAATTTCTCGTAGCCCTATTCCCCACTTGAGGCACTTTTTTATATATAGTCCCATTTCTGCATGGTGCCCTTTCACAAGCTGGCCAGGTTTTGTTTTGTTCCCCCTAAGCCTGCTCCTGTGTTTTTGTCCTTTTTTGACCTTTGCATGTTTTACAGACAACTATCCTTGCTCCCTGCCCTGACTTTTTGGCCTATACTTTAACTTTTACCTTTCCTTTATCTGTACCTCACTATTAGCACTGATCTCTCAAGTCAGTAGGTTAATTATTGGTCTACAAATAAAGTTCTGCAACCCAAAATGGTATTAGTGAAGACCAGAGGTGAAGATTAGAAGTTCTCCTGTTTCATGGAGTAAATACATACCAGCTGTCAGTTGTGGGTTCCCGATCAACAAAATGATTATACACCAGGCTATTGGCAAAATAAGGAATGTTCACTTCTTTTGGTCTATACATTAATCCCCACCTAATAAAGCTTTGTCAATGAGAATGAAAAAAACAGGATAATATTAAATTATGCACTCAATACCAAAACAATGAAGGTCTTGTGGTGCAGAAATTTCTGGGCTGTCTGCTCCCCACCAAATGTGAGAACTTTCCATGAAAGAAGCAGTTTGAACTTCCCAGAAACCTAACTTCCCCTCAAAAAGCAAATATTAAAAGGTTGAACTTGATGGTCGTGTGTCTTTTTTCAACCTAACTTTCTATGTTACTGTCTTGCTCCAAGTTCCCTTGGCAGACTTATCACAAACTAAATGTCTAACTGAGCACTTCCCCCAGCAGACATCAAATATAGGGGTGGAAATAAAACACACACATTGATCATCATTAGAGAAGAATAATATATTGTAAGAAAAGTAATACAATACCGATTGAAGACAACGCAACGTCTAGCCGAGCTTCCCTTGGCAGACTTCTGAGAGGAACATCAGCTGGGGGACCCCGGGCCCAAATCAAATACAGCGACTCCCAGAGCACATCAATCGGCCAATGGTCCTTACAAGACCAATTATTCTACACAACAAGTCTGCTTGTAGATGAAGTCCCAAAGCCCCCCCAGCTGAGCTCCTTTTTATATTGGTACAATAACAAAGTAATAGATCATTACACATAGACATATATAATAATAATAATGGCTACATGCCCAGGACATGGCCATGAGAATGACCATGAAAATGGAAATAACAATGCGAATGAAAATAATTGCTGTGTATAATTGCTGTGTATTTTGATATAACTATGTGAATAAGATATGAGCTTCCTCCTTAATAAACATATTTATATGTTTATGAGTCTATTACCTTAACTCCTACTATTCCTTGTTCTCCTGCTAATGTCAGTACATCCATTTTATAACTAAGGAGCCATATTGAATGCACTTGATCACACTCACATTCATACATGGCCTGCCATGTCACATTTGTATCACAGTTACCCAAACTTAATCAGCTTAAAAGGGTCCCTTTACATACAATTTCAGCCAAAACAAGGTACAGAATATCGATCTTTCTATCCTTATCCCCAAGTATTAAACAACATCTAATAAGTAAATCAGGAAATTGCTGTGAATGATCTTGTACATATTGTACTTGCCCATGTGACCAGGTGATGTTTGATTTGGATGAAGTACTAAAGTATTTGCATACAACTGGAAAATGTTCCCCCTGTTATCACCAAGGACGTGTTTGTATTTGTTTTATTTATTCTGTTTATTTAGTGATAGTGACCCAGTCTACACACTCTCATACTCATTACTTAAATCCTGCTAACTCTTCAAATAAATGACAAATAACAACAACAACCAACCTGACATAGAACTCATTTCTAACCTCTGCATGAGATGATTGGGAAGAGTTTCCAGGCATGTTATCACTTGCTAACAGAGTTCAGGCAATACAATTCCTGTAAGGGTAAATAAATATGTCCTTGGGAAGAAGTGGAAAAGCACTAATGGGCCCATAAGCATCTGTGTCTTCTAAAGTAGAATTTAGCAAGTATGACATATAAAGCAGTGCAAATTTAATTGAATGATGATGTTTGGATATGAAGTCGAGTGAGAAGTCTAAATCTATAACAGGGCAAAATATAAATAAAACAATCCCCGTAACACTGTAAAATTGCTCAGAAAAGAACTGCATTATAAAAGAGCTTATATTTTTGGGTGAGGCATGTCTTCAGTTTTCAAACACTTTTTATACATGTGATGCAATGATTCTTTCCTTGGCATGTTTCAGTTTTATACTAACACAAAGAGTACAAATCAGAAATGTTGTAAAAATGGGTGCATACTGGTTATCAAATTCCCATAGACTTCATTTTGTCCAAATTATCCACATTTTTAAAAATGATTTTTTTTTTTTCTGTAATAATAAAACAGTCGCTTGTACGTGATCCCAACTAAGATATAAATAATCCTTATTGGAAGCAAAACCAGCCTATTGGGTTTATTTAATGTTTATATGATTTTCTTGCAGACTTAAAGGGATACTGTCATGGGAAAAAAAAAAATTTCAAACTACATCAGTTAATAGTGCTGCTCCAGCAGAATGCTGCACTGAAATCCATTTCTCAAAAGAGCAAACAGATTTTTTTTATTCAATTTTGAAATCTGACATGGGGCTAGACATATTGTCAATTTCCCAGCTGCACCAAGTCATGTGACTTGTGCTCTGATAAACTTCAATCACTCTTTACTGCTGTACTGCACGTTAGAGTGATATCACCCCCCTCCCCTTTCCCCCCCAGCAGCCAACAAAAGAACAATGGGAAGGTAACCAGATAACAGCTCCCTAACACAAGATCACACCTGCCTGGTAGATCTAAGAACAACACTCAATAGTAAAAACCCATGTCCCACTGAGACATATTCAGTTACATTGAGAAGGAAAAACAGCAGCCTGCCAGAAAGCATTTCTCTCCTAAAGTGCAGGCACAAGTCACATGACCAGGGGCAGCTGGGAAATTGACAAAATGTCTAGCCCCATGTCAGATTTCAAAATTGAATATAAAAAAAATCTGTTTGCTCTTTTGAGAAATGGATTTCAGTGCAGAATTCTGCTGGAGTAGCACTATTAGCTGATGTGGTTTGAAAAAAACATGTTTTCCGATGACAGGATCGCTTTAAGGTGTGAAGATTGAAATTACATAACAATCTGTTATCTGGAAATCCCCGGTCCCGAGCATTCTGGATTACAGGTCCCATACCTGTATATGTACCTGATATTATGTTGTAATGCAATTTGAAGCAATGGTCTTTAAGTCTTTGTATGTATTTCAGGCAGCCACTCTCTGCAGTATTATATAAGTGTAACATCAGCCCCTATTGCTGGAGTGCTGCGTTACACAATCACAGGGTATTTGGACGGTTTGCAGTATGGGAAATACAACAGTAAAATCCCCTTTGTTCAACCTTTGATCCCATCACTAAAAGCACTCACCGAGCATCTGGAACTGCAAACTAAATATGCCCAGGAATTTCTAGAATATCAAAAGAAACAGGTTGCATATTTCACGTCCATTTTTAACAAGACATCTGGTGGGTATTTTTTGAAGACATAGGTATGTCTACTTTTCAGCTGACTTGTGCCCAAGAAAAGAAATATTAGGAAAGCTCACTGGAACTCCATTGATGATGTACAACTACCAGAGTATATCATGATAGACACTTGGGGGCCAATTCATTAACTTCGAGTGAAGGATTCGAAGTAAAAAAACTTCGAATTTCAAAGTGTTTTTTTGGCTACTTCGACCATCGAATGGGCTACTTCGACCACGACTTCGAATCAAAGGATTCGAACTAAAAATCGTTCGACTATTCGACCATTCGATAGTCGAAGTACTGTCTCTTTAAGAAAAAACTTTGACCCCCTAGTTCGCCACCTAAAAGCTACCGAACCCAATGTTAGCCTATGGGGAAGGTCCCCATAGGCTTGGCTACGTTTTTTTGGTCGAAGGATAATCCTTTGATCGTTGGATTAAAATCCTTCGAATCGTTCGATTCGAAGGATTTAATCGTTCGATCGAACGATTATTCCTTCGATCGTTCGATCGCAGTTTTTGCGCAAAATCCTTCGACTTCGATATTCGAAGGATTTTCATTCCCAGTCGAATATTGAGGTTTAATTAACCCTCGATATTTCGACCCTTGATGAATTTGCCCCTTGGTATAACAGTTACCCTCTGGTGGGGTAGAGCTATGAACTTTTTTTTTGGCTCTCCTTAAAGGAGAAGGAAAGTCTTCTTCCACTTGGGGGAATTGTATTGACTTACCTGAAACTCTGGGCTGGTGCTCCAATTAACAAAAAACTGCACCGGCCCGGGGTTCTTCCAACGAGCACCACAATCGATCCTCTTCTGGCTTCTTCTTTCTTAATGTGGCTGCACACGAAATAGTGCTATGTATAAAGAGCTATTTCACTTCAAACTAGACGTTTCCATGCAATTTGTCTAAACCAAAATATTGTCCAAATCAGGTAAATTGCTCAGTGTTTCATACACTTTTAACTGTTTTATGACAGATAACTGATACAGCCACATTTACCAGAGGAAGTTTGTCTGTGAGCTACATGAGGATGGAACCACTGACAGGTATCAAGAGTTTGCATTCAATGGACGGGAGGTTGTAACATATGATAAAGAGAGATTGATGTATGTCCCTACAACTCCAGAGTCTAGGATAGTGACTGAGCGATGGAACAAGTATGAATATTATGATGCAATTAAAAATAAGCTATTTATGGAAAATGACTGTATTCAACATATGAAGCTGTATCTCCCTCATGTAATGGCTTACTTGGAGAGGAAAGGTGAGATCACGGAGTGTTTTCTATTTTTACACCTCTGTAGGTATATATGTATGTATATTTATATTAATATAGAGCTAATTATGTACGCAGCACTGTACAGCAGAATAATATAGACATGGGTCATTAAAATAATAAATATAAAGAACAGTTGCATTAAAGATTAAGAGGTAAATATTAAAGATGCATGAGGAAGGAAGTCCCCTACCCTGTAGAGCTTACAATCTAAACAAAATGTGGAATAAAAAATAGCATTTATCTTTTGAGTAGTTTTTGGCCTGTTGTATTTTTATTTTTTTTGTTAATGTTTATTTAAGATCTTTATATGTACGATCAGCTTAATATTGCAGGTTTTTTGCTTGGTAGACCGGGCCATGTTGAGTGTTAATGTGGTCCTAATAATACACAACCTTCAACCAAGGAAGCTCATAATACAGGGAGGTTGATCATGATCATGTTTTTAAAGGTTGTGTTTTCTAAAACAGAGTACTTTTTTCTTTGCCATAAAAGATAAAAAGTTCAACAAGTTTCAGATGGTGATGATGTTTTTATATTTTGATGGGTTTGATGGGGAAGAGAGCAGATCCACTTCTCTCAGCCTGTGGAGCCAACGCTCTGTTTCCATTGGGCCACGGCAGTTCCATCGCATTCAGGCACTCGGAACAGAGGTTGGCCCAAAAATGCCTGCTTTTGCATTGTCTGAGTCAACCTCTGTTCTACTCCGAGTACCTGCACTACAGCAGAAACTCTACTTTTCGGTGCAGATCAACAGAGCTGGGGAAGAGAGCAGATTCACTTCTCTCAGCCTGTGGAGCCAACGCTCTGTGTGCCTTCAACTAAAGAGCGACAGACATTCTTTTAGATAGCAAATATTTATGAGGCTCTATATTAAATGCTTTGGAAAAATCCAAGTAGACCCAGTTTACTGCAACCCCACTGTCCAATTTTTTACCTTTTTTACTAAGCCATACCCCCGCCATTCTTCAGAACATAACATTTATTAATATTTTCCATAATAATTACATAATGGAATTACATTGGCTTTCCTCCAATCCATGGGAACCATGAGAATGAGAAAAAGTGGCCCAGCTATAAATAACTAACCTCTATAACGTACTACAGGGTGTATTCCATCTGGTCATGGTGTCTTATTCAAATGTTAACATTAACCTTGTGTAAGTATGAAATTATCCATCAACCATTGTCTTAATGCAGCAGAGCCATCTGTGCTCCTACCTGTGCTCCTATCAGTATTATGATTCCTCTATTGCATATATTAAAAAAAAAAGAACAGATTAAGTACATTTTCTTCTTCAATGTCCTTTATAGCCAAATTATTTATAGCTTTTAAAGGAGCCACACTTGCAACCTGCACCTTTTTACAACTGGTAGATATAGTTACAAATGTAAGAGAATTTTGGACTGCTTTTGAAACAATCATTTCCTCTTTTTTTTGTTTTATTTGGATTTTTTTTATTCCAGCTTGTTCTAGCATTCGTATTATTTAAAAGAAGTCTCCGCACCTTTTTTTTATTTTTTAAATGCTGTATTCTTCCTATCAACTTCCTTACTTATTAGTTAAGCCACAAAGGGGTGGTGCTTAAAGTTTTTACATTTCTTTCCTAAAGGAAAACTATACCTTTGGAATGAATAAACAGTTAAGTGCCCTTACCATGCCTTATACATGTCAGTTAATATTGACTTTTTCCACCCCGTACCCTATGGTCTGCGTGATGCCTCAGAGATCACCTGACCATGAATAATGCTGCTCTTACTTTAACAGGAAGAAATGTGGGAGTAAATGACAGGTCTTTGTCCATTCATTGGTTGATGTAGCCTAGCATGTATGCGTTACCTTGGTTTGTTTGTTAGAACAGTGAATTGTACAAGCCAGGCCAGGGGTTGATCATATAAAGCATGATTTCTGGTTGGATCCCCAACTATCTGTGATATGATATTATTATGTAACACATTTAGAAAAGTGTTTCCATTAACTATGCAATGTGGTATTATTGCTAAAAAGAAAACATAGCTAAACTCCATTGGCTTCTCCAATGGACATGTGGGGTCCTTAGAACACTCCTACTCATTAACTTGTCTGTCACATTAATTTGGCTTCAGCCCTCTGGTTCAACCTACTGTGTGGCTTTTGATCTGTGTGCAAGGGAAGGTCAACCCCCATCACCTTTATATTTTTTATTACTATTTAGTTTGCTTAAACCTCCGTTGTCTCTATAGACTAACTGACCTCAAAATCCTTATCAGCTTAAATACCACTCATAATAATCCATTGTCTTATTACAACGAGGTCAAGATCAAGAGAACAGAACCATAAATAGTATTCCTCGTAGCAGCTCAACTGTATAGGTCCAATCTTAACCTGACTAGAGATATTCCCTAAAAAGATGGCTGCCTTGGTGTTCATAAAAGCTAATGCTAATTCAGCTATATAAATTCAGAATAAATTTATAATATAATAGGGTATAGAGGGATATTGCGACAGATACTAAAGACAGTTTACCATACAGTGTTTTATAGATTTGGTATGACTGCTGCCAGTGATGCTGTAAAACCCTACGTTTTCAGATTGATTATGTCATATGCCATTAGGTCTCCAGTTTCTTCATAATACCAATTATGTCCTCACTACGATTGCTTGTGCCAAGTAACAACTTTTATCTTTTAAAAAGAATAATTTTTTTTATTTTTTTGTTTTCTTTCAGACCCTGGCAGTGATCAGAGTGCAAGCATACAGGACAAAGACTGAAAATCTGATTACATCCCTTTACTTGGATTTGATATGTAATAGATGACCATATTGTTTACGTTTTGTGATGCTAATCATAGCAGACGTTTAGCCATGTCAGCTATTTTAGATGTTCTGCTCAGCTGGACAACGTAAAGATCAAATTGAAGTCAGTTCTAGACATAATAATAATAATCTTACTGTTTAATGGACCCACTTTTATCAGTAATTAATCCCACCTACACGCATATACAAGAAGCAGGGTCAGATATGCAGCCGACAAATTTCTGATATCTCATTGGGGGCCTTTGCAAAGATGCATTACCCTCCCATGAAATGAAAGGTTCAGTTTTTTTGGATTTTTCAATTAAATTAGGAAAACAAATACACATATTTTACATGAATTTTATCTCTTCTATTTTGAGTATAACTACTTATTCTTCCTTCTGGGTCTTCTGACATGTAACACATGTAACTGTATCTGTCTTTTATTTATTGTCATGATTGTTTCAATCAGTTTTATGTAAATAAAGATTTATGGGTATACAAATAAATGATGGTGCTGTTACATACATACAATGTGTTTTTATTCTTTCAGTAGGACAGAGGATTTTATATTCAAGTTTTACCATTACATCAAGTAAAAATGTTGACATTTGAGTTTTCAAAGTGCATAAACAACTCAGTTTAGATTAGTTGAAAATGTGTTATGCTGAATGAAAATGAAGAGTACTATGTGATTTTACTGTGTATCATTTTTTGAGGTTTTAAATTAGAAAAAAAACCTTCATTTGAATATATAGATACACCAACTAGTTAGATAGATAGATAGATGATAGATAGATAGATAGCAGCTGCCATATTAGCTTGGTGTGATATCACTTCCTGCCTGAGCCTCTCTCTGCTCACTTATAGCTCAGGGCTCAGATTACAGCAGAGAAGGGAGGGGAGAAGAGGAGCAAACTGAGCATGCTCAAGCCCTAGCCCTGGAGGTTTAAGCTGAAAACAGGAAGTCTGATACAGAAGCCCATGAGTACACAATAGAAGGAAAGAAATGTGTTGTTTCTTTTGACAGAGGACTCAGAGCAGCATTACTTTGAGGGTTTACTGGTGTATTTATATAGACCTTTCTGGTAAAGCTCACTTAGTTTTAACCTTTCCTTTTCCTTTGAGCTGTTGATAGATAGATAGATAGATAAATAGATAGATAGATAGATAACTAGAGAGGTACATTTCCTGAAGAAAATGTGAGTGGTGCTTGCTGTGGCAAAACTCAGGCCCAAATCTGATTGGCTGTTGTTGCCCCGCCCCTTTTTTTCCTAATTGTGAACCACAGTCACTCAGTGACTAACATACCAAAGTTTGGGAATGCTGTCATTTAATGTGTAAAAATGGCAGCATTTCTATTTTTTTCTATTGAAAATCAATGAATGAAATTTGATTGGTTGTTGGTGGCTCCGCCCACTTTTTCTAAACTTGAAGTGGAAACCCCCAGCGACCACATTTGTGATATTCAAGGTCCCTGACATCAATACTGAGAGAATGGCAGCCTTCTTAATTTTTCCCATTAAAACCAATCAAAGAAATCTGATTGGTTGGTTTTGGCTCCACCCACTTTTCTTAATTTTAATCCCAGTCCCCCAGTGACCAACTGTGCCAACTTTGAGGAGGCTGCCATTAACCGTCTAAGAGCGGCAGCAGTTTAACATTTTCCTATTTAATTGAATGGCTGAAATTTGATTGGCTGTTGTAGACTCCACCCACTTTTTGTAAATTTTGGCTGCAGTCACCCAGTGACCCACGGTGCCAAGTTTGGGAGCTCTGGCTTTATTACTGTGACAATTACAGCTGTTTACATTTTCTCATTGAAGTCAATAGGGAAAATCTGATTGGTTGTTTGCGGCTCCGCTCACTTTTTTGGGTCCCCAAAATAGGACAGAAAAGTCACAACACCCCATTCCCGAATAAGCTGAACGGTTTGACACCTCATTCATGGGTCTGCAACAAACTAATTATTCGATAAATTCCCCATTATAAGTCAATGGTGCAAATTTGGGGACCTCTCCTGCCCCGGGGGTAAAACTTATACCCTTGTGTGGGGTATCATCTGACACAGGTCGCAAACCTCTTCAAATGTGGTAAATTTAACGTTTCTACAAGATTCCCTCTCTGCGCTAGAATCCGTCAAAAGTTGGCCTCAATGTTAATCTATGGGACTTTTCGGGGTGGTTAATTGCCCCCGCAAGGGGCAATTAACCACCCACCCCTTAGAAAAGTCATACCACCCCATTCCCGATTAAGCCGCACGATTTGACACCTCATTCATGGGTCTAGGACAAACGGTGCGGGACTAGTTACGCGCCAAACTTTCATACGGAAGAAGAATAAAAATAAGTTTGCAAGATAACAGTAGTGATGCTTTGCTTCGCAAGCACCACTAAATAAATAGATTATAGATTTTCATCCCAGTTTGCCCCAATTTGAAGATTTCAAGCTCAGGATAAAACAGTCCCACAGAACTGCACTGCTGGGTGTATGGGTTCTACCCCCGAGATGTGGAAGTGAAGTGGATAAAGAATGAGACAGATGAGATTTACTCAGAGGAATCAGCAGAGATCCGGCCAAACCCTGATGGCACCTATCAGATCAGAGTCAGTGTGGAGGTAACACCAGAGGAGGGCGCCACTTACTCCTGCCATGTGGATCACAGCAGTTTGGAGAAGACAATGGTTGTGCCCTTTGGTGAGTGTCTTTAGGCCTATTGGCATAATAAGAATCCAGGAAGTGTTGGTTGTTGGTAGGACTTGAAGTAATTTCCAGAGCTAAAGTGTGGCATATAACTGGTTATAAAAGGGGATATACAAGATGCCTACTAGGCATGGCCAATAGATATAGCTTAGAGATTGAGTTTAAACGTAACACTTCCTGGGAGAGAAAATCAATACAGGACTGTGCTGAAGACAGAGGACATCTATAGTAGTGACGCTGGGAGCATTTACACTTATGTTTAGCTATCTATTCCCTTGTCTATATCATTTAACTCAATAGTCGCCATCCAAGTTGTAACTTTGTGGGTGCTGCCATTGACTATCCTTGTCACATCAACTCAACTGCCTATCTCTAGTTTAGTCTCTTTGCTATTGTGTTGGCTCTTAAAGGTCCTTTATTAAGTAGCTATATATATATAGATGTTTAATAAAGATAAATAGACACACCGGCACATTAAAGCCCTACTGATCACATAATAGAGGTTCCATGAGACATCCTAGGTTGTTAGAAAAGTAGATCAGATGGAGCTTACTCGAACATTCATACTTAAGGAATTGAAATGCATTTGGAATAATTAACAAACAGGAAGTAGCGTGTAGGAGATACAGATGGTGAATATACTGTAAATAATGGAGAAGAATATTAAGGTAATCGTTCTGTACATTTGGCTTAGATGTGCATGACTCTGCATAAGTATGTAAACAGCAAAATTAGATAAGGGCATCCCATAACTCCTGTTTCTTATCAAGCATGTGTCACAGAAAATAGTGCTAAACTTGTTCCCATTCCCAGCATTCTGCAGCCTGTAGTGTCATCATTCTGTGCCATCTCCCACCCATTGTGTCAATCATTCTGTATGCACCTCCTTCCATTATGCCTATAATCTCATGTCCTTTGCTGCTTCTTGTACCTATACGTCTATATCGCCCCATTCCTTCTCGTTTTCAGCTTTTTGGCTCCCTTCTGCCACTCTTTGTGGTTACTTTCCCACAATGACTACCCATCAGTTTGTTTTCCTTCCTCTATTAAGGTTGTATGTGAAGTAATTTGAATAACCTCAAATCACAAAGAGAGAAATGATTATTATTATAATTATTATTATTGTATTATTATGACACCTCAACTTTATATCCCCTGATTTTAAAGGAACAGTTTACCTTTAAATTAAATTTAAGTATGTTATAGAATGGGCAATTCTAAGCAAATTTTCAACTGGTCTTTTTTTATAGAGTTTTTTTTAACTATTTGCCTTTTTCTACAGACTCTTTCTAGCTTTTTAATGAGGGTCACTGATCCCATCTAAAAAAAAGAACAAATGCCTTATAAGGCTATGCAATTATTGTTATTGCTACTTTATATTACTCATCTGTCTATTTAGGCCTCTCCTATTTACTTTCCAGTCTCTTATTCAAATCAGTGCATGGTTGCTAGGGTAATTTGAACACTAGCAACCAGATTGCAAACTAGAGAGCTGCTGAATAAAGATAAAATAACTTACAAACCAAATTAAAACCAATTACAAACTGTCAGAATAATACTCCCTACCTCATACTAAAAGTTAGCTCAAAGCTCTCTGTTTGTTTAGGATAGCAGCTGCCATATTAGCTTGGTGTGATATCACTTCCTGCCTGAGTCTCTCCCTGCTCACTTATAGCTCAGGGCTCAGATTACAGCAGAGAAGGGAGGGGAGAGAGGAGCAAACTGAGCATGCTCACAACCTGGGCAATGAGTTTTAAGATGAAAACAGGAAGTCTGATACAGAAGCCCATGAGCACACAATAGAAGGAAAGAAATTATGTGTTTCTTTTGACAGAGGACTCAGAGCAGCATTACTTTAAGGGTTTACTGGTGTATTTATATAGACCTTTCTGATAAAGCTTACTTAGTTTTAGCCTTTCCTTCTCCTTTAAGCTGTTGGTAATTCCAGCGTTTCTGGTGCAGGCTGAATCAATGGGCACAGTGGACTAGTGCCTAAAGAATCACGCAATGCCATTTTGACCCCAAGCTTCTGTAATGACACAATCCTTGCCTTGAAAATTAGTAGTGCAACTTCATTTACATTTTTAATACAAAACAGGCAATTGTGCCCATGTTGGGCATTAAGCACAATTGTGCCAATTACACTGGAATTATGGGAAAGTGTGGTAAGAAACAGTAAATTACATCTGAAGTTGCAGGGTGAAGTGGCTAACGCTAGCGAAAATTCGCCAGCGTGACGTCATTTTGTTACTTCGCCGATTTACTAACGGGTGCTGGCGTAAATTCGCTAGTGAAGTGGACCTACTCTAGCGCTACTTCGCACCCTTATGCCAGGCGAAGTTGCGCTATGGCGAAGGGACGTAACTACGCTAATTCACTAACTTGCGCATTTTACTGAACGTTACCTCTTGCGCCAGACTTGCCTTCGCCACCTTAGACCAGGCAAAGTGCAATACAGTAGATAGGGATTGCTTCAAAAAAAAGAAATATTTTCTAAGTCCCAAAAAACAATGGCGTCTTTTACTTTTTTAAGGGTGATAGGCTGAAAAAGATCTAAAATTTTTGTTGGGGGTACCCTCCTTCCCCCCTACATTTCCTAACATATGGCACCTAAACTATACACTGGGCTCATGTGTAGGGCAAAATAACAACTCTATTTTATTTTATGACACTTTCCCAGGCTTGTGTAGTGTAATGTATTTGCTGCTACATATACGTCCATTGTACTTTAACTTTGCGCCGTATGCAAATTAGGCATCGCTAGTGTAACTTCGCTTTGCTTGACAAATTAACGGTAGTGCAAATTTGATACATTTTGCCTCCCTGAGCGCATCTTCGGATTTTAAATTTAAATTAGCGGCGCCCTGGCGAAAGCCAACACTGGTGCAACTTCGAAGGTAAGTAAATTTGCCCCATTGAATTTGTAGTTGTAAATAAACCCTCTACAGTTGTGATGGTTGTTGATGGTGTGATTTCAGGGAAGCTCACAGATTATCCATATCTCATTACACCTATAAACATGATGTGACCTAGACAATCACCGTGTAATTGTATAATGGCAGGTTTTTTGTGCTTAAGCTGCAATTTTAGATTTATGGTTTGCACTGAAATCAATGGTTCCAGTTACGGGAGGAACACAGAAATTTGCCAAACACAAAGGCTAGTGTAGCGGGAATAACCCCTGCACGTTTATTTAGTCATGTGAGGGGCACGCCCCCGAAACGTTACATCACATGACTAAATAAACGTGCAGGGGTTATCCCCACTACACTAGCCTTTGTGTTTGGCAAATTTCTGTGTTGCTATTATTGGGAGAGGTGCCGACCCCTCCAGCCAACACTGGGCAATTATCACCAGGAGAGAACCTTAGGGGAAATAGGGATTTTTTTTGCTGTCCAGTTACGGGAGGGCCAGAGCCGGATTTACATAGTGGGGGCCCCTATGCCCACTGCCGTTCAACATCCCTGTCCCCTTCCCTTTATTTGTGCAAATTTTCATCATCTGGAAAGAAGCAATGGGGATTGGTGCACAGGAAATTTAAAAAATGATTGTCTCCAGCGCATCCCCGGTGTTTTTGAACCAATGTGGGTGTAGTTGGGCAGCATGCCGCCCCCCCCAAAATCCTGCTGCCCTAGGCCCGGCCCTAGGTGGCCTTTCCACAAATCCAGGCCTTCGGGAGGGACCAGCTTTGCTTCCACAGCTTTACATGTTCTTCCTCTGTACCATGCCCTTTATACAGTATTCATTCTACCACATTGCTCCTTTTTCCTTCTTGATGTTTATTGGAGGAACGCCTTGATCGTGACCTAACCTTAAATGAAAACTATACCCCCAAAATGAACACTTAAGCAACAGATACAGTAGTTTACATCATATTAAGTGGCATATTAAAGAATCTTACTGAACCGGAATATACAGTATATTTAAGTAAATCTAGCCCTTTTACATCTATTGCCTTGAGCCACCATTTAGTGATGGTCTGTGTGCTGCCTCAGAGATCACCTGACCAGAAATACTGCAGCTCTAACTGTAACAGGAAGAAGTCTGGAAGCAAAAGACACAACTCTGTCTGTTAATTGGCTCATGTGACCTAACAAGTATGGTTTGTTTGTGTGCACCGTGAATCATACGATCCCAGGGGACTGGCAATTTTCTATTTATGATTACCCAATGGCACATACTACTAGAAAAGTAAGTTATTATGAAAATGGTTTATTATTTACATGAAGCAGGGTTTTACATATGAGCTGTTTTATGCAATATCTTTTTATAGAGACCTACATTGTTTGAGGGGTATAGTTTTCCTTTAAGGGCTGCTGCCACCTACTCTACTGCCGAAAGTAGGAACTGTATTAAAATGTACAGACATCTGTTAGCTTCTTTTCTAGATTTGAGTAACTCTGCAAGCACTGGTGTATGTATAAAGAAAGGAGATTCCAGGCAGGGCAGGTCTGCGTATCTGCTGTATAGAATCCTCCCCAAAATGTGTGAACCAGATGCAAATTAGCCTCAGCTATAGATTGTAAGCTCCACTGGGAGAGGGACTGATGGGATTGACGTATATTTTCTCCAAGGTGCTGTGGAGTATGTTAGCTCAATATAATTAAAGGATAAGAATATTTGTGAAACTTGCTAAATACTTTTGCCAAGACTTGTCTCTCTTTCTTTTTATAGTAACTCAATTCTTGAGTCAAGGGCTGCATAACCCTCCCCACCTTGTTCATTTACTATAGAAGCAAATACATATTCCACATGTGCCTGCTGGAGAAACTCTGCTCTCAACCTTTCATACGTTCTTCCTATGATGGTACATGTGACATGTGATTAAATCAAGGATTTGTCAGTGAATAAGGGTAATAAGAGTAACTTGTGGGTAAAAAATCATGCTGTCTGCCCACACCTTTGCAAATTGACCCTTAAAAATGTTACAAAATGTCAAGACTTTCTTCCGCTAAAACTTTTATACTTCTTGTATGTAGGTAAATGGTAAGAGGTGCTCATGTGTTAGCTCTGCTGCAATTAAAGAGCTTTCATCACATATCCACAAAAATAGAAACAAATGGCATACTCACTTCAATGCTTCTGCTTCAATTCAAATCATTATCTTTTTATTTCGGTGAGATCCCAATAAGCAAACGTTTCGGGGTCAAGCCCCTTCATCAAGTGCTACTTACAAACAGTGTGATTGCAAACATTTAAAGGGTAGGGCACTGTGTGACCACACCCCTTCGTGATTAGGTAAAAATTTGTTACACCTTTGATGTCCATTAACATTGTGTATTTAAACTCTTTGTTATATTCTCCACCATTGAAAGGATACCAAGTGCCTCTGTAATAAATAAATCCATAAAATGTGCAAAAAGCTCCACATTGCGATCCTTTTTGTGGTGTTCCATGTGTCAATATTTATCAAAACTGTGGAATAAAATTTATAATATAAAACCTTCATATTATAAAGATATAAAATCACGTGTTCTTAATTACAATCAAAGGCAAAACATGTATCAATAAAAGCAAGAGTAGCTCAGTTCCTCATTTAATCCCATGGGTGTTAGGGTATTTAATCTTTCAATCCACAGAACCTCCTGTTGTAAAAGTAACCTGTCTTTATCACCACCTCGTCTAGGGAACTTCACAACCTGTAATACCTGCCATCTTAGTTGTTTGCTATTATGGCCAAAAGTTTTAAAGTGTCTGCTCACTGGAGTGACATATTTCATTTTGTCTAAATCGCAATTATCGATTGCCCTCCTGTGTTCACCAATCCGTAGTTTAATTTGTCTTTTTGTTTTCCCCACATATGCCTTCCCACAGGGGCATTTAAGCATATAAATCACCCCTGTTGTGTTGCATGTAGCAAAATCTTTTAACTTAATTTCAAAGGATGATTTATTCTATTCCCCTTTATTATGCTACTGCAACACCGGCAAGACAAACATGGGTATGTGCCCTTTTGTGGTGTGCCAAAGAATATTGGTTGTCGGTCGTCATTTTCTATCATATCAGTCTTAGTCAATTGGTCACCTAGATTTCTAGCTCCCATATTGTTTATCCTTCCTCAAAATCTCCCAATGTCTGTAGACAATTGTCTTAATTTTTTGGGAATGTAAGTTATAATTAGAGACCAATGGTATTTTTTGAAATTTACGTTATCCTTTCAATGGTGGAGAATATAACAAAGAATTTAAATACACAATGTTAATGGACATCAAAGGTGTAACAAATTTTTACCTTAAAAATGATAAACAATCACACTAAGGGGGTTATTTAATAAATCTCAAATTTATCTGGTTGGGCTTTTTGGGGCAAAAACTTAATTTTTTTTTCATTTATTCATACCTCCCAACTGTCCGTTTTTAGAGGGACTGTCCCTCTTTTGACAGATCAACCCACAGTCCCTCATTTGTACTGGAAAGTCCCGATTTTCTCTGCACCGAACAGGCAGAAAAAGAAACAATGTTTCTAACTTAATTGGCTTTTTGCAGAGAGCCCAGAACAGCCACAGCAGCAGATAAGTTACTTTTGTAACAATTTCGAGCTAGGCAAATAAGTAATTGTAACAATATAACATAACAAATCCCTTGGGAGAAGTTAGACTCACAGCTAAAAGGGCAATTCACCTTCATTAGCAAAACTGTAATAACTGAAAAAAACACAGAAAAATGTTCAAACTTTCAGAACCTGCCAAATATTGTAAAATTAACATGGTAATTAGGGGGTGTGGTCACAAAAATGGGTGTGGTCAAACATTTGCCACGATACGAGCAACAACTTTTTTGTCCCTCTTTTTATTTCCAAAATGTTGGGAGGTATAATTTATTATACCCGGATGCAGCTAAAAGCCCTAACCTGAAAATCACCCATCTCAACCCTGTAAAGGTCCTATATGCGTCATTGGAGATGTCCCTACCTCAATTTAAATTTATCATGATCTGCGCTGGGTTTAGTTAAAAAATGCAACTTGAAAAAATTGTGTGATTCGGGAAAGAAGCCCAAAAAAATGGATCTTGTTAATTAATAAGGTCAAGTCGAGCATAGAAGTTTAATCGTGTTTGTTTGTAAAATAAAATGTGAGATATATTCGGATTTTAGTAAAAACCGGCATACATGTAAACACAATTTTTTTCTGAAATATTTGCAGTTTTAGACTGCTAATACCAGACTTTCAGATCAAATAATAGCCAGCAACCCTAGGATTAACTAAATACAGGAAGTTCATAGACAGTGCATAAATAGTTAGAGCAGCTGATACTCTGGTATTCGCAGTTAAACGGTCTAAAATTGCTCATATCTCAAAAACCACAAGAAACTGAGAATTTATGTAAACTGCAAAAGTGCTCAAAGGACAATCATGAGTAGGTTTATGTCAGATCATTTTTGTGGTTTATTCCCTTTAAAAGGAATCATGGAAAACCACATTAAATAGAATGAGGTCCCTGTTTTTGCTTCAGAGCCATAGGATAAAGATTCTTTAGTAGGTGCAGCCTGTCAGTTACACAAAGGGTTAAGTTAGTCTCGTTCTCGGTAGCAGCACTTTTTGTACATTCTGTAACACCCAAAATATAGACAGAGCAGCAGGCCCGCCTCCTGTGTGCTTTCCCTTCTTTTCATTCGACGCAATTTTCATCTCTGTCCAATTACTGCAAAATAACGGATTTCATTGCAAATGAAAGTAGAAGCAAGGACGAGCAAGAATGGCGTGGATTTTATTTCTGTTATTCAGCCTCAATATCTCAGCAGTATATTGTCGTAAGTATTATCCGGTGTTTTCTAACAAGGAATAAGCTAATATACAGCATGCCAGTGAACTAATTAGAAGGAATCAGAATGAACAAAAATCACATGGTTCTTAAACACTAATGAATAACAGTTATAGGATCTATTATCTGGAATGCTCGGGAGCTGGGGGTTTTCTGATAAATGAACTTTCTGTAATTTGGATCAATATAATATACCTCCCAACTGTCCCGTGTTCAAACGGACAGTCTCTCTTTTGACAGCTCAACCTGCAGTCCCTTGTTCGTACTGGAAACTCCCGATTTTTTCCTTTTGTACCTTAAAGGAATACTGTCATGGGAAAAAATTTTTTTCAAAATGAATCAGTTAATAGTGCTGCTCCAGCAGAATTCTAGACTGAAATCCATTTCTCAAAAGAGCAAACAGATTTTTTTATATTCAATTTTGAAATCTGACATGGGGCTAGACATATTGTCAATTTCCCAGCTGCCCCAAGTCATGTGACTTGTGCTCTGATAAACTTCAATGACTCTTTACTGCTGTACTGCAAGTTGGAGTGATATCACCTCCCTCCCTTTTTCCCCCAGCAGCCAAGCAAAAGAACAATGGGAAGGTAACCAGATAGCAGCTCCCTAACACAAGATAACAGCTGCCTGGTAGATCTAAGAACAGCACTCAATAGTAAAAACCCATGTCCCACTGAGACACATTCAGTTACATTGAGAAGGAAAAACAGCAGGCTGCCAGAAAGCATTTCTCTCCTAAAGTGCAGGCACAAGCCACATGACCAGGGGCAGCTGGGAAATTGACAAAATGTCTAGCCCCATATCAGATTTCAAAATTGAATATAAAAAAATCTGTTTGCTCTTTTGAAAAATGGATTTCAGTGCAGAATTCTGCTGGAGCAGCACTATTAACTGATGTGTTTTGAAAAAATCATGTTTTCCCATGACAGTATCCCTTTAATTAGCTTTTGGCAGAGAGCTCAGAAGAGCCACAGCTGCAGATAAGATACATTTGTAACAATTTTGAGATTAACAAATAAGTAATTGTAACAATATAAGATAACAGGTCTCTTGGGAGATGTTAGACTCAGCTTAAAGGGCAATTCACCTTCATTAGCAAAACTGTAATAACTGGAAAAAAAACACAGAAATATGTTCAAACTTTCATAATCTGCCAAATTGTGTCAAATTAACATGGTAATTAGTGGGTGTGGCCATAAAAATGGGTGCGGTCAAATATTTGCCACAATACGCACAACAACTTTTTTGTCCCTCTTTTTATTTCCAAAATGTTGGGAGGTATAATTTATTATACCCCGATGCAGCTAAAAGCCCTAACCTGAAAATCACCCATCTCAACCCTGTCAAGGTCCAGCAAACTGGAAAATGAGGTTCAATGTTGATAAATGCAGGTTATGCACTTTGGCAAAAATAATATAAATGCAAGTTATACACTAAATGGCAGTGTGTTGGGAGTTTCCTTAAATGAGAAGGATCTAGGGGGTTTTGTAGATAACACGTTGTCTAATTCTGGGCAGTGTCATTCTGTGGCTACTAAAGCAAATAAAGTTCTGTCTTGTATAAAAAAGGGCATTAACTCAAGGGATGAAAACATAATTATGTCTCTTTATAGGTCCCTGGTGAGGCCTCATCTGGAGTATGGGGGCAGTTTTGGACTCCAGTCCTTAAGAGGGATATAAATGAGCTGGAGAGAGTGCAGAGACTAAGTGCAACTAAACTGGTTAGAGGGAGGGAAGAGTTAAATTATGAGGGTAGACTGCCAAGGTTGGGGTTGTTTTCTCTGGAAAAAAGGCGCTTGTGAGGGGACATGATTAGACTTTACAAGTACATTAGAGGACATTATAGACAAATAGCAGGGGACCTTTTTACCCATAAAGTGGATCACCGTACCAGAGGCCACCCCTTTAGACTAGAAGAAAAGAACTTTCATTTGAAGCAATGTAGGGGGTTCTTCACAGTCAGGACAGTGAGGTTGTGGAATGCACTGCCGGGTGATGTTGTGATGCTGATTCAGTTAATGACTATAAGAGGGACTTGGATGATTTCTTGGACAGACATAATATCAAAGGCTATTGTGATACTAAACTCTATAGTTAGTATAGGTATAGGTATGGGTATATAGAATTTAATTAAAAGTAGGGAGTGGTGTGTGTATGGATGCTGGGTTTTCATTTGGAGGGGTTGAACTTGATGGACTTTGTCTTTTTTCAACCCAATTTAACTATGTAACTATGTAAGGTCCTATATAAGTCATTGGAGATGTCCCTATCTCAATTTAAATTTATCATGGTCTGCGCTGGGTTTAGCTCAAAAATGCAACTTGAAAAAATTGTGTGATTCGGGAAAGAAGCCCAAAAAATGGATCTTGTTAATTAATAAGGTCAAGTCGAGCATAGAAGTTTAATCGTGTTTGTTTGTAAAATAAAATGTGAGATATATTCGGATTTTAGTAAAAACCGCCATACATGTAAGCACAATTTTTTTCTGAAATATTTGCAGTTTTAGACTGCTAATACCAGACTTTCAGATCAAATAATAGCCAGCAACCCTAGGATTAACTAAATACAGGAAGTTCATAGACAGTGCATAAATAGTTAGAGTAGCTGACACTCTGGTATTCGCAGTTAAACGGTCTAAAATTGCTCATATCTCAAAAACCACTAGAAACAGAGAATTTATGTAAATTGCAAAAGTGCTCAAAGGAGAATCATGAGTAGGTTTATTTCAGATAATTTTTGTGGTTTATTCCCTTTAAAAGGAATCATGGAGACCCACATTAAATAGAATGAGGTCCCTGTTTTTGCTTCAGAGCCATAGGATAAAGATTCTTTAGTAGGTGCAGCCTGTCAGTTACACAAAGGGTTAAGTTAGTCTCGTTCTCGGTAGCAGCACTTTTGTACATTCTGTAACACCCAAAATATAGACAGAGCAACAGGCCCGCCTCCTGTGTGCTTTCCCTTCTTTTCATTCGACGCAATTTTCATCTCTGTACAATTACTGCAAAATAACGGATTTCATTGCAAATGAAAGTGAAAGCAAGGACGAGCAAGAATGGCGTGGATTTTATTTCTGTTATTCAGCCTCAATATCTCAGCAGTATATTGTCGTAAGTATTATCCGGTGTTTTCTAACAAGGAATAAGCTAATATACAGCATGCCAGTGAATTAATTAGAAGGAATCAGAATGAACAAAAATCACATGGTTCTTAAACACTAATGAATAACAGTTATAGGATCTATTATCTGGAATGCTCGGGAGCTGGGGTTTTTCTGATAAATGAACTTTCTGTAATTTGGATCAATATAATATACCTCCCAACTGTCCCGTCTTCAAACGGACAGTCTCTCTTTTGACAGCTCAACCCTGCAGTCCCTCGTTCGTACTGGAAACTCCCGATTTTCTCTGCACTAAACAGCCAGAAAAAGAAACAATGTTTGTACCTTAATTAGCTTTTGTCAGAGAGCCCAGAACAGCCACAGCTGCAGATAAGATACTTTTGTAACAATTTTGAGATGAGCAAATAAGTAATTGTAACAATATAAGATAACAGGTCTCTTGGGAGAAGTTAGACTCACAGCTTAAAGGGCAATTCACCTTCATTAGCAAAACTGTAATAACTGGAAAAAAAAAACACAGAAATATGTTCAAACTTTCATAACTTGGCAAATTTTGTAAAATGAACATGGTAATTAGGGGGTGTGGCCACAAAAATGGGTGTGGTCAAAAAAATTCACTGCGCTTCGCACGGCAACTTTTTGTCCCTCTTTTTATTGGGAGGTATGAATAATACGGTTACCATTTAAACATGAAATAAAGCCAAAGGGATTGTTTTGGCACCAATATAGATTCATGCAGCCTAGTTCCCATCAAGTACAAGCTACTGTTTTATTATTACTTAGGAAAAAGGAATTCATGTTTAAAAATTGGAATCATTTGGAATCAATGGGAGATGATCTGCTCATAATTCAGATATTTCTGCAGGTTTCAGATAACAGCTCTGGGTGAAAACCGGGCCGGTGACAACCCTACATTCAGTAAAGTAAAAATATACAAAGCCTGGATCTATAAATGAATTAAAGCTTCCAATTAATCAGTTCCAGGAGCCATAAAGAACAGCTACAAACAACAACAAATAAAAACCCCAACTAACAATATAAAACTTTACAAGCCTGCAAAACAGTGTTATTAGTTTGGGGTGTTATTTTAGGGCGACATATGATCAGTCCTAGTGAAACTAGAAAGGTATGCAATTTTATAGCTCCAGGAACGGGATAAGTGGAACTTCACTGCATTTATAGATTCAGGTCTTGCATTTTTTAATGAATGCTTAAATCCGGCAAAAATTAGCACTTGCTAAATTGCACACCATTAGTGCCAACTGTCATTTAACTGCTTGTGCAACTGGCAGCTCATCAGACACAAAAGACCTAAGATACATGTAGTCATTGAATTTCCCCAACTGGTGAAACATTCACCAGGGCCTCTACTCCACTATTCTCCTCATCTACAGTCTCTCTTGCTAGCCACCCTCATGGCCTCTTTTTTTTAACTGGAGCTTCAAAGAGATAACTATAGGGACTGTCTGCAGTCTTAGGGCCTTGCCAAATAGAAGTGTTTACTTTCTGGTACCTGGAGTTCTTAATCAGGCCAAAGATCTTCTTCTTCTCATTCCATACCCCTTAAAGGGGACCTGTCACACAAAAAAATTATTCCAAATCCTATTTTATGACGTTAATCAAGCAAAATAAGCTTTAATTTCACTATATAAATTATTTGAGTCTTGTTTCCTTCAGTCTGGGAATTCAAAATTATAACAAGCAGGCAGGAGCCATTTTGTGGACACTATTATTAAGACAAGTCTTGTATCATCTCAGAATCTTGTTTTTGCACCAGAATGGGGGACCTGATGTCCATCCCCATGTCCTGGTTACACAATTAAATGGTGAAGAGAACGGGGGAATGTGGGGAGAGCAGTGACATGTAGGAAGTGCTGAATGGAAAGTGAAAGTAACTGTCTGCCCCACCTCTATGCCTGAGACTAAGACGTAGAGGAGGGGCAGGCAATATTTGATTGACAGCTACAACACCTATGAATGATTTAATAAAAAAAGAATATGGATTTCATGTTTATTTTGAAAAGGACTTTTATTATACAGCTTTTTATGTCTGGGTGAATAGTCCACCTTAAAATACAAAATATATTTCACCTCATTACCGACACTGCTAATGTGGATTATACCCACTGTAATGCCATTAATAACCACCTGGATTGCCGTATTCTTAACCTTGTTAAGCACCATGATCATCTTGTGCATTTACATAAGTATTAGTTCCCACTCAGCTTACAATGCTTGGGGTGCCTTTCCCTGGAGCAAAACCAATTGCTTATTGTTTGCTGTGGGTCTGTAAATGCAGCAATTCAGCCAGGGCATAGCCTATCGGCCCAAATCAGTGGTTCAGTAGAAACTCATCCCCTTAATGAAGGACTTGGTGCCCGAAACGTTGGGGTATTTTCCCAAACATTAACTTGTCTGCCCTAGAAGCTTGAGTGCTGGTTTTTTTTTGGACACTGTGTTTGGTATATACTAAATTATATGTTTTAATCACTCTGTAATTATATGCTTTATTGAACCATTTATTTGCAGGAGGTACATTTATCGCGGATCGAATTGAAAATTTTAATTTTGAATAGTGTAATTCAACTAGGGAATAGTCCAAATTCGATTTAAGTTAAAAAAAAAATTGAAATTGAAATTTCAAAATTTATCATGAACTGTCCCTTTAAGAATTTGAATTCAACTATTCGCCTTCTAAAACCAGCTGAATTGATGTTTTAGCCTATGGAGGACCTCCTACAATTAATTTGGAGCTGTTTGGTGGACTTTTGAAAAAAAAAATTTGGCAATGACTTTTGGAAAGCATTCTTTCTATACTTCATGCTTTAGGAAATAATCGGCAAAGGATCTTTTAAATGGATGCAAACTTCAGCTAAATGACTCCATTGTTAGCCCTGCACTCCTTATTGTATTTACCCTTTCCTTATCCTTTAAATTGGTCATTAACCTAAGCTGGTGTGCAATATTTGCTAAAATACAGAGCAAATACAGGTAGATATTTCAATACAAAAATTTATAGAATTCATAAAATCCTTAAGTGCCACTTATTAAGAGTGGGCAAAGAACAATGAGGAAAAATACATGTAATCTGCTTTGATTATTCTGTATAGTACAATTAGTGCATAATGTACAGCCTGTAATTCCAGTGCCATGTCTGAACTGTCACAAAACTTAGCCCCTGCTCCATGTCTTAGCGCGCACAGAAATTGGTGCAGGTGCCAGATGCAGACGCAGGTGTTAAAAGAAGGATTCCTGTCCCCATAGGACTGTTCTTGGTGCTTAAATCAGAATTAATAGATGCAATGGCATAGCTTAATTAACAGCAGATGGTGGAGTGGCAGGGCAACCATTAACCAGTAAACTACAAATGTATAAAATACAATAAAACCTTAACGCTCATATTTTTGGTGTCCTAGGAAGTCACACTCTACACTTTCATATCACATTGGCATCAGCTCCGATCCCTGGGCTTTCCCAGTATTCCATTATTATGTACATGGATGGAGTGCAGTATGGAAGGTACAACAGTGACATACGTCGTGCTCAGTTCTACTCTGCCTCATTGAACCCACTCTCCGAGCACTTGGACATGCAGACCAAATACGCTCAGGCATTTGAGGTTCGGCAAAGGCACAGGCTGAACTTTCTAATGGGAGTTTTCAATACAACAAACGGTAAATGTTAAATATACTGTCAATGTCATAGGAAATTGATTTTGTATGTTATGGCTGCAGGTTTGACCTTTCTCCTGGGTATACAAGGATATGTTTACAGTGCAAACAAGGTGCCTCTTACATGGCTGACAAGGACAGGAACACACACATTGGACATGTTTAAACATGAAGCCCACACTGTCTCCATTTCAACCTCTCCCTTCCACCCTACCCCTTTCATCTTTATCGCCTCATTTTGTATCTTACTTCTTTTACCTTATCTTCTCCCCAAATATCCTCCTTTTTGATTTTCATCCCTTTTATACAGTATGTTATTTTCTCTTCCTTATTCTGTTTTTCCCCATGATGGACTCTTGTATAGTCTAGTTATACATCTATACACTGGGCATAACCCTACAGTCTCACAACTATGTGTTATGCAGTCTCCACACTAGTTACAAGGGCCGAGAAATAAAGATGCAATCTCTCTGTTGAATTTAGTGTAACCCAGAGCACTTTCCTTTTTTCACACATATGCTCATGATTTGTTGCCCCAACTTCCTGGTAGGTCCTCCTGAGTTTTGTCTGTTCTTGTTCTTTCTCTGTCCCATTGCCAGCAATCCTAATTCCTTCACCTTGAATCGTTGTTTTTATTGTATCTGAAAAGCACCATCTTCTTTTCCTACAGTAGTGCATTCTTCCACCTTATCTCACTCAGGACTTGACAGTAGAACATTTTCTGGGCTTACCCTTGGAGTAAATAGGTATAATATAGTCTGGGAATGGTGTGTGAGAAGGGTTGAGAGCTGTTTATGGATTTTCTAGAGGGCCCAGTACACCCATAATCCCATCATACTGGTGATCATTGCTACCCCACCCCTTACACTGCCTGAAGGGCAGAAACAGATGGAGGTCAGGGCTGGTGAGGGGCTGGTGAGATAACCTGGTGGTACTGCTTGAAGTGCTTATTAATTATAAGCCACACCGGCAGTTCCCCTTGCACTTGTGTGGGTAAGTTATTATGTGGAATGCATATATGTATGAGCATATGGCAACCAATCAAGTGTAACCCACAATTTATTTATGTCTTGTCTTATCTCTATGAATTGTTAGACTAAGAAGAATGTAATCAGATTAAGGTATATTCTTGCAGAAGACCATATGCTCCTGAGGCCCAAAACATTCCCCAAGATATTCGAGTGCAATATGCATACTCAGAATGGAGCAGAAAGAGTTTCTCTACATTTAGCTGTTGTCCAAATGGGCTAAATTGCACATTTCTGTTGCAGGTGATGGACATATCCATGTCTACCAGAGGAAATCTGCCTGTGAGCTGCATGATGATGGCACCATTGGTGGATATCAGGATATTGCCTTTGATGGGAAGGAATTTTTAGTATTTGATAAGGAGACAGCGGTGTACATACCTTCAACACAAGAGGCTGTGATGGTGTCTCATCTATGGAATAAGCACTATGATTCAACTGATAGTAAGATGTTCATCGAAATTGACTGCATCAAGCACATGAAATTGTACCTCCTTTACATATCAAATGACCTGGAGAAGAAAGGTGAGGTCTTAGAGCAATATGTCTTTTTAGAAATATGTTTTGAAGCATTAGTGCACCTTCTGTGTAAATTCCCACAGCTGTATATTTTGTGGGACTACAGCATGGATAAAATTGAACAAACTTGCTTTTTTATTCTATTTGCCACAAAATGTAGTGCTTACCCCTTCATCAGCTTCAGTGCTATCCCATTAGAGGACTTTCTGATACAGAGTTTGTAAGCAAAATGCCAAAATGAGTCATGACTGGCTTTAAAGGACAACTAAAGCCT
Source organism: Xenopus laevis (assembly GCF_017654675.1). Classification (NCBI taxonomy): domain Eukaryota; kingdom Metazoa; phylum Chordata; class Amphibia; order Anura; family Pipidae; genus Xenopus; species Xenopus laevis. The sequence continues at coordinate 125,446,277 of NC_054385.1, read as the reverse complement.
TATTAAAGAAGTAGCTAGAAATGTTTTACATGATGTTTTGTGCTTCTGTATCAACCCAAGGCAACCACAGCCCTTTAGCAGTAAAAATCTGTGTCTCCAAAGATGCCCCAGTAGCTCCCCATCTTCTTTTCTGCTGATTCACTGCACATGCTCTGTGCTGCTGTCACTTACTGAGCTTAGGGACTCACTCACAATATACAGTACACATAGAATAGAAATGTCACAATATAAAGCTGATTAGTAATTAATACCGATAATTACTACATGGCAGCACAGAAACCAGTGCAATTAGCATCAGAATTTAATAATCAGCAAACCTGTAGCATCAGCTTATATTACAGCCAGGGAAGCTAATTTTCTGCTGGATAATTAGTGACGAGCCCTAAGCTTAGCTTCTCAACAGCCAATCAGAGCCCACTGAGCATGTGACTGTCACAGACACTTTCCAAGATGGTGACCCCCTGTGACAAGTTTGAAGTCCTGGATCATTGCTGCTATTGACAAGCTGAAACTTTAGCCTCGTGCAATAAGTTCAATATATAAAATATGACATTTTTAGCCACATTCATTTTTAGGTTTTAGTTCTCCTTTAAGCAATACTGTACATGCCCTATCTTTTCATCATTCATTTGCAACCAGTAGAATTAATGTCATGAACAAATTCAAGGCCAAGATTGGACATGACAGCAGCCAATAGGAGAAATGATTTTTAAAAGTGTGAGGAAAAGTCGGTGCATGTGTAGTAGCCTAGATCAGTGCTGTCCATTGTCAGGAGGCAATAAAAATGGGCCACATTAGACATATGGGTCTCCAGTTGGACAGCCCTGGACTAGAGAATTAATCATATGCACAAAAGATTAAAAAAAAGTGGGCACAGATCAATGGAAGCTGAACCCACCCATCCAGGAGGTCCCGTTAATTCCTAAATGAGGGGGAATTCAGATTGTTTTCTTGCCTGTCTGCCAAACTGGGTTTCCAAACATCCTGGAATAACACATTTTTCTTAGACAAAGCAACTAACACTCCAGAATTAACATAGCAAACATACACCCTCATTTATAAACCAACATGTTTAAGCAATGGAGTCCTTAGGGCCCATCCATAGGGCACTCAAAGTTAAGTCATTTGTGGTTTTCGTTCAATGTTCAAGATTAAAAAAGAAGGTGCATGTTTAGTGATACATGCACAATAGGATAGGTTGTATGTTACATCTCACAAATATTTTAGCTGAAATTTACAGGCTGTGGGTATACTTTTGGGTTAATAAAAGATTTATTCGAGATCATAGGGGCAACAAATATGTGGGCAATATCATTTACAAATGGACTTAGTGGTCCTTTAAAACTCATCTTCTTTATTTGCAGCTAAATTAGTTATTTTAAAAGGATTTTGAGTTTGTTCTGTTTTCCTGCCAGTTCCTCCAAATGTGAAGATTTCCAGCTCAGAGTCAGAGAGTGGAACCAAACTGCACTGCTTGGTGTATGGGTTCTACCCCCGAGATGTGGAAGTGAAGTGGATAAAGAATGAGACAGATGAGATTTACTCCGAGGAATCAGCAGAGATCCGGCCAAACCCTGATGGCACCTATCAGATCAGAGTCAGTGTGGAGGTAACACCAGAGGAGGGCGCCACTTACTCCTGCCATGTGGATCACAGCAGTTTGGAGAATATCTTGGTTGTCCCCTTTGTTCCCGTTGGTGAGTGATGGGTATAAGAGAAAAATATTAAACTAAACCCACAATATGTGAGATGCCTAGTGGCCTAGTTATTTCAGTTCACCTCTGAAGTTTGTTTCGCCAGCATTGAAGTTGATTTTGTATGGATAGCATAATATATGTTATATGATAGGTGTATAGATAGATGATAGAAATTGATTCTAAATATAAATAAATGAAGAATGATAATGCCATTATCTATAGAAATAACCTTATACACATGTATGGGATCCAAAGGGTTAACTTTCTTATGCTGCTCAGAATGTTCTCAATATTCCTCATTGGCCCAGTTGTCTCATTGAACATGTTCTATCTCTCTCTTTCTTGATGTCATCATAACAAGAGGTCAGGTATGTAACTGTAAAAGCAGCAGACCCCATGGTCGTGGGTTGGGGAGGCAAACTGTGGGGTCTGCTGCACTGAAATCATCGCTCCCCAGCCTCAGTTGCAGGGTAGTGGGCAGGTGCACACACAAGAAGGTAGATAGGAAAGGGGGCAGGCCCCTCTGAATTTTTATTTTGGCTGATCTACCACAGGGCTTAAGGCTGAGATAGGTCTCAGTACAGAAGAGTAAACCTCTAGCTAGCCATTCCTTAGTGACGCTGGAGTCCAGGCTGCCCTAGTGAGCAAGTAACAGATGAATATCATATAATTAGGTTTGCCACTTTTTCTATAAAAAAAATTACCAGTTTTCCTACATTTCTATTAGGGTTGCAGCTGCCTTTTTAAGTACAATTTGGATTCAACCAAATCCAAGTGCCTGTTTGAACCGATCCGAACCCTTAAAGGAATTGTTCAGTGAAAAAATAAAAATTGGGTAAATAGATAGACTGTGCAAAATAAAAAAAAATGTATCTAATATAGTTAGTGAGCCAAAAATGTAATGTATAAAGGCTGGAGTGACTGGATGTGTAACATAATAGCCAGAACACTACTTCCTGCTTTTCAGCTCTCTTAGTTTCCACTGATTGGTTACCAGGCAGTAACCAATCAGAGACTTGAAGGGGGCACATGGGCCATAACTTTTGCTTTTGAATCTGAGCTGAATGCTGAGGGTCAATTGCAAACTCACTGAACAGTTATGTCCCATGTGGCCCCCCTTATAGTCACTGACTAACTCAGAGTTAGAGAGCTGAAAAGCAGGAAGTAGTGTTCTGGCTATTATAATTACAAAAAATGTGCAATGAGGTGCCTTGACATGGCACGTGAGCTTACATATTTTGGCCGAAGTGTGGTACTAACACCTGATTTTTTTGTGATTACTTTTTAAAGGCAAATCGAGCGCTGGCAAATTTTCTCTTTATCTTTGTGTACAAATAGTGGCTTTTTATCATTTTTCTGGGCAGCTGGTCAACTCCAGAATGTGGGTTAGACCGAGTGATGGGACAATGATGTCTACAGCAGCTCGTCAACGCCACAGCCTGAGTTAGACTCAAACACTGACGATTTCTTTCTGTGTTCTGGCTATTATGATCCTCCAGTCACTCCAGCCTTTATACGTTACATTTTTGCCTAACTAACTATATTAAAAACATTTTTATTTTGCACAGCCTATCTATTTACCCAGTTTTTATTTTTACACTGAACTGTTCCTTTAAAATAATTTGACTTTTATTCACATGAACAAGGAACACACTTGCTCTAATTTGCATTCTCAAATTAAAGTACAGATTGGAATTTCGGCCCAATCCTTCCTTAAAGATTCAGGTTTTGGCCAAATCCCAAAATATTGAGTTCAGGGCTTCCCTAATTTTTATTCTCTGTTAATAACATTGCACAATCGTAAAGCACTGTGGCGTCAATCCTGCCTCCATGTTGGTTGGGTGTGGGAGTACTTCATATATTGCCTGATATAGTCTTGCTGAATCCATGGCCTAAATCAATAATGGGGGACTTGTTATGGATACAAGTTGCCAGTGCCTCAGGCTTCTCCCACTCCCTGCTCCCCGGCCACTTATTCTATCTAGACTGGTGCAGCAGTGAAGCAGGATATTTCCAATATGTTCTAGCTCCCCTCACCTCGAAATTCAAATAAAAAAAGACCAACCAAAATTTATTAAAAAAAAAAAATCAAATATTTTAACTTCGGCCGAATAGGCTGTATTCAACCGTTCAATTCGAATTCTGATTGTTTTCGATCAAATTTGAAACAAAGTATTTTCGAAAAAACTTTGACTTTTCAAAGTCCACCAAATGACTCCAAATGGGTTCTAGGAGGTCCCCCATAGACTAAAACAGCAATTCGGCATATTTTAGATGGCGAATAATTGAAGTAGAATTTTTAAAGGGACTGTACATGATAAATTTCGATATTTGAATTTCAAAATTTTTTGTTTCGAATTTGGACTATTCCCTAGTTGAAGTACACTAAAATTACCTCGAAATTAGAATTTAAAGATTTTAATTTTTACTTCGACCCTTGATAAATCTGCCCCTTAAAGTATGAAGATACAAATTAAGGAAAGATCCATATCCGGAAGACCCCAGATCCAGAGCATTCTGGATAACAGGTCCCAAACCGTACACAAATTTCAGTGAGCATCATTTATAAGGATATCATTTAAAAGATATTCATGGCTCTTGTATAATTATATTACTAGTGTAAATTCCAGGTTATAGGTAAGTATAGAGAAAATAGAAATGGCAGTACTGTGAGCAGTAAAGAAAAAGTCAGTGATTTCTAAAAATCTAGAATTTAAAAAAAAACACACATTTTTTATGCCCCGAGGCTGGAAAAGTAAATCCGGCATCTCAGACCAGCTAAGGGTTGCCTATAAGTCAATGAGGAGAAGTCACAAAGATTTTTTTTATCTGCTCTCAGTTCATAAGATTCAGATTTTTTCGCGAAAACACAATTTTCGGGAAAGTGTATTAATAAATAAGCCGAAAAAAAACCCGTGTGGATTTGCTCTGGGTTTTTTTTTTCAGAAAATGTTGAGATAAATGGGCCTCACAAACAGAATTCAGTGGATATTTCCTCACTGCCAGATCTTTTATCAGTAATCATCCCACCCCCAAGGGGGCCCAGTTATTAGCCCATTGGTCTTCTGCCCTCCAACAGGATGTGACCCTACCAACAAGTATACAGTAATGTGGCCCCAAGCACTATTGTTCTACCCAATACATGCTCTATTATACTAAAATCAATTATCTGTCCAAATGCAATCTTTCTCTAGTCCACCAGTGTGTTTACATTCTCTCCTCTATGTGTATATTAAGGCTACCTGTGAATGTTTGACATTTGCACTAGAATTTTAAGTCACTGGGTATAGCTCAATCCATTTTGTTTAGCAATATTTGCATTGTGTTTATTCATTTTAGACTTAAAAAGATAAGATATACCTGTGAATAATTTCAGTGCTTTAGATGTTCATTTTCCTAATATGTTGTTTTCTCATCAATTTAAAGGAAAACTACACCCCTGACAAATGTGGGGGTCTCTATACAAATATATTGCATAAAATGGCTCTTATGTAAAACCCTCCTTCAGGTGAATAAACCAATTTCATAATAATATACTTTTTTTAGAAGTATGTGCCTTGGGTAATCCCCCTTGGGATCCTATGATTCGCATTGCACACAAACAAACCAAACATGTTAGGTAAACATGAGCCAATGTGTCTGTCTTTTATTCCCACACTGTTACAATTAGAGCTGCAGTATTTCTGGTCAGGTGATCTCAGAGGCAGCACACAGACCATCACAAAATGGTGGCTCAAGGCAAGAGATGTAAAAGGGCAATTTTTACTTAAATATATATTCCAGTTTGGTAAGATTCTGTAATATGCCACTTAATATGATATAAACTGTTGCTTGAGCATTCATTTTGGGGGTAAAGTTTTCCTTTAAGGTGACTCATTAAACAACTATCTATGTATAGGTTTCTATTTCAATATCCTCCGCTTACATTTGGTGACTTTTTCTTTTCTATTCCCAATAAACAGAATCCAACAAAAAAAACATTTTGTATATCATCATCCCTGTTGGTTCAGCATTACTCGTCCTCCTGATTGTCCTGGGTGTGTTTATATACAGAAAAGGTATTTATTTAAATCTTAAAGTATTTTTATATTGGATATAGAGCTTAGTTTTGCTCGAGAAAATCAGTTTAAGAGTACAGCATGGTGTTACACTTGGCCCCAGTCCTTAGGCTTGTGGGGGGATAGATCGGAAGGAAGAGCTCAACCCAAACCCTCCTGTGACCTGGCAAACTTGTGCAGAAGTCAACCCAAATCCACCTGACCTGTGAATAAACCCACTTGATTTGGACTGGCCTGCACATCAATAGTACAGTCATATGACTTTACAAGGTCAGGTTGGGTTTGGTGGAAGAACTAGGGTTCGGAGGTTAGGCACAATGTATACAGACAAAATGCACACTATAAATATGCATATTTGCTGCATGTGCAGATTTTTCCTGTACCTACAATGTACCCTACTTCTATCTAGCATAAGTAATACTAAAACAACTGGACTTGCTGAAGAATCATTGAAGACGTTTCACTACTCATCCGAGCAGCTTCTTCAGTTCAACTGACTGGTGTGGGAAGTCCTCGTCATATAAACTCTTCCACTAATCCAATCACAATGGCACATTGTAACTCTTCAAAGTGGCACCATCTGAAACTCACAGAGATTGTGAATGCTTTGGAGTTAAGGTGGCCATACACGGAGAGATCTGCTCGTTTAGCGATCGTGGGCCCTAGGGCCTAACGATCGGATCCTAACGAATAGTAATGGGCGGTCGGATCGCAGGACCGCATCAACGAATAGATGAGAGCGCGATCCGGCGTGATTTTTCGTCCCATTCGATCGAGATCCGGCCGACTTTCGGCCAGATCTCGATCGGTGAAGCCCGTCAGGGGGCCCCATACACGGGCCAATTAGCTGCCGACACGGTCTGTCAGCAGCTTTTATCGGCCCGTGTATGGCCACCTTACCTGTGATAGGATTACAAATGTGTCATGCAACTCCTAGAAACAGGTGTTACTTGTGAGAGTTGAATGAACCTGGAGGCAGAAAGATATACTCCTTTGAAGGTAACAATGTCCAAATCTTGGATAAATAAGACCGCTGGTTTGAAAGAGGCTTGAAAGAGGCAATTCATGTCAAGATGGAGAAACCATCCCTGAACAGAGGCGGGGGCCTTCAACGCCACCTGTCTGCTACATACAATCTGTACTCCAGCGGACTTCCCACACAACTGAAGAAGCTGCTCGGATGAGTAGGGAAACCTCTTCAATGATTACTCAGCAAGTCCAGTTGTTTTAGAATTACTTATACTAGATATACCATGACCTGGATGATTGAAAATCTTCATAGTCATACCCTACCTCTACTCCTCAATTATAAGTATATGTGTTCAAACTATAAATATGCTCTTGCACCATTAGAGGTTTAAAAAAATCACATATTAAAAATCGCTAGTCCCCCCAAAAAAGCCCAATGCCTTTCATGCTTACCCAACATTATGAGTCTTGATATGTTTAAATAAATGTGATTTTTTAAACTTTAATGGTGCAAGAGCATAGTTATGGTTTAATTATTAGCTATTTTGGTCACTAGAGGGCCTCTTTGCACAATCTTTGTTCTCATTGTAGTATACTATAATGTTCTGTCGCCAGGGTTTCCTTTTTTGTTACATGCTAATAATGTGCTTAAGCAGGCATTGGATACACATACAAGCACAATAAAATGGCCAGTGTGCTTATATCTTCTTTTAAAGGCTCTGCATTAGGAACAAGGTGTCGTTAATCATATGTACATGACTTCCCTGTACTTTGCATGCCTTATGTGACATTTAAAGGCTGATTCACCAAAATTCAGTTTTCCCTTGTGCAAATTTGAGTGAAAATAGGCAAGTTACAACAAAATAAAAAATTCCAACATGTGATGTGTGACTTATATTTACTGGGGTTTTTTTTGCATGCATTAGCCTACAAAAGAAGGGGAATTATATTGTAAGCCAGCACCCTGTAAATGTACACTATGCTTTATTAATAATTAGGTTTTAATTATTCAAAGGTTAATCTGACTAAGTATATACATTCATCCATAGAAGTGCTATATATTAATGAATCATGATTTTTGTTTTGTTTCAGTTCCCAGTGGCCATCAGAGTGTGAGCACAGAGGACGGAGACTGAAATTCCAAATACACTCCTCTACTATGATTTGATGTACAGTAATAAATGCCTTTGGATATGTGTTTGTAATGCTCCTCTGACAATAAAATAATGATATTAACAATAGAATAATGAGAACACCCTATTCCATGACGGGTAATGGCTGGTATTTAGGACTATTAATTTAAATTAAAGATCAAGACCCCTCGTCCTGGTACTTACAAAGGCCAGACCTAAGGCAGATAAAGGGGAAGGGAATGTTGATGATAGTGGTCTCAGGTAATCATACAATGACATGCTGACCAAAGATCAAGACTCTGCAGACAGAAGTCAAACAACAGTGAGATACAGAAGTGTTGCTTCAGAACTGCAAACACCCATCCTGTCTCAAACTAGCAGACATAGATTTTATGGTTTGTGTATATTGGAATCAGGGAAACATAAAATGATGTAACAGGTGTTGCAATATTTACTATAGTAAGCTTACGTGCCTTCTAATATAGAAGGAGGGCTTCTAACCATGTATGGTATTTCCATGTACCCTTTGCTCTTATGGTAAATGCTCTGTAAAAAGGTATAAAAGCTTGTTGTAAGAGGAGTGTCTTTGGGAAGTTCTCCTGTCACACTTAAGTACTACACTGTGGTGTGATTGTGACAACTTCCTACGCAAAACTCTTGTCTTGTTTGTCTTTGTCTAATAACTAACCTCACTTATTTGAATAGCCTTTTCTCTGAATTTTGCTTTTATAAATGAGGTCTGAGTAATAAAAATACCAACATATATGGTGACCCCGACGTGATAGTAGTGCCAGTGATCCAAGAGGGACACTGATGAAAGTATAAGCCGGTTGTTGGATGACCGATGAAGTGAGCCAGTGGTCTAAAGAGACATTAATGTAAGTAATCCTACAGAAGACTCCATGAAGTGAGTACATGTTTTCTTCTTTCTTTCTTCCTTGTTTCTTGTTTTGTCAACTGTTGTTTTCGTTTCATGATAGGAGTATGCTTTTTTCCTTACCCTTTTTTTGTTCTTTGTCCGTATCTTATTCCTTATCATGAAAAGGTTGACTAGTCTAAAAACATCTTGAAATAGAAATTACACGTGTTTGCTGATAAATGAAAAGGATCCCTGATTGTTGTATTGTATGCTTGAGGTTGAAACTGGATTCCACTCCTGGAATCAGCCTGGTGCGTGAATAAATGTAGTATAATTTGTAATTTTGTAAATTTTGCCCATAAGGGATTCGTGGCTCTTTCATAGAGTCTGTTCGCAGTTCAGGAATTCTGTGCGTTTCCTGTTTAGAGGGCGACCTAACAGGCCAGAGTGTGGAAAACTAGCTTTTCTAAAGGGAATTCTTTTAGTTTGTGGAGTGTGAAAAACATTTTTCTGCAGGTGACTCGAGTCTATATGTATGTTTGTCTCCCCTGTCTCTTTTTATAAACTAATGTTAATAGCTTGCTGCTATGTTTTTTTGAATCCTTACATTGTATATAGGTTGTAGCTTAAGGGGCCGATTCATGAAGCTCGAGTGAAGGATTCGAATTGAAAAAACTTCGAATTTCGAAGTGTTTTTTGGGCTACTTCGACCATCGAATGGGCTTCTAACCATGTATGGTATTTCCATGTACCCTTTGCTCTTATGGTAAATGCTCTGTAAAAAGGTATAAAAGCTTGTTGTAAGAGGAGTGTCTTTGGGAAGTTCTCCTGTCACACTTAAGTACTACACTGTGGTGTGATTGTGACAACTTCCTACGCAAAACTCTTGTCTTGTTTGTCTTTGTCTAATAACTAACCTCACTTATTTGAATAGCCTTTTCTCTGAATTTTGCTTTTATAAATGAGGTCTGAGTAATAAAAATACCAACATATATGGTGACCCCGACGTGATAGTAGTGCCAGTGATCCAAGAGGGACACTGATGAAAGTATAAGCCGGTTGTTGGATGACCGATGAAGTGAGCCAGTGGTCTAAAGAGACATTAATGTAAGTAATCCTACAGAAGACTCCATGAAGTGAGTACATGTTTTCTTCTTTCTTTCTTCCTTGTTTCTTGTTTTGTCAACTGTTGTTTTCGTTTCATGATAGGAGTATGCTTTTTTCCTTACCCTTTTTTTGTTCTTTGTCCGTATCTTATTCCTTATCATGAAAAGGTTGACTAGTCTAAAAACATCTTGAAATAGAAATTACACGTGTTTGCTGATAAATGAAAAGGATCCCTGATTGTTGTATTGTATGCTTGAGGTTGAAACTGGATTCCACTCCTGGAATCAGCCTGGTGCGTGAATAAATGTAGTATAATTTGTAATTTTGTAAATTTTGCCCATAAGGGATTCGTGGCTCTTTCATAGAGTCTGTTCGCAGTTCAGGAATTCTGTGCGTTTCCTGTTTAGAGGGCGACCTAACAGGCCAGAGTGTGGAAAACTAGCTTTTCTAAAGGGAATTCTTTTAGTTTGTGGAGTGTGAAAAACATTTTTCTGCAGGTGACTCGAGTCTATATGTATGTTTGTCTCCCCTGTCTCTTTTTATAAACTAATGTTAATAGCTTGCTGCTATGTTTTTTTGAATCCTTACATTGTATATAGGTTGTAGCTTAAGGGGCCGATTCATGAAGCTCGAGTGAAGGATTCGAATTGAAAAAACTTCGAATTTCGAAGTGTTTTTTGGGCTACTTCGACCATCGAATGGGCTACTTCGACCTTCGACTACGACTTCGAACTAAAAATCGTTCGACTATTCGACCATTCGATAATCGAAGTACTATCTCTTTAAAAAAAAAATTCGACCCCCTACTTTGGCAGCTAAAAGCTACCGAAGTCAATGTTAGCCTATGGGGAAAGTCCCCATGGGCTTGCCTATGTTTTTTTGATCGAAGGATATTCCTTTGATCGTTGGATTAAAATCCTTCGAATCGTTCGATTCGAAGGATTTAATCGTTCGATCGAAGGAATTATCCTTCGATCGTTCGATCGTAGGATTTGCGCTAAATGCTTCGACTTCAATATTCGAAGTCAAAGGATTTTAGTTCCTAGTCGAATATCGAGGGTTATCGAGGGATGCTCAAGAGCAATTAAATGCCATCCTAAATATGCCTATTGGCAACTCTGTATTTTTGTTTCTGGATCTCCTAACTCTGGAACTTTTGACCCACATGAAGGTAAACTTGATGCAGTTTGGACACATACCCAATTTACTCTTTGGTACAGGTTAACTCTTTTGATTATTCTTCAGATGTGAATCTATTGTTTCATGTCTTTGTTATTAAATATTGTTGTGCTGCAGTTGCAACTCAACAAGAAGGGAGTATTGTATTGTGGGTTCTGCTGTTGTTACTATTTTTGCATTAATTGAATACATTTTCAGTTCATGAGAGTGCAGCATATGTGCTTGTGCCGCTGCTGCAGTAGAGAAAAAAAATCATCTATGCTAAATGTGTTAAGATACAAGAGGGGATTTGTTAAATGTATTTCCTAGTAATGATTGATCCATATTTGTTCTGTTATAAGAAGGAAACATCACAGGTTGTATTTGAAAGTTTACACAATGAAATTTTCCCTAGACACGGTATTCCCCAGTTGATTGTCTTGGACAATGGAAGTCATAAAAATAACCTATTAAACTCTGAGAGATATTTGCAAATTACACTGATATTAAGTGGAGTTATGTGTCTTTGTATCATCCCACTTCCAACAACACAATTACTGGCAGCATTTGGTTGGATTTACTCCCAGCTGTCCTGTCAATTCTCTGCAACAATCCTATCAGGTGTTGTGGACTATCTCCATTTGAATTAACCACAAGAAAACAAACGTCCTTCACACATATCATAAATGTACAACCACTTCTCATTACTGACAGTTTGTACAGCTTCATTAGAAATCTTTAGCTAACACACTTGGTTACGCAGGTCAGTATTTCGAGAGCACCAGATATTGTCACATTTTCTTTTTGATTCCAGGTTGGTGATCTGATTTACAAGCAAAACTACATCAGTAGCTGTTGAGATTATCCACTATATCTCAATCATTTTTAAATAGAGCAGCTATCATTTATCATAGCACACACTGAAGGAAATTCTGCATGCATACAAAAGCAGTTTGTCATTCATATCTGTGATATTGGATTATGAACTCTTAAAACTGTACAAAACTACTGCATTATTTCTTCATATGCCTATCCACAGCCATGATGAACTGATGGACTGATACTGAAGCTGGTTATTTTTAGTTTTAGTTTCATACAGTATTGAATATGCTATAGTTAAATTGTGTGAAATTGACAAATAAAATGGAAGTGTGATAATGAAGTGGTTTCTCTGTATGTTTAGTTATAGATCAGTTATAAAAACAACAAAGGTTAAATTGTGTTCATAGCTATGAATATAGTGGTTATCCAAATAAATAAAACAGCCATATAGACAAGGTTTTAGAGATGCAACAAAAAATATAATATTTCTAAAGAAGGGTTCAGTTATTTCAGATGATTAGTTAAAATTTAACTGGGAGTTTCTTTAGGTCTATCCTAATCATCCTAGTATTGGTACTTAGTCTATATTTACTTGTAAGAATTATGCTTTAGGTCATAAGTCACTGTATCTCCAGTTTCTGAGCTCATTTGATTTTTTGATTTCCATATATAAGGTAAAGCTTATATTAGCTAGATATGGGGGAGGTTTGAAGAAAACAAAGAAAAAACAAAAAAAGACCTGTTTAAAGTTGCATTATGATCTATATTATGCATTATCATTAAAATCATGTTGTGTTCACACGCAAATATTTTAAAGTATCATATGCTTAGAATTATATATATATATATATATATATATATATATATATATATATATATATATATATATATATATGTTATACATGTTGCACCTATATACTTACATATATACTCATTATTGTAAGTTTCCTTGTTACCAACATCACTTTCCTGGAGCATGAAGTACAGTTGAACCCCTAGCTCACTGCTCTATTTCATAACCAGTTTCAGTACTTCTGTACTTGTGCACTATAGCTCACAGGCAACTGTCTTAATTATAACAAGCCTCCCTCGTTCTCAGGGGCCCCCTCTTACCATATGCTAATATGAGGCATACAGAGATGCCTCAAGAGGGGAATGACAATAAAATAATGATATTAACAATAGAATAATGAGAACACCCTATTCCATGACGGGTAATGGCTGGTATTTAGGACTATTCATTTAAATTAAAGATCAAGACCCCTCATCCTGGTACTTACAAAGGCCAGACCTAAGGAAGATAAGGGGAAGGGAATGCTGATGATAGTGGTCTCAGGTAATCATACAATGACATGCTGACCAAAGGTCAGATATGATAACTATGTATAAATATATAAGGGGATCATATAATAATCTCTCTAATGATTTATTTACCAGTAGGTCTTTCCAGCTGACACAAGGTCACCCATTCTGATTAGAAGAAAAGAGGTTCCACCTAAATATTCAGAAGGGGTTTTTTACAGTGAGAGCTGTGAAGATGTGGAATTGTCTCCCTGAATCAGTGGTACAGGCTGATACATTAGATAAGTATAAGAAGGGGTTGGATGGTGTTTAGCAAGTGAGGGAATACAGGGATATGGGAGATAGCTCATAGTACAAGTTGATCAAGGGACTGGTCCCACTGCCATTTTGGAGTCAGGAAGGATTTTTTTCCCCCTGGCAGTTAGGCAGATATATGTAAAAAAAAAAGGTTGAAAATGATGGAAGTGTGTCTTTTTTCAACCTTGCTTAATATGTTACTATGTAACTATAGAAGCATTTTACTGACCAGCTAGGATTATTGGAGAGCAAGTGGGTCAGCTCCTTTTGCAGAGAGAAAAGGCTGCATCTTTGAGGGAAGTCATGATGACTGCAGATAGTGATGACACAATTGTGGAACTGCCAAAACCTCCTAGGAATCCATAACTGTTTGAGTTTTTTCTTATTCAGGTGATTATTGTTCATGCTTCTGTCTTTCCCTGTCAGACCCTAATGGCAGCTCTCAGTTGATGGTGACAGACTAAAAAGCCAAACAAAAATTAGCATTTTGTACATGCTGATGTCACAATCAGTGGAGTTGTTTGTCAGCCCTTAGCAGCAAATCCCTGTGTGATCTTTTTTTTTGCCAGGATTATTACTGTCACGGCCGGCACCCAATACCAGAACAAGTGCCAAGTACCCTGGTCTCGGCTCGGCTTCACCAGTAGTGTGACCACCGTTGGGCTTCGGAAGGAGCCCTCAGCTTACTTGGGTGCCACCTGGACTTAACGAGGGGTACAAGGCGAGATGTTCTGGCTGTCAAAGGGGCACGGCTGTTAGCATAGTCTTTTAGGCCGAAGGTCACGGTACAAAAAGGAATAAGTAAGCGGATGGTCAGACAGGCTGGATCGAGGCAAGCGGATATCAGAATCGTCAGGCAGGCAAGGGTCAAAACCGGGTATCAATCAGACAGATGGGATCAGGCAAGAGAGTGGTCAAAGTTCAGGCTGGGTCAATATTCAGAGTTCAGAGTAGTCAGTATACAAGCAGGGTCAAACACGGGTTATCAAACAAGAATCAAGGCCAGGAACAGCAAGCACAAGCAAAAGAAGCACCAGGATATCAATCCTATCACGGGCAATGCATAAAGTAAAACTGTACCTTTAAATACATTTGAAATTCGCGCCTTTGCGTGCTGACGTCATGCGTCCGCGAGCCTGCACCTTTAAGACGCAACCAGACGCAGCGCGTGCGCCCTAGGCGCCGAAGAACCCTTCGGGCATCCCCGCTTGGAGTGCGGCGGGTGTCACCGCCGACCCCCAACACCCCTACCGGGGTAAGTTATTACATTACCCCCCTCTCTAGGGGGGCCACTGGACCCCCAGGTTTACCAGGAAATTTGGTGTGGAATAGTTTCCTGAGGCGGCCAGCCTTGATGTCTTCAACTGAGACCCAAGAGTTCTCCTCAGGACCAAAGCCCTTCCACCTAGTAAGGTATTGTAGCTTACCTCGCACAAGGCGGGAGTCGAGGAACTCTTGGATCTCATATTCAGGCTGACCTTCAACCAACACTGGGGGAGGAACAGACAAGTGACGAACATAAGTGGCAAGTTTTAAGAGAGAAACATGGAAGGAGTTAGAAATTTTAAAACTAGTGGGTAATTGAAGATGTACAGAGGATGGATTGATTATAGCAATGATGGGGTATGGACCAATGAACCTGGGACCCAATTTGGGAGAGGGAACCTTCAGCTTGATGTTCTTTGTAGACAACCATATTAAGTCCCCCACCTTGTACTGGGGTGCCTCCCTACGGGATTTATCAGCAGCTCTTTTCTGAGCTAGGGAAGCTGCGGACAAAGAATTGTGCACCCGAGACCAAATTTCAGAAAATTTAACGACAGAGGAATTGGCAGAGGGTACAGGGGAATTAGAGCCAGAAAAAGAAAATGCTTAGGGATGTAACCCATTGACAATAAAGAAAGGAGACTCTCCTGAGGAGGAATGGGTAGCATTATTGTATACGAATTCTCCCCAGGGTAACAGTTCGGACCATGTAGACTGAATATCAGACACATAGCATCTAAGATATTGTTCAAGGGACTGGTTTACCCTTTCAGTTTGACCATTCGTTTGGGGGTGATTGGCAGAGGAAAAAGACAATTTGGTTCCAACCAGAGAACAGAAAGCACGCCAAAATTTTGAAACAAACTGAACCCCCCTGTCAGAAACAATATTTTCAGGAAAACCATGAAACTTAAAAACATGAGTAATGAATAAGACAGCCAGGGTTTTAGCAGAAGGGAGATGTGGAAGAGGGATAAAATGAGCCATTTTACTGAACCTATTGACCACCACCCAAATCACAGTCTTACCCTGAGAAGGGGGCAACTCAACAATAAAATCCATGGAAATGTGGGACCAAGGTTTCTCTGGGATGGGTAAGGGATTTAACAGACCCTGGGGCAGATGATGAGATGATTTAGACCTTTGACAGACTGGACAGGAGTTGACAAAAGTTTTTGTATCCTGTTTGAAAGAAAGCCACCAAACATGCCGGGACAATAGAGAAACAGTCTTAGTAACTCCCAGGTGTCCTGCCATTTTAGAATCATGAACCTCCTTCAAAACTTGCTCTCTAAGCTCCTCAGGAACAAACCATCTCCCAGGGGGAGTACCAGTAGGAGCAGATGTTTGTAAGGGAAGTAACAAGGAGGAAAGGTCGGATTCTAAAGTGGCTAAAATTAATTCTTTGGGGATGATGGGAATACACTCACTAGAGTCGGAGGGAAAAGATTCAAAACTCCTAGAGAGTGCATCCGCCTTGGTATTTTTGGAACCAGGCCTGAAAGTTAAAGAAAAATTAAACCTTGAGAAGAATAAGGCCCACCTGGCTTGCCTAGACTTCAGGCGATAAGTGGACTCAATATAAAGTAAATTCTTATGATCAGTATAGACCGTCACCACATGTTTTGCACCCTCTAGGAGATGCCGCCATTCCTCAAAGGCCAGTTTGACAGCCAACAATTCCCTGTTCCCTATGTCGTAATTTACCTCTGCAGGTACTTCTTAGAGAAAAAGGCACAGGGATGCAATTTGTTGGTAATCAGATGCCTTTGGGAAAGGACTGCCCCCGCTCCCACCTCAGAGGCATCAACCTCCACAATGAAAGGAAGAGCGGGATCAGGGTGTAGAAGAATAGGGGCCGAACTGAACTCCCTTTTGAGGGTTTCAAAAGCTTGTAAGGCTTCAGGAGGCCATATACTGGGATCAGCGCCCTTCTTAGTTAAATTTGTGATGGGGGCTACAATAAGAGAAAAATTCTTAATAAATTGACGATAATAATTGGCAAAACCAAGAAATCTTTGAACTGCACGTAAAGAAAGGGGTTGGGCCCAATCCAGGACAGCTCTCACCTTGCCTGGATCCATTTCTAGACCCTTGTTGGAAATAATAAACCCCAAAAACTGAACAGAAGAGACCTCAAAGGTACTTTAGCCTTAGCCTACGTAAGACTTCACAAACATGATTACGATGTTCACTTAGATTGGAAGAGAAAATAAGAATATCGTCGAGGTAGACCACTACGAATACCCCCAGCAGATCTCGAAAGATGTCATTGACAAATTCTTGAAAAACTGTGGGGGCGTTACAGAGCCCAAAGGGCATTACTAAATATTCGTAGTGGCCGTCCCTGCTGTTTTTCCACTCATCCCCCTCTCTAATACAAATGAGATTGTAAGCACCTCTAAGATCAAGCTTGGTTTAGACTTGAGCACCTTTAACTTGGTCAAAAAGCTCAGAAATTAGAGGAAGGGGGTAGCGGTTCTTAATGGTGATTTTATTTAAACCCCTGTAATCTATACAAGAGCGAAGCCCACCGTCTTTCTTACCCACAAAGAAAAACCCAGCACCGGCAGGAGAATTAGAGGGTCGGATGAAACCTCTCTCAAGGTTTTCTTCAATATAATCCCTCATCGCTTGGGCTTCAGGTAAAGAAAGAGGGTAAGTACGACCACGAGGAGGAGAGGAACCTGGAACTAGGTCAATGGGACAGTCATACTGTCTATGTGGGGGTAAAGTTTCTGCAGCTTTCTTGGAAAAAACGTCGGCATATGCCGAATAGGCTGCAGGTAAACCCTCCATTGAGGTAGTTTCTATTGTTGGAGGAATACAGACGCCCCCACAATCTGAACCCCACTGAGAAATCTCCCCCGTAACCCAATCAATATGGGGATTATGAACCTGGAGCCAGGGTAACCCCAAAATAAGAGGTCAAACACAGGTTATCAAACAAGAATCAAGGTCAGGAACAGCAAGCACAAGCAAAAGAAGCACCAGGATATCAATCCTATCACGGGCAATGCATAAAGTAAAACTGTACCTTAAAATACATTTGAAATTCGCGCCTTTGCGCGCTGATGTCATGCGTCCGCGCGCCTGCGCCTTTAAGACACAACCAGACGTGGGGCGCATGCCCTAGGCACCGAAGAACCCTGCGGGCGTCCCTGCCGACCCACAACACCCCTACCGGGGTCAGTTATTACAATTACACACTGACAACATTGTGTACAACATATCTCTGATCCAGACAGAGACCTGAGATGTAAGGGGAGATGGGATGATGTTTCAATTTTCTTATCCCACACAGGAACATCCAGTATTAATGATCTATTTGATCAATGCAATCGTAAATTAACCCTCTAAAGTTGTGATGGCCGATGAGGGGAAGATTTCTGGGAAATTCACAGTTTATCTGATAGTTCCACAGCCCAGTATACCTGTTTTATACACACTATGTAAACTAGACAACCACCAGGTAATGCTAAGATGGCAGGTTTTCTGTCCTTAAGCTGCAATGTAGGTTCTATATTTTGCAGTGAAATCAGTGGGCCCAGGTCTGCTTTACATGCTGTTCCACTGTGCCATGCCCTTTATATACGTTCTAAGCCATTGTTTCTTCACCTTTAGATGTTTGCTGGGGATAATCATAGCTTAACCTTAAGGGTAAATGCCACATACTCTACTGCCCTAAATAAGAATTGCATTAAAATGTGAAATTATATATTACTTCCTTATTGACACCTCTTGGCTTCTCTTCTAGATTTGAGTAGGTGTTCAAGCAGTGGTGTAACTATAAAGAAAATAGATCCCATGGACAAGTTGGGTGGGGTGGACGAATTGGATGCTGACACACCGAATTGGACCCTGGCACACCAGAATTGGACGCTGGCGTGCCAGAATTGGACACTGACCCCCCTCCCGACCCCACCGGTCCTTGCAAAAAAATCTGGCTCTACAACAGTCCCCGGGCCAAAAAAGTTTGGGGACCTCTGCTCTAAATAACGTTCCTGCCATGAGTTTAAGTGAAAACCTTAAGAGGCATTAATGCAGAATATGACCTCATGGAGTACCAGCACCTTTAAAGGAGAACTAAACCCCCCGCAATGTTAAGTCCCCACTGACCCCTCTCTGTTGGCCACCCTTCCTGCCTTCCCCCTGCACAGTCTTAACCCTGTAAATTTTGACACCCGTGACAATTTTTATACGCGCACCTACTTTGTCCAAATTAGGGAGGCACCAAATCCAGGATTCAGTTCGGGATTCTGCCTTTTTCAGCAGGATTCAGCCGAATCCATCTGCCCGGTGAACTGAATCCAAGTCCTAATTTGCATATGCAAATTAGGGATGTGGAGGGAAATCACGTGACTTTTTGTCACAAAACAAGGAAGTAAAAAATGTTTCCCCTTCCCACCCCTAATTTGCTTATGCCGTTTCTGACCGGATAAACCAAATCTCAGATGGCTCTTTTGCTCATGGCCAAATCTCCAACATAGTACTGCTGCTGATCTGTTACTAGCATTGGTGTCCATTCCGATAAGTGTCCAACAACTGAAGGAATTACTGATGCTGGTAAATCTTCCCCTGCCATTCTGCATGTTCCTAAAACAATATCAAAAATGACAGTGGACTTATGTACAAGTAGGTGGTTGGCCATGGCGGAGATTAGCGTCAACACTTTCACTTGTCTGTTATGTAGTTATACAGAGTTTATATTGTGGCAGGGACTGATGGGAATGATGTATATTTTCTCCTATAGGCTGTGGATTACATAGGCTCAATATAATTAAAGGATAAGAATATTTGTGTGTGTAAATAACTGGCTAAATGTGTAAAAAAATAAAACAGAATTTTTTTTTGCTAGGACTGGTCTCCCTTTCTTTTTATACTACCGGTAGTCCAGTTTGTGATAAGGGCAAGCAAGGTTTGCATTTATTATCCCCCCCCCCACCAGGGTCAGCCTGAACCAGCAGGACACCGGGAAAAGCCCAGATCTGCTCCCCTGATTGGCGGGGGTGGGGAGGGAGTTTAGAAGTCGGGAGGGGGCCCCCGATGACTGTCTTGAGGGCCCTTCATGTCGCCAACCCAGTGGGCCCCCATCGTCCAGTCCCACCCCTGTTCTTAGTATTGCTATTTGTATACTCTCGTAACTATTTGCACTTAATCTCACTTGCTGCAGTATCAAAAAAAAAAAAATCTAATTTACTATAGGAGCAAATACATATATCACATATACCTGCTGGATAAACTCTGCTCTCCACCCTTTATATGATGGTGCATTGATTAAATTGAGGCTTTGCCATTGGATAAGAGCACAGAGTAGTTTGTGGGTAAAAATCATGCTTTTTACAACCACTTTTTCAACTTATAAATGATTAAAAAAAAATCACACAAAATCTAAGAACCTGATCTCACTAGGAGAGCTCCCCACATTCGTTTGCATCTATTTGAATACTTCCAGGTTAGACATTTTGTTGCCTCGTATGGTACCAGTGCACAACATACCACACTGACCTAATTTGAGAAAGTGGCCAGAGACGGCCTCCCCCAAAAGGGTTTGATATCTAGAATATATAAAATGCTACAGATGAGCCCGACTCGCCACTCATATGTGCTGAAATGGGACAGTATATTGCCTCAGCCATTGACTGAAGCAGAATGGCTTGCTATTTGGCAAAATGCTAAAAGTATGGTAACATGTGTTAAACAGTGAGAGAATATCTACAAGATATTGATGTTCTGGTACCATACCCCGCAACAACTAAACAAATTTTTCCCTGATCATCCGGATGTTTGCTGGAGGGGATGTGGGGAGGTAGGTTCGCTCCAACATATTTTTTGGTCTTGTCCTATTTTACAACCTTTTTGGGAGGAGGTGGCGAAGCTATTGAGCTTAGTCTTAGGCCAGCCAGTTATGAAGGACATTCCTACTTTTTTACTTGGGAAACCACTCCCCAACATCAGGCGGAATGTTCAGAAATTAGTAAACCACATCCTGACGGCAGCTCGCCAGGCAATTGCAGCGAAATGGAAGATGTTTCAATCACCTACCCTGGCTGAAGTGCTTACTAGAGTGGAATCTAATAGGAATTTCGAGTCTAGGATTGCTTATATCCGGAACACTACGGCACAATTCCTGGAAATATGGTCTTTTTGGGACCTGCGGAATATACCTTAAGGGTAAGGCCACACTAAGCGATAGCGCGGCGATTTGACTCGCCGCGACTATTCGCCGCGACTTTTAATCCTCAATCGCTGGCGAAACTTTGGCGCTGGCGTCTATGGGAAATCGCGCAAAATCGCCAGCGTAAAAACACACGCGGCGATCTTTTTTCTATTGTCGCTCGAAATCGCCTAGCGAGGCGATTTCGAGCGACAATAGAAAAAAGATCGCCGCGTGTGTTTTTACGCAGCGATTCCCCATAGACGCCAGCGCCAAAGTTTCGCCAGCGATTGAGGATTAAAAGTCGCGGCGAATAGTCGCGGCGAGTCAAATCGCCGCGCTATCGCTTAGTGTGGCCTTACCCTAAGTGTAGAGTTATTTGTTCATTATTGAATACCAAACCAGGCTGGGGAGCTCTGGTCTGTGACCTCAGCCCTGTTTTGTATGTTTTCTTGCTTGGTCTGCTTTTTCATTTTGGTCATTGTGTTGGCTACCCTTTTACATCCCATGTGTAAACTCTGACTGGCAAGTTTATATAACTACTTAAGTATGTATGTATTTCTTATGCCTTTTCGTACATCTTATTTTATATATTGCTGACCCACTCATTTTCTTTTCCTTTTGTTGTTTTCTTTTTCTTTTCTTTTCTTTGAATGTTTTTCTTCTTTGTATATTTTTTTTTTTTGATGAAAAATTTCAATAAAACTATTAGTTACAAAAAAAAACAAAATCTAAGAACAATTTTTTTCTGAATATTTGCATTTTTAGACTCCTAATACCAGACTTTCAGCTCAAATAAGTCAGCCAGCCTAGGGTTAACTAAATACAGTGCATAGGGTCCTTGACACTCTGAACTTTAAAGAGAGTTATTTCCTGGTATTCACAGCAAAACGGTCTAAAAATGCTAATTTCTCAGAAACCGCAAAAAACAGGAAATTAATGTAAATTACAGGTGCTCAAAGAAGAACTCTGAGAAGTTTTATGTCAGATCATTTTTGTGGTTTAGATCTCCTTAAAAAGGAATCATGGAAAACTGCACTAAACAGAATGGGACGAGGTCCCTTTTTTTGGTTCAGAGCCATAGAATATGAATTGTCGCTTTAGTAGGTGCAGCCTGTTATGTTATACAAAGTGAGTCTCCTTGGCAGCAGCACATTCTCTGCAGTCTGTGACACCCATTATATACACAGAGCAGCAGGAATGCCTCTTGTATGCTTTCCCTTCATTTCATTGGACGTAATTTGTATCTCTGTCCAATCACTGCAATATTGCTGCTTTATTTGTAAATGAAAGTGAAAGCAAGTACAATGTAAGAATGGCGTGGATTTTATTCGTGCTATTCAGCCTGGGTATCCCAGCAGTGTATTGTCGTAAGTATTATCATGAGATTATTATGTTCTTACTCACTTCTCTCTCAACAACTAATAAGCTAATATACTGCATACAAATTGGAATAATTTGCTTAAATGGCAGATGGCCTGCCTGTAATTCAGAGCTTTCTGCATAACAGGTTAACAGATAAGGGATAGGGATGGGCAAATTTGACCCGTTTCGTTTCACCAAAAATTTGCCGCCGGCGAAATGTTGCTGACGCCCATTAAAGTATATATTTTTTTTTTTGTCGCACAAAGCCATACAGGTTTATGGGTGTCATTTCTGCGGCCAAACAAGGTGAATAAATTTGTACATGCATAATAAGGGACCCTGTATTTTCCTGTAATTAGCCGAGACCAGCCTTGTAAGGGATTTTACTCACGAGCGTTTTTACCTGCGCTCCCCTGCGTTCCGTAGCCGCAGGGGAGCGCAGGAATAGACGCATTTCATTATTTCAAATGGGGCTGTACTCACACAGGCGCGTGTAGGCGCCGAACGCCGGAAAAATGCAGCATGTTGCGTCTCAACCTGCGTTCGGCGCCTACATGTGCCTGTGTGAGTACAGCCCCATTTGAAATAATGAAATGCGCCTATTCCTGCGCTCCCCTGCGGCTGAACGCCGAAAAACGGAACGCAGGGGAGCGCAGGTAAAAACGCTCATGAGTAAGAGCCCTTACAGACAATGAAAGGGGAACAGGTGATGAAGTCGTTAGGGGTAATTGCACCTGTGCTAGTAAATGAGCTCTAACATCTGCCTGATTCAAGCATACAGTTAGGGTTGCCAGCTTTTTATTTGGTTACTCAGGGGGTGGGTCTGCTAATGTCAGGGTTTGGATGGGTGATGGTCTGTGATTGGATCAGTGACACCTTGTGGTAGGGGTTATGATGCACAATTAGGGGGTTATTTATCAAAGGTTTTGTGTAAGGGTGGTGGCACACGCTGCTACTTGGGGAGATTAGTCGCCCAGCGACAAATCGCCTCTTCTTCGGGCAACTAATCTCCCCTAACTGCCATCCCGCTGACTAGAATGTAAATCGTCAGCGGAGTGGCACTTGGATCACTTCGGCTTTCCGAAGTCGCCCGCAGTTTCCCCAAGTAGCCACCACCCTTAGAGTTTTTTTTACCTCGAATGATCTCGAAACTCGAATGGCATCTTATTTAAGGAAAAACCCAGATGTTCTAGTGGAAAACTTAAATTGATTGAGTTTTCCTCGAATCTTTCTAATCGAGTTCTCGATTAGAGTTTTCAGGCAAAGCCCTCCGAAAAAACTCGAACATCAAACAGGCTGTTAACCTCTTCAAATGATTCCAGGGACCTCTGCTATTGACTTCTACAGAACCTTGTCAGGTTTTAGGTGGTGTATTTTCAGATTCAAACTATTTCCAGGTAGGGTGGCCACCTCCCCCCCCCCCACTATAATATGCTATAGAACGGCCAGTTCTAAGCAACTTTTCAATTGGTTTTCATTATTTATTTTTATTCGTTTTTTCATTATTTTCTTCTGACTCTTTCCAGCTTTCAAATGGGAGTCACTGAGCCCATCTAAAAACAAATGCTCTCTAAGGCTACAAATGCATTTTTATTGCTAGTTTTTCTTGTTCATCTTTCTATTCAGGCCTCTCCTATTCATATTCCAGTCTCTTATTCAGATCAGTGCATGGTTGCTAGGGTAGTTTGAACCCTAGCAACCAGACTGCTGAAATTGCAAACTGGAGAGCTGCCGAATAAAAAGCAAAATAACTCAAAAAAACACAAATAATAAATAATAAAAACCTATTACCAATTGTCTCAGAATATCACACTCTACATCATAGTAAAGGTTAACTACAGGCTAACTACAGGTCTGCAACCATAGGGCCTTGCCAAAATGAAGTTCTTACTTACTGGTCTTTAACAGGCCAAATAAGTTCTTCCTCCCTGGACCCCTTATACTAAATGTATTTCAATTATTACAGATGGCACTAATGTTGAACGACTCTGTACATGCCCACCATAAAGTCATTAATAATCGCCGGTATTGCTCATCTTAATTCCCACTCAACTTACAGTGTGTAAGGTGCCTATCTTTGGATCAAAACATAACTCATAGCAACCAAGCAGTGACTGGCCTATTTTAACCAGCTACAGGTAGAATAATGAATATAACAATTCGATTGGTCTCTATGGGTTGCTGCCCACCTGCAAAATTGTCCAGTGTTGATAAATAACCCCCAATGTCTCTGCAGCAAACTGTCCCAACATTTTGTCCCTGCCGCATGATTCAGTTGGCACAATAAAAATGGTGCAGGTGTTGAATGACTGGCAGGTGTTAAGAGAAGAGTTCCTTGTCCCAATAGCACTATGCCTGATCACTATTATTAAGTGCCATTTAGTAACAACAGTTGGTAAGTGGCAAGGCAACTGGAAAACAACAAATATATAAAATATAGGAAGAACTTAACTCTAGTTTTCCTTGTGTCATAATAAAATATAAAAATCTCTCATATTTCTGGTCTCCTAGGAAGTCACACTCTACACTATCATATTACTGTGGCATCAGCTTCAACTCCTGGGGTTCCTCAGTATTCCATTATTATGTACATGGATGGAGTGCAGTATGGAAGGTACAACAGTGACATACGTCGTGCTCAGTTCTACTCTGCCTCATTGAACCCACTCTCCGAGCACTTGGACATGCAGACCAAATTTGCTCAGGCATTTGAGGTGTGGCAAAGGCACAGGCTGAACTTTCTTATAGGAGTTTTCAATACGACTAATGGTAAGTAAAAAGTATGGAAAGAAAAGAAGGATGTGTCTACAGTGCAAACATGATGCTTCTTACATGACTTCAGCTGACAAGGATAGGAACACACAGATTGCGATTAGACGTGAAGCCCCACTGTCTCCATTTCAACCTCACCCAGAGGACCATATTTCCAATATTGTCTATTGACAAGAGAACATTTTTACCTGCATCAGGTCGAGCAGAATAGCATTCAGCTGTTGTCCAAATGGGCTAAATTACACATTTCTGTTGCAGATAATGGAGATATCCATGTCTACCAGAGGAAATCTGCATGTGAGCTGCATGATGATGGCACCATTGGTGGATATCAGGATATTGCCTTTGATGGGAAAGAGTTTTTAGTATTTGATAAGGAGAGAGTGGTGTACATACCTTCAACACAGGAAGCTGTGATGGTGTCTCATCTATGGAATAAGCACTATGATTCAACTAATAGTAAGATGTTCATGGAAATTGACTGCATCGAGCACATGAAGATGTACCTCCCTTACATATCAAATGACCTGGAGAAGAAAGGTGAGGTCTTAGAGCAATACTCCAAAAAAACTTTACTACTCAACTGCTGCAGTCTATATAGGCCTGTCAAAAAGGGCCAAATGCTGGAATATAGCCCCCAACTCCAAAGGGCACTCAATTCAAAAATTCAAAAATATATTTCCAGTCAATTCTCAAAGTTAAAAAATCACTTTTTATTCATCATAAATATTAAAAAGTAGGCATACAGACCAATTGATACTCCGCCTAGGTGGAGTATCAATTGGTCTGTATGCCTACTTTTTAATATTTATGATGAATAAAAAGTGATTTTTTAACTTTGAGAATTGACTGGAAATATATTTTTGAATTCTTAGAGCAATACTGCCTTTAAAAATATGTTATGGACCATATTCTGTTAAAATGATGGTGTCATACTCTGGAGTCTGTGGAGCCCATAGGCAGTTAGGAGGCCATAAACAGGAAGGCCCCATCAGGCTCATGGGTCTCCAGTTGGACAGCCCTGGCCTAGAGTTATAGTCCTATGCACAAGAGTTAATCAAAGGAAAATTTAACCTTAAAAATGAATATGGCTAAAAATGCCATATGTTATAGACTGAACTTATTGCAACAGCCTAAAGTTCCAGCTTCTCAATAGCAGCAATGATTTCTAGCATACTTCTTTGGTTAAGCTTTAGTTCTCATTTAAAGGAAAACTATACCCCCCAAACAATGTAGGTCTCTATAAAAAGATATTGCATAAAACAACTCATATATAAAACCCTGCTTCATGTAAATAAACCATTTTCATAATAATATACTTTTCTAGTAGTATGTGCCATTGGGTAATCATAAATAGAAAATTGCCATTTTAAAAAATAAGGGCCGCCCCCTGGGATCGTAGGATTCACTGTACTCACAAACATACCAACACACCATATATGTTAGGTCACATGAGCCAATTAACAGACAGAGTTGTGTCTTTTGCTTCCACACTTCTTCCTGTTACAGTTAGAGTTGAAGTATTTCTGGTCAGGTGATCTGTGAGGCAGCACACAGTCCATCACAAAATGGTGGCTCAAGGCAAGAGATGTAAAAGGGCAATATTTACTTAAATATATATTAAAGTTTGGTAAGATTCTTTATTATGTCACTTAATATGATATCAACTATCTGTTGCTTAAGTGTTCATTTTGGGGGTATAGTTTTCCTTTAAGAAGCAGACGCTGAAACCATTTTAGGCAGCAGTTGTGTCCCTCTTTTTGGCCAAAAGTCAATCTGTCTTTATAACTGAATGTTCACAGTCACAGTGTTGTATAAGCAGCAGTCTTGCCATGTTTTATAGCTGACACGCTAGTTATTGCAATAACAAAGCATTCAGAGCACAGTGGTCAATCCTATCTGATGCCCATTTGTTTTCATGACTGCGGTATTTTTGTTAAATTGCTTCCAGTCCGTTTCTATGGCAATCATCTGAATAATGCATTTTCACTTGATTTAAGAGAGCATGCATCCAGTTGGTCCAGGCAGTTCCCAAAATGAGTCGATGATAAAGATTTGTTTTGTTTCCTTCCCATTGAACTGGGTGACCAAACACTCTGTAATGTCCCCTTAGCCAAGGTAACTAACACTCCAGTATTAACATAGCAAATATACAGCTGTATTTATAAACCAACAGCTGCAAGCAATTGAGTCCTTAGGGCCCATCCATGGAGTGCTCAAAGTCAACATTTGTTGTTTTGGTTCAAGCTATGTGTTACAATTTTTGCAAGCTTAAAAATGAAAGTGCAGGTTTGGTGATGCATGCACAGTGGATGTTAGATCCCACAAATATTTTAGCTGAAAATTTCTGGCTGCGGGTATACTATTGGATTAATGCAACATTTACTGGAGATCATGGGGGCAGCTAATATGTTGGCAATACAGTATAATTTACAAATGGGCCTAGTTACCCTTTATACCTCATCTTCTTTATATTCAGCAGCCAAGTTACAATTATTTTAAAAAAGGTTTTGAACTTTTTTCTGTCTTTCTGAAAGTTATTCCAAATGTGAAGATTTCCAGCTCAGAGTCAGAGAGTGGTACCAAACTGCACTGCTGGGTGTATGGGTTCTACCCCCGAGATGTGGAAGTGAAGTGGATAAAGAATGTGAGAGATGAGATTTACTCAGAGGAATCAGCAGAGATCCTGCCAAACCCTGATGGCACCTATCAGATCAGAGTCAGTGTGGAGGTAACACCAGAGGAGGGCGCCACTTACTCCTGCCACGTGGATCACAGCAGTTTGGAGAATATCTTGGTTGTCACCTTTGTTCCCGTTGGTGAGTGATGGGTATAAGAGAAAAATTGAACTTAACCCGCCATATGTGAGATGCCTAGTGACCTTTTAAGTTGATTTTGCCAGCATTGTGAACTTAATGAAAATATATGAAAAAAGTGAATGCATAGGATTACATATATTACATATATTATACATATTATACACATATACACATATTATACATATATTATACTCTATTTATAATAGGTGTGAAGATAGATAGATGACAGAAATGGATACTAAATATAAACAAATGAAGAATTATATTGCCATTATATGTAAAAATGACCTTATACACAAAAAACACAGACCAAAATGGTCTGTGTTTTTCTGCTGGTCAGAATGTCCCGGTCAGTAACTTATAGGGAGGGAAGTATTCCACATTGGCCCTCTGGACATGTCCTTGGTGTTTTTCTTGATTTCATAATAACAGGAGGTGGCTCTGGTGTATAAATAAAAACTGGGTAAATAGGATGTGCAAAATAAAAAAATGTTTCTATTAACACTACTTCCTGCTTTGCAGCTCTCTTGGTTTCCACTAGTTGGTTACCAGGCAGTAACCAATCAGAGACTTGAGGAGGAGCCACAACTGTTGCTTTTGAATCTGAGCTGAATGCTGAGGATCAATTGCAAACTTCACACTATAGATTCCTCGCTAGCAGCGCCGGCCATTCAACGGAAGGAATACCACTGTTTAATATCATTCGGCTTTATTATTACACACAGTGCGGAGTTACAATTTCAGTGGGTGTGCTGTGCAAACCTACGCGTTTCGTGTCTAGGTAAACGACACTTCCTCAGGGTTACAATTACATCACGTGTCTCAGTGTTTATATAGGGTCAAATAAGGTCAAAGTGCATATCATTTCGAGACTGAAAGTGCAATAGTGCAATTAGTTAATAATAATGTGTACATTCATGAAAATACATCAAGATGCATAAAATCTATTGTTAAAGTGCAAGTGCTTATATTGTAGATAGTGATAAAATTATTTAATTCGTGTTCACAGTTTATGAATTATATGAAAAAAGTTAAAAAAAAAATTTTTTTTGTTAATTTTACATGAATTCCCATATAATTATTCATAATCAAAGTTATATATACATACAGTGAATTTAATAGCAATAAACATATCTATCTGTCTTGTCTAATTAATTTGTTTAAATTATTATTATTATTATTAATAATTAACAAAATTAACAAAAAAAATTTTTTTTTAACTTTTTTCATATAATTCATAAACTGTGAACACGAATTAAATAATTTTATCACTATCTACAATATAAGCACTTGCACTTTAACAATAGATTTTATGCATCTTGATGTATTTTCATGAATGTACACATTATTATTAACTAATTGCACTATTGCACTTTCAGTCTCGAAATGATATGCACTTTGACCTTATTTGACCCTATATAAACACTGAGACACGTGATGTAATTGTAACCCTGAGGAAGTGTCGTTTACCTAGACACGAAACGCGTAGGTTTGCACAGCACACCCACTGAAATTGTAACTCCGCACTGTGTGTAATAATAAAGCCGAATGATATTAAACAGTGGTATTCCTTCCGTTGAATGGCCGGCGCTGCTAGCGAGGAATCTATAGTGTGAAGACTGGAGTATCTGGGGCTAATACCCGAAGTCTCGCGATAGCTGCGACCAGGAAGGGAACGCTGAACGCCGAGGTGAGCTCCGCCATAACCGCTTCTTTAATCATTTTATCAATTGCAAACTCACTGAACAGTTATGTCCCATGTGGCCCCCTTATAGTCACTGACTAACTCAGAGTTAGAGAGCTGAAAAGCAGGAAGTAGTGTTCTGGCTATTATGTTACACATCCACTCACTCCAGCCTTTATACATTACATTTCTGGTGAACTAATTATATTTCCTATGAATGTTAAGCCTAAAGTGCTTGTATGCCGCTGTTCCGAAAGTTTGAAATCTTTAAATAATTAGAAAAGGGTAGACTAAAGAGACTGTTAGTAGGAGACAGGAAAGAACTGTGTCCCACAGTCTCTTAAAAGCAAACTAGTTCGGTCAGCAGCATGACTAGTGTGAAAGTTTCTATTAAAATATAACTTTTATTACAATCTACCAGTAAAAACGCTCCTATCATTACACACCCACTGCCTACATTGACTGCTGGCAGTGCTGGACTGTGTCCATAAAAACACAAAATTAAAAACTGCATTTTATGGACTTGTGGTGTTAATGAGCAGATTATAAGCATCTGCCCCTGGCTATTAATAGAAAATAGTACATGTAAATTCAAGTGCTATGTAGCAGAATCGCCCGCTCCCACCCTTCGAAAGACAATTTTTTTTTCCCAGAACAATACTGCCTGTCTACGTAGGGACTAGATGGGAGCTAGGTATCCCACAGTCCACCTATGCCAGCCCGACGCATTTCGCCATAAACAACGGCTTCCTCTGGGGCATAAGTGTCACGGATAGTCACAGAAAGCCTATTTAAACTGTTCAAAAACACATGCTCAGCACTTATGCCCCTGAGGAAGCCGTTGTTTACGGCGAAACGCTTCGGGCTGGCATAGGTGGACTGTCTCTTTAGTATACCCTTTTCTAATGAACTAATTATATTAGAACCATTTTTTTATTTTGCACAGCCTATCTATTTACCCAGTTTTTATTTTTACACTGAACTGTTCCTTTAAAATAATGTTTTTGGTCACACAAATAAGGAAATCATAAGATTTTCAACTCTTCCTTGCCCTAATTTGCAAACACAAATTAGGGCACCGATTCAGTTTGGCCCAATCCTTCATGAAAGATTCAGGATTCCACTGAACCCCAAAATATTGAATAAGGTGCATTCCTAATGATTATTCTCTATTAATAACATTGCACAGGAGGGAACCCTAAAGCACCGTTGAGTCCATAAATGAAAAAAAAAGTTGCAAAAAGTCAGTTCGTGGCACTATCACAAAGATAAAAAAAAACAACTAATCAATGGGTATAATAAAGAAATGAAAAAATACTCACAGTTCACCCCTGTCTGTGGGTGCATGTATACAACAAAACGTGAGTTTTATTCAAAAGCAATAAACCAAAAAAGTGGTTAAAAGTTTTAATCCATTTATTAGGACAATACAGTTTCACCTGTATTGTCCTAATAAATGGATTTGAACCTTTAAACACTTTGTTGGTTTATTGCTTTTGAAAAAAACTCACATTTTTTTTTTGGTACTGTGGAGTCAATCCTGCCTCCATGTTGGTTGGGCGTGGGAGTACTTTATATTGCCTGATATATGAGGGTTATGTAATAAAAAGCACAAAGTTTGCCCAGGAGCAGTTACCCATAGCAACCAATCAGCAGGTAGCTTTTACTGGTCACTTATTTAGAAGCAAACATCTTATTGGTTGCTATGGGTTATTGCTCCTGGGCAAACATAGGGGCATGTTTACTAACATTGGAGATAAATATCTGGAGAGATTTCTGGAGATGTTGCCCATGGCAACCAATCAGCAATTAGATGTAAACAGCCACATATAAGTTAGAAAACAAAAGCAAAGATCTGATTGGTTGCTATAAGCAACATCTCCAAAAATCTCTCCAGATATTTATATCCAATGTTAGTAAATATGCCCCTTAGTGCCTTTTATTGCACATGGGGGAAAGTCTTGCTGAATCCATTGCCTAAACCAATAAAGCGGCCATGTTATGGGTACTAGACTTGCCAGTGCCTTGTGCTCCTCAGCCACTAATTCTATCTCGGCTGGTGCAGCAGTGAAGCATGTACAGTACCAGTGTTGTGTGTGAGGTAAAACAACAGACCACAGTTAAACAGAAAAAAAGTCACAGGGAGGTGGGTGTGGCTTCATGTGTGAGGAGAAAACTTGCTTCTGTCTGTTATGATGTGACTTTGAACAGAGTAAACAACAGAACAAAAACAAGCACAGAGAACAAGACAACTTATAAACAAAAGAAATTGCACTCAGAGAGTGAGGGAAGGACACTATGAGGGAATTGCAAAGCGTATACCACAAATGGCATTATGAAAGTGACTCACCCGCTCATATATGCAAGTGTAGGGTACTCTGAGGGAAAATTGTTGTGCAAGTCATACACAAGCTAGTGACTGATTATATAGTGAATAATGTACCCCCTATTGTAAATTATAAGGATATGAGTCACCGAAGAGTTCCATTACTATATATTATGGTCATGGAACACAGACGTGACTTCTAATATCCTCATATGTCTCAACAGGGTCTACATCATTTATGGTACTACACACATTTCAGTGAGTCATGTGACAGAAATGGCACCACTAAGCACTGACTACAAGTGATGACATCTAGGGTTGCCACCTTTTGACCAGGTTGAATCCCGGCAGGGGGTGGGGCCATGATGCAACGGGGCTGGGCTGTGATGCTGCGTGGGGCGGCTCGTGACATCAGGGGCACGGCGATGACGTGGCGATTGGATGATTGCCGCGTCAATCTGTCTGAAGCCTAACGGCTCTCGACAGAAGTAGTCTGGACCAGGGAGGAAGCTTCGGGGTCAAAGTCCAAAAACACAGTACAGACAAGGGTTCAAGAGTAAAGTGTAATCAAAAGTCCAGGCAGAGATCAAAAAGGCAGCCAGCATACAAAACAGTGTCAAAATCCAGGCAAGGTCAAGTTCAGAGAATAAGCAAATATAATAACACCCAGGTACTCACAGAAAATAAGATCTATTATCGGGCATTGGCGCTGTGCCATATGACGTCACTATGCCAGCGCCGCTGCTACCCACGTGGTAGCACTGGGCGCCGTCATCTTAATTTTGGTGCCGCAAGGGGAAGACTCGCCTGCTGGCACTCCGGGTAAGGCTCCGGACCCTGACACAATCATAGCGAATCCTTAGGAAAACCGAACAGGCAGTTTTGATCCTGGCAGCCCTTCAAAACGGACTGTCCTGATCAAAACCAGACAGGTAGCAACCCTACTGACATCACTAGGCACAGTTTTTTAAGGATGATTTGTACAGGATATTTATGGCATTTGTCTATTATAATTGTGTTACTGCAGTAAATTCCAGGTGATAGGTACCTATAGAGAAAATAGAAATGGCAGTACTGTGAGCAGTAAAGAAAAAGGTCAGTGATTTCTAATGTGTCAGCTCAAGAAGTCTCTGTTAGGGAACAGCTTCAAATATCCTAGAGATAAACTGTATTAAAGAAGCTGCCCCCCATCAGGAAATTTCTTGTTGATCCATGGCAAGAATAATGCATGCAGGCCCATGGCATACCTTTCCTCCAGACACTTCCAGCATGGGCTCAACTAACAAAGAGAGTCACAATGAAACCATGCTGCACTGTCAGCAACTGTGCTTTATCAAGGATTTCATCCATTTTACTCATTCCATACATACAAAATTCAGTCGGTATCTCCTCACTGTCAGATCTTTCATCAGTAATCATCCCACCCTCAATGAGGCCCAATTATTAGCCCATTGGTCTCCTGCCTCCCTCCCCAGGATGTGGGCCCTACCAACAAGCAGAATGTGGCCTCAGACACCATTGTTCTACACAGCACACACTCTAGTATACTAAATTCCATTATCTGTCCAAACACAATCTTTCTCTAGTCCACCATTGTGTTTACTTTCTCTCCCCTATGTGATTATTAAGGCTACCTGTTAATGTTTGATGTTTGCACTAGAATTTTAAGTCACCGGGTTTAGCTCAATCAATTGTTGTATTGTGTTTATCCATTTTAGACTAAAAAAAGATAAGATATATACTGTACCTGTGAATAATTTCAGTGCATTTTCCTAATATGTTATTCTTTCAGGTTATATTGTTGATGCATGCATTTAAAGGAAAACTATACCCCTGAACACTGTAGAGGTCTCTATAAAAAGATATTGCATAAAATGGCTCATATGTAAAATCCTCCTTCAGGTGAATAAACCAATTTTTATAATAATATACTTTTTTGGTAGTATGTGCCATTGGGTAACCCTAAATAGAAAATTGTCATTTTAAGTGCTAAAGACCGCCCCCCTGGGATCCTACGATTCACAGTGCACACAAACAAACCAAACATTTTAGGTCGCATGAGCCAATGTGTCTGTTTTTTATTCTCACACTTCTTCCTGTTACAGTTAGAGCTGCAGTATTTCTGGTCAGGTGATCTCTGAGGCAGCACACAGATCGTCACAAAATGGTAGTTGAAGGCAAGAGATGTAAAATGACAATATTTACTTTAAATATATATTCCAGTTTGATAAGATTCTTTAACATGCCACTTAATTTGATATAAACCGTTGCTCAATTATTTATTTGGAGGTAAAGTTTTCCTTTAAGGCCATTCATTAAACCACTATCTATGTATAGGTTTCTGTTTCAATATCCTCCCCTTACATTTGGTGATTTACCATTCACTTTTTCTTTTCTACTCCCAATAAACAGAATCCAACAAGCAACCCTTCTTGTGTATCATCATCCCTGTCAGTTCAGCATTACTCGTCTTTTTGATTGCCCTGAGAGTGTTTAAATACATAAAAGGTATTTATTTAAATCTTAAAGTGTTTTTATATTAAATATAGGGAACAATTTTGCTTGAGAAAATCAGTTTAAGGTTACAGCATGGTGTTACACTTGGCCCCAGTCATAAGGCTTCTGCAAAGTGAGACACAGGCAAGTCACACACTTCCATAATAAAACATGAGAATATGAACTCCAATGTGTTTATTTAATTGCAGTTTTGAGCAGACTTTTCCCTTTTGACATTAAAGTATATGTAATCCTTTAAAAGACGTGAATGTAAAATTGATGAGAGTATTATTCTAAGCACTTTTGTAATTCACATTCATTATGTATGTATTTATTTTAATTCCAAGATATTAAGGGATACATGTTCTGTTAAGTATGTGTCAGTATGTGTCCCTTAATAAAAAAATAAACCATGAATTTACATTACAAAAGTTCTTAGAATAGCGCTCAATTCTACATTTACTTATTTTAAAGGTTTAATTGTCCTTTAACTGATTGTTTCCCTCATCGTTCCCATCTTCTCAGATGGTGACATGTGTGGTATCCTTTAAATAGAGAAACCATTTGTTTAGCCTGAAGTCAAGCAGGCTATAGAGAGGACTGTAGAGTTCCTACATATATTAAACAAAGTCTCAGTTAGAATCCACAATTTTCAGCCAAATATTGAATCCTCTTGAAAAGATTCATCTGAATATTGTCTGAACCCCAATTTGCATATTCAAATTAGTGAGAAATAAAAACATTGCATCATCTGTCAGCAAAAGATTGTTGCAGTTAGTTGTCCAGAGCTGTACAGTCTAGTGATGTGTGGGTCGACAAAAAGCCAACCTGCACCAGCCCCTCACCATCTGCACCTGGCCACCTCCCTATTTATAGACCTGTCCAGCCCCAGTTTGACATAATGGAAGGAGCAGGCATGTAGGAGCAAGTCTATGAAAAGCCTTGACTGGAGGCGTTAGCCGGCACAGTAAGGTTGTGGGGGGAGAGAGCGGAAGGAAGAGTTCAACCAAACTCTCCCTCGACCCGGCACACTTGTGCAGAAGTCAACCCAAATCCACCTGACCCGTAAATGAACCCACTTTCTTAGGGCTGGCCTGTACATCAATAGTATAGGCACATGACAGGTCAGGTTGGGTTTGGTGGAAGACCTAGGGTTTGGAGGTTAGGCACAATGTATACAAGCAAAACTCACTGCAAATACGCACATTTGCTGCATGTGCAGATTTTTACTGCACCTACAATGTACCCTACCTCTATCTAGTATAAGTAATTCTGAAACAACTGGACTTGCTGAGTAATCATTGAAGACGTTTCACTACTCACCCGAGCAGCTTCTTCCGTTCCATGGACTGGTGTGATAAATTCTCGCCATATAAACTCTTCGACTAATCCAGTCACAATGGCACATTGTAACTCTTCAAAGAGGTGACACCTGAAACTCAGAGATTGTGAATGCTGTGTAGTTACTGTGATTACCATCTTGCAACTCCTAGAAACAGGTGAGGGTTGCATGAATGGATGTGTGAAGTGTTCTGAAACCGCCGGGGTATAGACCAACTTCACTATTGGGGCCCTTAAAGGAAAACTATACCCCCCAAACAATGTAGGTCTCTATTAAAAGAATTGCATAAAACAGCTCATGTGTAAAACCCTGCTTCATGTAAATGAACCATTATCATAATAATATACTTTTTTAGTAGTATGTGCCATTGGGTAATCATAAATAGAAAATTGCCATTTTAAAAAATAAGGGCCGCCCCCTGAGATCGTAAGATTCACTGTGCACACATAC
Source organism: Xenopus laevis (assembly GCF_017654675.1). Lineage (NCBI taxonomy): Eukaryota > Metazoa > Chordata > Amphibia > Anura > Pipidae > Xenopus > Xenopus laevis. The sequence goes on along the minus strand of NC_054385.1, from coordinate 125,410,198 downwards.
AAACCACATGTAAGGTCACATGAGCCAATTAACAGACAGAGTTCTGCCTTTTGCTTCCTCACTTCTTCCTGTTACAGTTAGTGTTGTAGTATTTCTGGTCAGGTGATCTCTGAGGCAGCACAGATAGAGTCACGAAATGGTGGTTCAAGGCAAAAGATGTAAATGGGCAATATTTATGTAAATATATATTCCAGTTTGGTAAGATACTTTAATATGTCATTCAATTTGATATAAACTATCTGTTGCTTAAGTATTCATTTTGGGGGTATAGTTTTCCTTTAAGCAGAAATTTGAACATCTAAAACAGAGTCTGGCAAAACAACTACCTGATGTAATGCTGAAAAGGGTGGTTGTTGTTGTTGTACATGCACAGATGGCCCAACACATTTAGAGTAAGGAGAAACAAATAAGCAAACTCACCAAGCAGCAGTTGGAAAAGGATGAAAGAACTAACCTGGAGGCAGAAAGATACTCCTTCAAAGATAACAATGTCCAAATCTTGGATAAATAAGGCCGCTGGTTTGAAAGAGGCGTGAAAGAGGCAATTCATGTCAAGGTGGAGAAACCATCCCTGAACAGAGGCGGGGGCCTTCGACACCACCTGTCTGCTACATACAATGCTGTTCTAACATCTGTACTCCAGCGGACTCCCCACACCAGTCAGTGGAACTGAAGAAGCTGCTCGGATGAGTAGTGAAACGTCTTCAATGATTACTCAGCAAGTCCAGTTGTTTTAGAATTACTTATATTAGATATACCATGACCTGGATGAAAATCTTCATAGTCATACCCTACCTCTACTCCTCAATTATAAGTATATGCCCCATGTTTGCCACATGTTAATAGTGTTCAAACTATAAATATGCTTTTGCACCATTAAAGGTTAAACCAAAATCACATTAAAAATCTCCAAAAAAGTCTAATGCCTTTCATGCTTACCCAGCAAATAATCATATGCCTCCCAATACTTTTTTGGGGGACTAATGAGCGTTAAGATGTTTAAATAAATGTGATTTTTAACCCATAATGGTGAAAGAGCATAGTTATAGTTTAATAATTCGCTATTTTGGTCACTAGAGGGCCTCTATGCACAATCTTTGTTCTCATTGTAGTATACTATAATGTTCTGTCGCCAGGGTTTCCTTTTTTGTTACATGTTAATAATGTGCTTAAGCAGGCATTGGATACACATACAAGCACAATAAAATGGCCAGTGTGCTTATATCTTCTTTTAAAGGCTCTGCATTAGGAACAAGGTGTCGTTAAACATATGTACATGACTTCCCTGTACTTTGCATGCCTTATGTGACATTTAAGGGCTGATTCACCAAAAGTCAGTTTTCCCTTGTGCAAATTTGAGTAAAAATAGGCAAATTACAACAAAATAAAAAATTCCAACATGTGATGTGTGACTTATATTTACTGGGGTTTTTTTTGCATGCATTAGCCTACAAAAGAAGGGGAATTATATTGTAAGCCAGCACCCCATAAATGCACACTATGCTTTCCTATTTATGTTTTAATTATTCAAAGGTTAATCTGACTAAGTATATACATTCAGCCATAGAAGTGCTATATCATAATGAATCATGATTTTTGTTTTCTTTCAGTTCCCAGTGGCCATCAGAGTGTGAGCACAGAGGACGGAGACTGAAATTCCAAATACACTCCTCTACTATGATTTGATGTACAGTAATAAATGCCTTTGGATACGTGTTTGTGATGCTCCTCCCAGCAGCGCTCTTTCAGCAACGTCGCCCATCTTGGCTCAACACGGCAACCTGCCAAGTCAAATACTCAAAGATTTGCCAAACACATAAGGCAGGTGTAGCGGGGAAATCCCCTGCACATTTATTTAGTCATATTCTGTAACATAGAAAACAAGGTGCTTCTGATTCAGGTCACTGTTGCTGTATTCTTTGTGGCTGTGGATTCAGGTGTCTGTGTTACACCCTTGGTAATCAATAAAGCATAAAGGTGAATCAATCACAGCTCCAAGCAGTAGTTTTAAACTGCAAAATATTTATTAGCAGTGTTTGCGCACTACATGTTTCGGGCAGAGCCCTTTTTCACTTGAAAAAGGGCTCTGCCCGAAACATGTAGTGCGCAAACACTGCTAATAAATATTTTGCAGTTTAAAACTACTGCTTGGAGCTGTGATTGATTCACCTTTATGCTTTATATTCTGTAACATTTCGGGGACGTGCCCCTTCTTCAGACATCTGACATGCCTTATGTGTTTGGCAAATGTTTGAGTATTCACATTGTTGGGAGAGGTGCCGACCCCTCCAGCCAGCACAAGGAATTCGCACATAGGAGTTTAAAAGTAATCAAAAATCACACTTATTATTGCAAGAGAATTCGCCAATGAGTAATGTCAGTGATCTTGAAGTTAGCTTGCCTACAGAGACAGTTGCGTTCGTTTCGGGGGGCGGGCCCTGGTGCGTGATGCGCAGCCGGGCCCCGCCCCCCCTCCGTGTGGCCGCATTTGGCTATTCGGGCTTTTACTACTGGGAGGCTATAGGGTCAGACTGGACCGGTGGGACACCGGGAAAAACCCCGGTTGGCCCTGCCAGCCCAGACTCACTGCTCACACCTTCCTGAAACTATGCGGCCCCTGACATACCTCCTGCCCCCATCACTAGAAGAATAGCAGGTACGCGGTGGGGGGTTGTGTCTGGCACAGGGGTTGGGGGCCCAGGGCAGATGTGTGTTGGCCCCTGATGCGACAGCCCCAGTGGACTCGGACCAGTCCGACACGTGTCCGATATTGGTTGAATTACATGTGTGGCCCCATGCAAGAACAGAGGGCTCATGTACGTCTCCAAGTTGTGGTCCCTGCAATTTCCCCCAGTCAGTTGTGCGTAACACAACTTTAATGTAAGGACTTGAGTCAAAATGTGCTCCTTGCACTTCTGTATAGTTGTGCTCAGCTCCACTTTCTTTCTGTGCAGAATTGAACATTGACACAGGAAAAACCCTGGTGTGGCAGCAACTTCTGGACCCGGCAGCAGCTTCAGGGTTCAGCTGCACCAAAATTACACTAGTACACTGAGCACCAGACTTATATTTGCTACAATTTATGTCAAGTGCATCACCTCTTGCGTCTGCAATGACGCTGGAATTCTGGGAAGTGTACTGCATTGTTGTGGGTGGGTGGGGGAATGACAACTGCACTCAAAATTGCACTTTGCTCATTGCACTTTCGGACGTACATGTGCCCTTGGGTCTTGAAGTCTGCCCGTTCCACACACCAATTTAATTGAACTGAGCCTTGACATATTAAAAGACTGTGTTAGTCAGTCAGCTTGCACTGTGTTGCTAGTTACTTTTCTCCGTTACTTATTGGTTACTTAGATGTCCATTGCATCTCAATTATTTATATGTAATGTTTATTACAGTTGGATTGTATTGCCGTGTTATTCTTTTTTATTTTACATTGGGTTCCTCTGAGGTGTATCCCCTTAGGTGAAGGAACTGCGGCTGCAAAAGTCATAGGTTTCCCAGGCTTTTCCACTAGTACCATGGAGGGTTACACTGCGTTTAGCCTTGAAAAAAACACCCATCAATTCTAATGTATATGTAAAAAAGTTGCGCTGTTTGAAAAATGTCACGAGAAAAAAGTCCATTGACTTAAATTTTTTACTATTTCCGGAGAAGTGAAACAGGTCAGATTCGCCCGCCACTTATTATAGCCTCTTGATATTGGTGAATTAGATCTCCCAGCATAAACCTTGATTGTAAGTTCTGCAGGGCAGGGACCTCATATTTTTTCACATGTGAAATTTTGTAATTGTATAAATGCATGTATGTATTTTTGCATTATCCACATGTGTCTGTACCATGAAATAAAGCATGCATATTTATTTAAAGAAATATGTACAGATATATATATATATTATATTTCCTTTATACACATGATGCAGGGTTGAGCTGGCATCACATGCCTCCTCCCACACACACTTTGCTCTTAGGAGATATTGAGTCTCCGTATGACTTTTTTTGCTGGTTCCACTCTGTGTGTGCACAGAAAATTATCTCATGGCAAGATAGGAGTGACCCACCACATACTATAATGTGCATCAAGCAGGTGGTTCCAAGTTTTCTCCTGCAACCATGTAGTGAGAATGTGCTTCAGGGAGTCATTGGTTACTCCATAAAATGAGTGTTATTTAAAGGTTAGTTAAGGACTAATGAAAGGGTTCTTGGAGTGAGTAGTGTATCTACAGAGGTGGCAAAATAATTCATTGCAACCACTAAAACCATGTTAGCCACGATCACTCTCCCACAAGGAATCCTGGTGCTGGTCTGTGGTGGGAAGTGCTGCCAGCTAATTAAAGTCACAATTAGGGAGTTATTTATTAAAGTCAAAATGTTAAGAACTCAAAATATTTTTTTTACTATAAAATCCAAATTTTTAGTGCTGCAAAAAGTCTGAGATCCAATAATCCGGCATCTCAGACCTGCCAAGGTTGTATATAAGTCAATAAGAGAGGTCGCTATCCTATTTGGAAATTTACGTGGTCTGCTCTGCCCAAAAATCTGACTATTTCAGACTTTTTGAACAAAAACCCAAAATGATTTTGGAAAAAACTCTGAAAAAATCGTATGATTCGAGTTTTCGCTCTATTTTATTCAGTTTGTCCCAGATTCGATTAAAGCAAGCTTTTTAAATAATAAATAAGGTCCAATCGTGTTTTCTAGTTTGGTCTGACTTTTTTGTCTAAATACTCAGATTTTGATAATTATGGTCCATAATGTGGTTATACAAATATGAAGAGGAAAGAAAGATCTATAAATTTATAGGAAGTCTTGGACAAAGGATGATGCAGAGGCAAATAAAAGGTCCCTTGGTCAGGCCAGTGCTACTCAGTGCATTGACATTTGTGGACTTTTTACTGCATCCACTGGTACTCGAGGTTAGGTCCTATTTGTGAGAAACTACAGATTTTCTAAATGTCATAACATGGATTTGAGTAACTTGCCCTTTATCTTGGTCACCATGGACATCCACAGCCTGTATATCTGCATACCATATGAGGTATCAAAGCCATCAGATATTTCATGAGTAGTGATGCACTATATAATGGACCTCTGGTTGAATTTGCATTAACATTATTGTATAAAAATTACTTCAAATATAAGAACGAATTCTTCCTCCAAATCCTAGGGACCACCATGAGCTCTATTTTTAGCCCCTTCATATGTATATTTTGGGCCATAGTTTTTTTTGTAAATATGGTGGTTACTATAGACGCTATATAGATGATGTTTTTTTTTTTGTGGTTTGGGCCTTTGGAAGAGTTAAGCATTGTGGATTATGGATGAACGGGGTACCCTCAGCTCCAGTATATGGTTTGCATGATGGTAGATCCATTCAGCTGTTGGATGTAACGGTCTATAAGGATTTGGTGGGACAAAGATGCATCAGAAGCCCACTGATAAAAACACTTTACTGCATTACACTAGCAGCCATCCAACATCTTTTGGACTCGCTTCCTAGATCTCAGATGCAACGGGTAGTAATTACTAGTGATACGTAATAAAATAACTTTACAATTTCTTGTGAGAAGCTACCTTGAGAACGTAGTAAGCCAGGCCAAGCAATAAGACATGTAAAGAAAATGTATTTTATTATACAGGTATGGGATCCATTATCAGGAAACCCATTCTCCGGAAAGCTCCAGATTATGGAAAGACTGTCTCCTATAGACTCCACTTTATCCATATTTTTAAGAATGATTTCCTTCTGTAGTAATAAAACAGTGCCTTGTGCTTCATCCCAACTAAGATATAATTAATCCTTATTGGAAGCAGCTTATTAGGTTTATTTAATGCTTTTCAAGCTGATTTAAGGTCATAACAGAAAGCCCCACGTCCCGAGCATTCTGGATAACAGGTCCCATACCTGTACCACCATATATGATGCACATACCCAGCTGATCAAAAGTTCTATTTTGCAGCATTGACCCTTAGTAAAAACAGAAGCGGAATTAACTGCAATTAACATGGGTAGGATCCGTTTTGGACATAGAAGGAATAAAAATCTTAAGGAACTATCTCCTACGGTTCCGGTAGGTGATTTAAAAAATGCACAGCAAGTAATACAGATAATGGAATCATTTAAATGTGTATATTGCGTAATGTGCAATACTCTCATTACAGGAAATTGATTTTTTTTCATCCACATACGAGGGAGGCTTACTACATAAGACATAGGCTTACTTGTACATCAAGCAATGCAGTTTATATAATTTTAAGGCTATAGTAAATTGAGTGGCCTCATTACTCTAACTTGTAGCTTTACCCCAATAATGATCTATGATCTAGTAGTGCTTGAGAGGGAAATAATAGTCTACCCACAGTTTCTCTTCCTCTGAAGACACCTCTTATGTAGAACCCAGGTGAGATCTATCTAACTCCCTATTACCTGTGTCTGGTTTCCTGATTAGGCAACAATGCCCTTGGGATCTAATCCCTTCTATCACTCCTTGGTGGAGCCAAAAGCTGCTCAATATGGGTAGCCCTAATCTGGCCTTCACTCCTAAAGAGACTATCACAGGAATCTAGCCACCCCTTAATAGCCTACTAAGGGTGGTTCCAAGGATGACTCCAATTCACTTATGAAAATCACTGCCTGAAAAAAAACCCCCTTAAACCACATGGCACAGTCATTATATATCAGGGCCAGAACTAGAGGTAGGCAGAGTAGGCACGTGCCTAGGGTGCAAAGCTGGGCACCTCCTCTTTTGCCTACCCCAAATCCGGTTCCCTTCTCTGCCCAACTCTCTGTACTTTTTATAGATTTTTTTCGCTTCCACGCATGTGCACAAACTCCAATTCGCGCATGTGCACACTAAGCCGGCGCCGCGACTGCCCAGCTTGCCTAGGGCGCCTGGCCAGCATGGCCCAGCTCTGTTATATATCATTACACAGTGCCACCTAGCTTCATACTGTGACCTAGAAAATAGGGAATTACTCCCTTCCTTAGAGTAAGGGTCCCCTTTGTGCCCAAACCTTAAAGGGATACTGCCATGGGAAAATGTTTTTTTTTTCAAAACACATCAGTTAATAGTGCTGCTCCAGCAGAATTCTGCACTGAAAATCTGTTTCTCAAAAGAGCAAACATTTTTTTTTTATATTTAATTTTGAAATCTGACATGGAGCTAGACATAATGTCAGTTTCCCAGCTGCCCCCAATCATGTGACTTGTGCTCTGATAAACTTCAGTCACTCTTTACTGCTGTTCTGCAAGTTGGAGTGATATCACCCCCTGACCTTTCCCCCCCCCCCAGCAGCCTAACAACAGAACAATGGGAAGGTAACCAGATAACAGCTCCCTAACACCTGCATTGGTGAGAGCACCAGGCTGTGAGTTTTTTCCCAGGCCCATTATGGGTCTGGGGGGAGCAAACTGCTTTTCACCCACAAATGCCTCCAAAAGTGTTAATGTGGTCCTAATAATACACAACCTTCAACCAAGGAAGCTCATAATACAGGGAAGTTGATCATGATCGTGTTTTTAAAGGTTGTGTTTTCTAAAACAGAGTACTTTTTTCTTTGCCATAAAAGATAAAAAGTTCAACAAGTTTCAGATGGTGATGATGTTTTTATATTTTGATGGGTTTGATGGGGAAGAGAGCAGATCCACTTCTCTCAGCCTGTGGAGCCAACGCTCTGTTTCCATTGGGCCACGGCAGTTCCATCGCATTCAGGCACTCGGAACAGAGGTTGGCCCAAAAATGCCTGCTTTTGCATTGTCTGAGTCAACCTCTGTTCTACTCCGAGTGCCTGCACTAAAACAGAAACTCTACTTTTCGGTGCAGATCAACAGAGCTGGGGAAGAGAGCAGATTCACTTCTCTCAGCCTGTGGAGCCAACGCTCTGTGTGCCTTCAACTAAAGAGCGACAGACATTCTTTTAGATAGCAAATATCTATGAGGCTCTATATTAAATGCTTTGGAAAAATCCAAGTAGACCCAGTTTACTGCAACCCCACTGTCCAATTCTTTACCTTTTTTACTAAGCCATACCCCAGCCATTCTTCAGAACATAACATTTATTAATATTTTCCATAATAATTACATAATGGAATTACATTGGCTTTCCTCCAATCCATGGGAACCATGAGAATGAGAAAAAGTGGCCCAGCTAAAAATAACTAACCTCTATAACGTACTACAGGGTGTATTCCATCTGGCCATGGTGTCTTATTCAAATGTTAACATTAACCTTGTGTAAGTATGAAATTATCCATCAACCAGTCTTAATGCAGCAGAGCCATCTGTGCTCCTATCTGTGCTCCTACCAGTATTCTGATTCCTCTATTTCATATATTAAAAAAAAAAAGAACAGATTAAGTACATTTTCTTCTTCAATGTCCTTTATAGCCAAATTATTTATAGCTTTTAAAGGAGCCACACTTGCAACCTGCACCTTTTTACAACTGGTAGATATAGTTACAAATGTAAGAGAATTTTGGACTGCTTGTGAAACAATCATTTCCTCATTTTTTTTGTTTTTTTGTGGATTTTTTTTATTTCAGCTTGTTCTAGCAATTTTTAATTATTTAAAAGAAGTCTCCGCACCTCTCATTTTTTATTTTTTAAATGTTGTATTCTTCCTATCAACTTCCTTACTTATGAGTTAAGCCACTAAGGGGTGGTGCTTAATGTTTTTACATTTCTTTCCTAAAGGAAAACTATACCATGGAATGAATAAACAAGTAAGTGCCCTTACCATGCCTTATACATGTCAGTTAATATTGACTTTTTCCACCCCGTACCCCATGGTCTGCGTGATGCCTCAGAGATCACCTGCCCATGAATAATGCTGCTCTAACTTTAACAGGAAGAAATGTGGGAGTAAATGACAGGTCTTTGTCCATTCATTGGTTGATGTAGCCTAGCATGTGTGTGTTACCTTGGTTTGTTTGTTAGAACAGTGAATTGTACAAGCCAGGCCACGTGGTGATCATATAAAGCATGATTTCTGGTTGGATCCCCAACTATCTGTGATATGATATTATTATGTAACACATTTAGAAACGTGTTTCCATTAACTGTGCAATGTGGTATTCTTGCTCAAAAGAAAACATAGCTAAACTCCATTGGCTACTCCAATGGACATGTGGGGTCCTTAGAACACTCCTACTCATTAACTTGTCTGTCACATTAATTTGGCTTCAGCCCTCTGGTTCAACCTACTGTGTGGCTTTTGATCGGTGTGCAAGGGAAGGTCAACCCCCATCACCTTTACATTTTTATTACTATTCAGTTTGCCTAAACCTCAGTTGTCTCTATAGACTAACTGACCTCAAAATCCTTATCATCTTAAATACCACTCATAATAATCCATTGGCTTATTACAACGAGGTCAAGATCAAGAGAACAGAACCATAAATAGTATTCCTTGTAGCAGCTCAACTGTATAGGTCCAATCTTAACCTGACTAGAGATATTCCCTAAAATGATGGCTGCCTTGGTGTTCATAAAAGCTACTGCTAATTCAGCTATATGAATTCAGAATAAATTTATAATATAATAGGGTATAGAGGGATATTGCGACAGATACTAAAGGCAGTTTACCATACAGTGTTTTATAGATTTGGTATGACTGCTGCCAGTGATGCGGTAAAACCCTACGTTTCAAATTGATTATCTATTGGCCTACACTAATGTCATATGCCATTAGATCTCCAGTTTCTTCATAATACCAATTATGTCCTCACTATGATTGCATGTGCCAAGTAACAACTTTTATCTTTTTTTAAAATAATTATTTTTTGTTTTCTTTCAGACCCTGGCAGTCATCAGAGTGCAAGCATACAGGACAAAGACTGAAAATCTGATTACATCCCTTTACTTGGATTTGATGTGTTATAGAGGACCATATTGTTTACGTTTTGTGATGCTAATCATAGCAGACGTTTAGCCATGTCAGCTATTTTAGATGTGCTGCTCAGCTGGACAACGTAAAGATCAAATTGAAGTCAGTTCTAGACATAATAATAATAATCTTACTGTTTAATGGACCCACTTTTGTCAGTAATTAATCCCATCTACACGCATATACAAGGAGCAGGGTCAGATATGCAGCCGACACATTTCTGATATCTCATTGGGGGCCTTTGCAAAGATGCATTACCCTCCCATGAAATGAAAGGTTCAGTTTTTTTGGATTTTTCAATTAAATTAGGAAAACAAATACACATATTTTACATGAATTTTATCTCTTCTATTTTGATTATAACTACTTATTCTTCCTTCTGGGTCTTCTGACATGTAACACATGTAACTGTCTCTGTCTTTTATTTATTGTCATGATAGTTTCAATCAGCTTTATATAAATAAAGATTTATGGGTATACAAATAAATGATGGTGCTGTTACATACATACAATGTGTTTTTATTCTTTCAGTAGGACAGAGGATTTTATATTCAAGTTTTACCATTACATCAAGTAAAAATGTTGACATTTGAGTTTTCAAAGTGCATAAACAACTCAGTTTAGATTAGTTGAAAATGTGTTATGCTGAATGAAAATGAAGAGTACTAAGTGATTTTACTGTGTATCATTTTTTGAGGTTTTAAATTAGAAAAAAAACCTTCATTTGAATATATAGATACACCAACTAGTTAGATAGATAGATAGATGATAGATAGATAGAAAGATAGATAGCAGCTGCCATATTAGCTTGGTGTGATATCACTTCCTGCCTGAGCCTCTCTCTGATCACTTATAGCTCAGGGCTCAGATTACAGCAGAGAAGGGAGGGGAGAGAGGAACAAACTGAGCATGCTCACGCCCGGGGCAATGAGGTTTAAGATGAAAACAGGAAGTCTGATACAGAAGCCCATGAGTACACAATAGAAGGAAAGAAATGTGGTGTTTCTTTTGACAGAGGACTCAGAGCAACATTACTTTGAGGGTTTACTGGTGTATTTATATAGACCTTTCTGATAAAGCTTACTTAGTTTTAACCTTTCCTTTTCCTTTGAGCTGTTGATAGATAGATAGATAGATAATAGATAGATAGATAGATAGATGATAGATAGATAATAAATAGATTATAGATTTTCATCCCAGTTTGCCCCAATTTGAAGATTTCAAGCTCAGGATAAAACAGACACACAGAACTGCACTGCTGGGTGTATGGGTTCTACCCCCGAGATGTGGAAGTGAAGTGGATAAAGAATGGGAGAGATGAGATTTACTCCGAGGAATCAGCAGAGATCCTGCCAAACCCTGATGGCACCTATCAGATCAGAGTCAGTGTGGAGGTAACACCAGAGGAGGGCGCCACTTACTCCTGCCATGTGGATCACAACAGTTTGGAGAATATCTTGGTTGTCACCTTGGTGAGTGTCTTTAGGCCTATTGGCATAATATGAATCCAGGAAGTGTTGGTTGTTGGTAGGACTTGAAGTAATTTCCAGAGCTAAAGTGTGGCATATAACTGGTTATAAAAGGGGATATACAAGATGCCTAGTAGGCATGGCCAATAAATATAACTTAGAGATTGAGTTTAAACGTAACACTTCCTGGGAGAGAAAATCAATACAGGACTGTCCTGAAGACAGAGGACATCTATGTTAGTGACGCTGGGAGTATTTACACTTATGTTTAGCTATCTATTCCCTTGTCTATATCATTTAACTTAATAGTCGCCATCCAAGTTGTAACTTTGTGGGTGCTGCCATTGACTATCCTTGTCACATCATCTCAACTGCCTATCTCTAGTTTAGTCTCTTTGCTATTGTGTTGGCTCTTAAAGGTCCTTTATTAAGTAGCTATATATATATAGATGTTTAATAAAGATAAATAGACACACCAGTACATTAAAGCCCTACTGATCACATAATAGAGGTTCCGTGAGACATCCTAGGTTGTTAGAAAAGTAGATCAGATGGAGCTTACTCGAACATTCATACTTAAAGGAAAACTATACCCCTCAAACAATGTAGGTCTCTATAAAAAGATATTGCATAAAACAGCTCATATGTAAAATCCTGCTTCATGTAAATAAACCATTTTCATAATAATATACTTTTCTAGTAGTATGTGCCATTGGGTAATCATAAATAGAAAATTGCCATTTTAAAAAATAAGGGCCACCCCCTGGGATCGTAGGATTCACTGTACTCACAAACATACCAACAAACCATACATGTTAGGTCACATGAGCCAATTAACAGACAGAGTTCTGTCTTTTGCTTCCTCACTTCTTCCTGTTACAGTTAGAGCTGCAGTATTTCTGGTCAGGTGATCTCTTCCTGTTACAGTTAGAGCTGCAGTATTTCTGGTCAGGTGATCTCTGAGGCAGCACAGTGACCATCATGAAATGGTGTCTCCAGGCAAGAGATGTAAAAGACCCATAATTACTTAAATATATAACAGTTTGGTAAGATTCTTTAATATGCTACTTAATTTGATATAAGATATCTGTTGCTTAAGTGTTTATTTTGGGGGTATAGTTTTCCTTTAAGGAATTGAAATGCATTTGGAATAATTAACAAACAGGAAGTAGCGTGTAGGAGATACAGATGCTGAATATACTGTAAATAATGGAGAAGAATATTAAGGTAATCGTTCTGTACATTTCGCTTAGATGTGCATGACTCTGCATAAGTATGTAAACAGCAAAATTAGATAAGGGCATCCCATAACTCCTGTTTCTTATCAAGCATGTGTCACAGAAAATAGTGCTAAACTTGTTCCAATTCCCAGCATTCTGCAGCCTGTAGTGTCATCATTCTGTGCCATCTCCCACCCATTGTGTCAATCATTCTGTATGCACCTCCTTCCATTATGCCTATAATCTCATGTCCTTTGCTGCTTCTTGTACCTATACGTCTATATCGCCCCATTCCTTCTCGTTTTCAGCATTTTGACTCCCTTCCTTCTGCCACTCTTTGTGGTTACTTTCCCACAATGACTACCCATCAGTTAGTTTTCCTTCCTCTATTAAGTTTGTATGTGAAGTAATTTGCATAACCTCAAATCACAAAGAGAGAAATGATTATTATTATAATTATTATTATTGTATTATTATGACACCTCAACTTTATATCCCCTGATTTTAAAGGAACAGTTTACCTTTAAATTAACTTTAAGTATGTTATAGAATGGGCAATTCTAAGCAAATTTTTAGCTATTTGCCTTTTTCTTCTTCTACAGACTCTTTCTAGCTTTTTAATGAGGGTCACTGATCCCATCTAAAAAGAAAGAACAAATGCTTTATAAGGCTACACAATTATTGTTATTGCTACTTTATACTACTCATCTGTCTATTTAGGCCTCTCCTATTTACTTTCTCTTATTCAAGAGAATGGTTGCTAGGGTAATTTGAACCCTAGCAACCAGATTGCTGAAATTGCAAAATTGAGAGCTGCTAAATAAAGATAAAATAACTTACAAACCAAATTAAAACCAATTGCAAACTGTCAGAATAATACTCCCTACCTCATACTAAAAGTTAGCTCAAAGCTCTCTGTTTGTTTAGGATAGCAGCTGCCATATTAGCTTGGTGTGAGTCTCTCCCTGCTCACTTATAGCTCAGGGCTCAGATTACAGCAGAGAAGGGAGGGGAGAGAGAAGCAAACTGAGCATGCTCACGCCCGGGGCAAAGAGGTTTAAGATGAAAACAGGAAGTCTGATACAGAAGCCCATGAGTACACAATAGAAGGAAAGAAATTCTGTGTTTCTTTTGACAGAGGACTCAGAGCAACATTACTTTGAGGGTTTACTGGTGTATTTATATAGACCTTTCTGATAAAGCTTACTTACTTTTAACCTTTCCTTTTCCTTTAAGCTGTTGGTAATTCCAGCGTTTCCGGGGCAGGCTGAATCAATAGGCACAGTGGACCTGTGCCTAAAGAATCACACAATGCCATTTTGACCCCAAGCTTCTGTAATGACACAATCCTTGGCTTGAAAATTATTAGTGCAACTTCATTTAAATTTTTAATACAAAACAGGCAATTGTGCCCATGTTGGGCATTAAGCACAATTGTGCCAATTACACTGGAATTATGGGAAAGAACAACACTACAGTGTGGTAAGAAACAGTAAATTGCATCTGAAATTGCAGGGTGAAGTGGCTAACGCTAGCGATTTACTAATGGGTGCTGGCGTAAATTCGCTAGTGAAGTGGACCTACTCTAGTGCTACTTCGCACCCTTACGCCAGGCGAAGTTGCGCTATGGCGAAGGGACGTAACTACTAATTCACTAACTTGCGCATTTTACTGAACGTTAACTCTTGCGCCAGACTTGCCTTCGCCACCTCAGACCAGGCGAAGTGCAATAGAGTAGATAGGGATTGCTTCAAAAAAAGTTGAAATATTTTAAGGGTGATAGGCTGAAAAAGATCTTAAATTTTTGTTGGGGGTACCCTCCTTCCCAAATTAGGCATCGCTAGCGTAACTTCGCTTTGCTTGATGAATTAACGGTAGCGCAAATTCGATACCTTTTGCCTCCCTGAGCGCAACTTCGGATTTTAGTGAATTAGCGGAGCCCTGGCGAAACTTCGCCTGGCGAAGTGCGGCAAAGCCAACACTCGCGCAACTTTGAAGGTAAGTAAATTTGCCCCATTTAATTTGCAGTTGTAAATAAACCCTCTACAGTTGTGATGGTTGTTGATGGGGTGATTTCAGGGAAGCTCACAGATTATCCATATCTCATTACACCTATCCTATAAACATGATGTGACCTAGACAATCACCGTGTAATGGTATAATGGCAGGTTTTTTGTGCTTAAGCTGCAATTTTAGATTTATGGTTTGCACTGAAATCAGTGGTTCCAGTTACGGGAGGGCCAGGGCCGGATTTACATAGTGGGGGCCCCTATGCCCACTGCCGTTCCTCATCCCTGTCCCCTTCTCCTTTATTTGTGCAAATTTTCATCATCTGGAAAGAAGCAATGGGGATTGATGCACAGGAAATTTAAAAAATGATTGTCTCCAGCGCATCCCCGGTGTTTTTGAACCAATGTGGGTGTGGTTGGGCAGCATGCCGCCCCCCCCCCCAAATCCTGCTGCCCTAGGCCCGGGCCTAGGTGGCCTTTCCACAAATCCAGGCCTTCGGGAGGGACCAGCTTTGCTTCCACAGCTTTACATGTTCTTCCTCTGTACCATGCCCTTTATATTCATTCTACCACATTGCTCCTTTTTCCTTCTTGATGTTTATTGGAGGAACGCCTTGATCGTGACCTAACCTTAAATGAAAACTATATCCCCAAAATGAACACTTAAGCAACAGATACAGTAGTTTACATCATATTAAGTGGCATATTAAAGAATCTTACCGAACCGGAATATACAGTATATTTAAATAAATCTTGCCCTTTTACATCTATTGCCTTGAGCCACCATTTAGTGATGGTCTGTGTGCTGCCTTAGAGATCAGCTGACCAGAAATACTGCAGCTCTAACTGTAACAGGAAGAAGTGTGGAAGCAAAAGACACAACTCTGTCTGTTAATTGGCTCATGTGACCTAACAAGTATGGTTTGTTTGTGTGCACTGGAATCATACGATCCCAGGGGACTGGCAATTTTCTATTTATGATTACCCAATGGCACATACTACTAGAAAAGTAAGTTATTATGAAAATGGTTTATTATTTACATGAAGCAGGGTTTTACATATGAGCTGTTTTATGCAATATCTTTTTATAGAGACCTACATTGTTTGAGGGGTATAGTTTTCCTTTAAGGGCTGCTGCCACCCAGGGCTGCCATCAGAAATCATGGGGCCCCGTACAGCAAAATTTTCGGGGCCCCCCGGTCCCCGCCCACCCCCAAGGCCCACCGCAGATCCCGCCCACACCACAGTAAAATGTCCACAAAGACACAACCGCTTAAAATGGTAAACCCCCCACTCACAAAAAAAAAAGCCATTGGTGGTCAGGGCCCCCTTATAATTTAAAAAACAAAAAAATTGGCATCAGGGGTCCCACATAAAAGTTTTTTAAAAAACATTAGTGGTCAGGGCCCCCCATAAGTTAAAAAAAAAACTACTGGCACCAGGGGCCCCATAAATATTTTTCAAAAAAAGCAATGGTGGTCAGCCCCCCCGATAAGTTAAAAAAAAAAACTATTGGCACCAGGGGTCCCACATAAATGTTTTTTAAAAAAGCATTGGTGGTCAGGCCCCCCCTATAAGTTAAAAAAAAAAACTATTGGCACCAGGGGCCCCATAAATGCTTTTTAAAAAAGCATCGGTGGTCAAGGCCCCCCCTATATGTTAAAAAAAAAAAACTATTGGCACTATGGGCCCCATAAATGTTTTTTAAAAAGCATCGGTGGTCAGGGTCCCCCCTATAAGTTAAATAAAAAAAACTATTGGCACCAGGGGCCCCATAAATGTTTTTTTAAAAAAGCATTGGTGGTCAGGGCCCCCCCTACAAAAAAAATCATTGTATAAGTGGGCATTGCACACACTGTATATAACAGGATCCAGGTTTCTACTGATACCAGCACTAGGCAAACTCTGTACACAGGGTCTGTGGTAGCTAAATATATCACACTACAAAGAGTCATAGTTAGGCAAATATTAAGTACAACATACACAGCACTGCTTTGTCTCTCTCATGTTCTGCTTCTCTGCAAGCTCCAGGATGCTGCCACTCAGCTCTCTCTGTGTCATAAAGAAAAGAGCCCAAAGAGGAACCTTGTGCTTACAGGGGCGGGACATAAGGAAGGGAGACGCTGTCTCTGGGGCAGGGCGAGATTGCAGAGTTAGGGATCGTCTGCCAATTTCATACTGCTGATGAAAACTTCAGTTGTGCATTGTATCACAGCTTGAAATTGAGTTTACTGATCATGTAATTTGCAGATAATCCCTAACTTTGCACTTCTCCTCCACATACAATTTTCGGTGCGACTTCGGGTTTTCAGCACAGCCGGGCCCTCCTATAGCCCCGGGCCCGGTACAGGTGTACCCCCTGTACCCCCCTGATGGCGGCCCTGCTGCCACCTACTCTACTGCCGAAAGTAGGAACTGTATTAAAATGTACAGACAGTGTCGGACTGGCCCGACGGGACACCGGGAAAAAACCCGGTGGGCCCCGACCCTCGTGGGCCCCCGCCGGGCCAGACCCCCTCTAATAGTATAAAAATTTTTAAAAAGTTTCCGCTTGCGCATGCGCATCAGCACTTGCGCACCGAGAAACGCCGCTCGCGCATGCGCATGGCGGCGTTCCAGCGGCGCAGTAGGGGGGCGGGGGGCCCTGGACCAGCAGTCCCGGTGGGCCCCGGGCCCCCCAGTCCGACCCTGTGTACAGACATCTGTTAGCTTCTTTTCTAGATTTGAGTAACTCTGCAAGCACTTGTGTATGTATAAAGAAAGGAGATTCCAGGCAGGGCAGGTCTGCGGATCTGCTGTATAGAATCCTCCCCAAAATGTGTGAACCAGCTGCAAATTAGCCTCAGCTATAGATTGTAAGCTCCACTGGGAGAGGGACTGATGGGATTGACGTATATTCTCTCCAAG
Source organism: Xenopus laevis (assembly GCF_017654675.1). Lineage (NCBI taxonomy): Eukaryota > Metazoa > Chordata > Amphibia > Anura > Pipidae > Xenopus > Xenopus laevis. The sequence goes on along the minus strand of NC_054385.1, from coordinate 125,392,705 downwards.
GTGCTGTGGAGTATGTTAGCTCAATATAATTAAAGGATAAGAATATTTGTGTGTGTAAGTTAATAATTTGCTAAATACTTTTGCCATGACTTGTCTCTCTTTCTTTTTATAGTAACTCAATTCATGAGTAAAGCAAGCAAGCGTTGCATAACCCTCCCCACCTTGTTCATTTACTACAGAAGCAAATACATATTCCACATGTGCCTGCTGGAGAAACTCTGCTCTCAACCTTTCATATGTTCTTCCTATGATGGTACATGTGGCATGTGATTAAATCAAGGATTTTCAGTGAATAAGGGTAATAAGAGTAACTTGTGGGTAAAAAATCATGCTGTCTGCCCACACCTTTGCAAATTGACCCTTAAAAATGATAAACAATCACACTAAGGGGGTTATTTAATAAATCTCAAATTTATCTGGTTGGGCTTTTTGTGGCAAAAACTTAATTTTTTTTCAATTTATTCATACCTCCCAACTGTCTGTTTTTAGAGGGACTGTCCTTCTTTTGACAGCTCAACCCACAGTCCCTCATTTGTACTGGAAAGTCCCGATTTTCTCTGCACCGAACAGGCAGAAAAAGAAACAATGTTTCGAACTTAATTGGCTTTTTGCAGAGAGCCCAGAACAGCCACAGCTGCAGATAAGATACTTTTGTAACAATTTCGAGCTAAGCAAATAAGTAATTGTAACAATATAAGATAACAGGTCCATTGGGAGAAGTTAGACTCAGCTTAAAGGGCAATTCACCTTCATTAGCAAAACTGTAATAACTGGAAAAAAAAAACAGAAATATGTTCAAACTTTCATAATCTGCCAAATTTTGTAAAATTAACATGATAATTAGGGGGTGTGGTCACAAAAATGGGTGTGGTCAAAAATTTCCACGACAACTTTTTTGTCCCTCTTTTTATTTCCAAAATGTTTTGAGGTCCCGATGCAGCTAAAAGCCCTAACCTGAAAATCACCCATCTCAACCCTTTCAAGGTCCAATATGCGTCATTGGAGATGTCCCTACCTCAATTTAAATTTATCATGGTGTGCCCTGGGTTTAGCTCAAAAATGCAACTTTTTTGGGGGGAAAAACTTGAAAAACTTGTGTGATTCGGGAAAGAAGCCCAAAAAATGGATCTTGTTAATTAATAAGGTCAAGTCGAGTATAGAAGTTTGGTCGTGTTTTTTTGTAAAATAAAATGTGAGATATGTTCGGATTTTAGTAAAAACTGCCATACATGTAAGCACAATTCTTTTCTGAAATATTTGCAGTTTTAGACTGCTAATACCAGACTTTCAGATCAAATAATAGCCAGCAACCCTAGGATTAACTAAATACAGGAAGTTCATAGACAGTGCATAGATAGTTAGAGTAGCTGACAATCTGGTATTCGCAGTCAAACGGTCTAAAATTGCTCATACCTCAAAAACCACAAGAAACTGAGAATTTATGTAAACTGCAAAAGTGCTCAAAGGAGAATCATGAGTAGGTTTATGTCAGATCATTTTTGTGGTTTATTCCCTTTAAAAGGAATCATGGAGACCCACATTAAATAGAATGAGGTCCCTGTTTTTGCTTCAGAGCCATAGGATAAAGATTCTTTAGTAGGTGCAGCCTGTCAGTTACACAAAGGGTTAAGTTAGTCTCGTTCTCGGTAGCAGCACTTTTTGTACATTCTGTAACACCCAAAATATAGACAGAGCAGCAGGAACGCCTCCAGTGTGCTTTCCCTTCTTTTCATTCGACGCAATTTTCATCTCTGTCCAATTACTGCAAAATAACGGATTTCATTGCAAATGAAAGTGAAAGCAAGGACGAGCAAGAATGGCGTGGATTTTATTTCTGTTATTCAGCCTCGATATCTCAGCAGTATATTGTCGTAAGTATTATCCGGTGTTTTCTAACAAGGAATCAGCTAATATACAGCATGCCAGTGAATTAATTAGAAGGAATCAGAATGAACAAAAATCACATGGTTCTTAAACACTAATGAATAACAGTTATAGGATCTATTATCTGGAATGCTCGGGAGCTGGGGTTTTTCTGATAAATGAACTTTCTGTAATTTGGATCAATATAATATACCTCCCAACTGTCCCGTGTTCAAACGGACAGTCTCTCTTTTGACAGCTCAACCTGCAGTCCCCTGTTCATACTGGAAACTCCCGATTTTCTCTGCACTAAACAGCCAGAAAAAGAAACAATGTTTGTACCTTAATTAGCTTTTGGCAGAGAGCCCAGAACAGCCACAGCTGCAGATAAGATACTTTTGTAACAATTTCGAGATAAGCAAATAAGTAATTGTAACAATATAAGATAAGCAGGTCCCTTCAGGGCCGCTTCTGCCATGAGGCAAGGTGAAACCCTTGCCTCAGGCGGCAGCGAGCGGCCAGGTCTTCATGTCCTAATAAATTTTGCTACTTTTTACATCTGTTTCTTTATTTTTGGAGACCCTCACACCTTTTTGGATGCAATGTTTTTAATTACACTACATACATTATTTGAATCTTGTTTCCATTAATCTTGGAATTCATAATGATAACAAGCAGGCAGGAGCCATTGTGTGGACACTGTTATTAAGACAAGTCTTGTATCAGCTCAGAATCTTGTTTGTGCACCAGAATGAGAGACCCGATGTCCATCCCCATGTCCTGGCTACACAATTAAATGGTAAAGAAAACTGAGGGAATGTAGGGAGAGCAGTGACATGTAGGAAGTGCTGAATGGAAAGTGAAAGTAATTGTCTGCCCCGCCTCTATGCCTGAGGTGTAGAGGAGGGGCAGGCAATATTTGATTGACAGCTACAACACCTATGAATGATTTAATAAAAAAAGAATATGGATTTCATGTTTAGTTTGAAAAGGACTTTTATTATACAGCTTTTTTTGTCTGGGTGAATAGTCCACCTTAAAATACAAAATATATTTCACCTCATTACCGACACTGCTAATGTGGATTATACCCACTGTAATGCCATTAATAACCACCTGTATTGCCGTATTCTTAACCTTGTTAAGCACCATGATCATCTTGTGCATTTACATAAGTAGTTCCCACTCAGCTTACAATGCTTGGGGTGCCTTTCCTTGGAGCAAAACCAATTGCTTATTGTTTGCTGTGGGTCTGTAAATGCAGCAATTCAGCCAGGGCATAGCCTATCGGCCCAAATCAGTGGTTCAGAAGAAACTCATCCCCTTAACAAAGGACTTGTTGCCCGAAACGTTGGGCTATTTTCCCAAACACTAACTTGTCTGCCCTAGAAGCTTGAGTGCTGGGTTGTTTTTGGACACTGTGTTTGGTATATACTAAATTATATGTTTTAATCACTCTCTCATTATATGCTTTATTGAACCATTTATTTGCATACCTTAAGAGGTAGATTTATCGAGGATCGAATTGAAAATTTTAATTTTTGAATAGTGTAATACAACTAGGGAATAGTCCAAATTCGATTTAAGTTAAAAAAAAAGAAATCGAAATTCTAATTTTATCTAAAATTTATCATGTACTGTGCCTTTAAGAATTTTAATTCGACTATTCGCCTTCTAAAACCAGCTGAATTGATGTTTTAGCCTATGGCGGACCTCCTACAATTAATTTGGAGCTGTTTGGTGGACTTTTGAAAAAAAAATTTTGGCAATGACTTTTGGAAAGCATTCTTTCTATACTTCATGCTTTAGGAAATAATCGGCAACGGATCTTTTAAATGGATGCAAACTTCAGCTAAATTACTCCATTGTTAGCCCTGCACTCCTTATTGTATTTACCCTTTCCTTATCCTTTAAATTGGTCATTAACCTAAGCTGGTGTGCAATATTTGCTAAAATACAGAGCAAATACAGGTAGATATTTCAATACAAAGATTTATATAATTCATAAAATCCTTAAGTGCCACTTATTAAGAGTGGGCAAAGAACAATAAGGAAAAATACATGTAATCTGCTTTGATTATTCTGTATAGTACAATTAGTGCATAATGTACAGCCTGTAATTCCAGTGCCATGTCTGAACTGTCACAAAACTTAGCCCCTGCTGCATGTCTTAGCACCCACAGAAATTGGTGCAGGTGCCAGATGCAGACGCAGGTGTTAAAAGAAGGATTCCTGTCTCCATAGGACTGTTCTTGGTGCTTAAATCAGAATTAATAGATGCAATGGCATAGCTTAATTAACAGCAGATGGTGGAGTGGCAGGGCAACCATTAACCAGTAAACTACAAATGTATAAAATACAGTAAAACCTTAACGCTCATATTTTTGGTGTCCTAGGAAGTCACACTCTACACTTTCATATCACATTGGCATCAGCTCCGATCCCTGGGCTTTCCCAGTATTCCATTATTATGTACATGGATGGAGTACAGTATGGAAGGTACAACAGTGACATACGTCGTGCTCAGTTCTACTCTGCATCATTGAACCCACTCTCCGAGCACTTGGACATGCAGACCAAATACGCTCAGGAATTTGAGGTGTGGCAAAGGCACAGGCTGAACTTTCTAATGGGAGTTTTCAATACAACAAACTGTAAGTGTTAAATATACTGTCAATGTCATAGGAAATTGATTTTGTATGTTATGGCTGCAGGTTTGACCTTTCTCCTGGGTATACAAGGATATGTTTACAGTGCAAACAAGGTGCCTCTTACATGGCTGACAAGGACAGGAACACACACATTGGACATGTTTAAACATGAAGCCCACACTGTCTCCATTTCAACCTCTCCCTTCCACCCTACCCCTTTCATCTTTATCGCCCCATTTTGTATCTTACTTCTTTTACCTTATCTTCTCCCCAAATATCCTCCTTTTTGATTTTCATCCCTTTTATACAGTATGTTATTTTCTCTTCCTTATTCTGTTTGTCCCCATGATGGACTCTTGTATAGTCTAGTTATACATCTATACACTGGGCATAACCCTACAGTCTCACAACTATGTGTTATGCAGTCTCCACACTAGTTACAAGGGCCGAGAAATAAAGATGCAATCTCTCTGTTGAATTTAGTGTAACCCAGAGCACATTCCTTTTTTCACACATATGCTCATGATTTGTTGCCCCAACTTCCTGGTAGGTCCTCCTGAGTTTTGTCTGTTCTTGTTCTTTCTCTGTCCCATTGCCAGCAATCCTAATTCCTTCACCTTGAATCTTTGTTTTTATTGTACCTGAAAAGCACCATCTTCTTTTCCTACAGTAGTGCATTCTTCCACCTTATCTCACTCAGGACTTGACAGTAGAACATTTTCTGGGCTTGCCCTTGGAGAAAATAGGTATAATATAGTCTGGGAATGGTGTGTGAGAAGGGTTGAGAGCTGTTTATGGATTTTCTAGAGGGCCCAGTACACCCATAATCCCATCATACTGGTGATCATTGCTACCCCTTACACTGCCTGAAGGGCAGAAACAGATGGAGGTCAGGGCTTGTGAGGGGCTGGTGAGATAACCTGGTGGTACTGCTTGAAGAGCTTATTAATTATAAGCCACACCGGCAGTTCCCCTTGCACTTTGTGGGTAAGTTATTATGTGGAATGCATATATGTATGAGCATATGGCAACCAATCAAGTGTAACCCACAATTTATTTATGTCTTGTCTTATCTCTATGAATTGTTAGACTAAGAAGAATGTAATCAGATTAAGGTATATTCATGCAGAGGACCATATGCTCCTGAGGCCCAAAACATTCCCCAAGATATTCGAGTGCAATATGCATACTCAGAATGGAGCAGAAAGAGTTTCTCTACATCAGGGATCCCCAACCTTTTGAACCCGGGAGCAACATTAAAAAGTAAAAGCAGTTGGGGAGCAACACAAATATGAAAAATGTCCCTGGGGTGCCAAATAAGTGCTGTGATTGGCCATTTGGTAGCACCTATGCGGATTGTCAACCTACATTGAGGCTCTGTTTGGCAGTGCACCTGGTTTTTATACAACCAAAACTTGCCTCCAAGCCTGGAATTCAAAAATAAGCACCTGCTTTGAGGCCACTGGGAGCAACATCCAAAGGGTTGGAGAGCAACATGTTGCTCACGAGCTACTGGTTGGGGATCACTGCTCTACATTCAGCTGTTGTCCAAATGGGCTAAATTGCACATTTCTGTTGCAGGTGATGGACATATCCATGTCTACCAGAGGAAGGCTGCCTGTGAGCTACATGATGATGGCACCATTGGTGGATACATGGAGATTGGCTTTGATGGGAAGGAATTTTTAGTATTTGATAAGGAGAGAGTGGTGTATGTGCCTGCAACACAAGAGGCTGTGATGGTGTCTAATCTATGGAATAAGCACTATGATTCAACTAATAGTAAGATGTACATTGAAATTGACTGCATCGAGCACATGAAGATGTACCTCCCTTACATATCAAATGACCTGGAGAAGAAAGGTGAGGTCTTAGAGCAATATGTCTTTTTAGAAATATGTTTTGAAGCATTAGTGCACCTTCTGTGTAAATTCCCACAGCTGTATATTTTGTGGGACCACAGCATGGATAAAATTGAACAAACTTGCTTTTTTATTCTATTTGCCACAAAATGTAGTGCTTACCCCTTCATCAGCTTCAGTGCTATCCCATTAGAGGACTTTCTGATACAGAGTTTGTAAGCAAAATGCCAAGATGACTGGCTTTAAAGGACAACTAAAGCCTTATTAAAGAAGTAGCTAGAAATGTTTTACATTATGTTTTGTGCTTCTGTATCAACCCAAGGCAACCACAGCCCTTTAGCAGTAAAAATCTGTGTCTCCAAAGATGCCCCAGTAGCTCCCCATCTTCTTTTCTGCTGATTCACTGCACATGCTCTGTGCTGCTGTCACTTACTGAGCTTAGGGACCCACTCACAATATACAGTACTCATAGAATAGAAATGTCACAATATAAGGCTGATTAGTAATTAATACACATAATTACTACATGGCAGCACAGAAACCAGTGCAATTAGCATCAGAATTTAATAATCAGCAAACCTGTAGCATCAGCTTATATTACAGGGGAAGCTCATTTTCTGCTGGATAATTAGTGACGAGCCCTAAGCTTAGCTTCTCAACAGCCAATCAGAGCCCACTGAGCATGTGAGTGTCACAGACACTTTCCAAGATGGTGACCCCCTGTGACAAGTTTGAAGTCCTGGATCATTGCTGCTATTGACAAGCTCAAACTTTAGCCTCGTGCAATAAGTTCACTATATAAAATTTGCCATTTTTAGCCAAATTCATTTTTAGGTTTTAGTTCTCCTTTAAGCAATACTGTACATGCCCTATCTTTTCATCATTCATTTGCAACCAGTAGAATTAATGTCATGAACAAATTCAAGGCCAAGATTGGACATGACAGCAGCCAATAGGAGAAATGCTTTTTAAAAGTGTGAGGAAAAGTCGGTGCATGTGTAGTAGCCTAGATCAGTGCTGTCCATTGTCAGGAGGCAATAAAAATGGGCCACATTAGACATATGGGTCTCCAGTTGGACAGCCCTGGACTAGAGGATTAATCATATGCACAAAAGATTAAAAAAAGTGGGCACAGATCAATGGAAGCTGAACCCACCCATCCAGGAGGTCCCGTTAATTCCTAAATGAGGGGGAATTCAGATTGTTTTCTTGCCTGTCTGCCAAACTGGGTGAACAAACACCCTGGAATAACACATTTTTCTTAGACAAAGCAACTAAAACTCCAGAATTAACATAGCAAACATACACCCTCATTTATAAACCAACATGTTTAAACAATGGAGTCCTTAGGGCCCATCCATAGGACACTCAAAGTTAAGTCATTTGTGGTTTTCGTTCAAGGTTCAAGATTAAAAAAGTAGGTGCAAGTTTAGTGATACATGCACAATAGGATAGGTTGTATGTTACATCTCACAAATATTTTAGCTGAATTTTTTTTTGGGTTAATAAAAGATTTATTGGAGATCATAGGGGCAACAAATATGTAGGCAATATCATTTACAAATGGACTTAGTTGTCCTTTAAAACTCATCTTCTTTATTTGCAGCTAAATTAGTTGTTTTAAAAGGATTTTGAGTTTGTTCTGTTTTCCTGCCAGTTCCTCCAAATGTGAAGGTTTCCAGCTCAGAGTCAGGGAGTGGTACCAAACTGCACTGCTGGGTGTATGGGTTCTACCCCCGAGATGTGGAAGTGAAATGGATAAAGAATGGGAGAGATGAGATTTACTCAGAGGAATCAGCAGAGATCCTGCCAAACCCTGATGGCACCTATCAGATCAGAGTCAGTGTGGAGGTAACACCAGAGGAGGGCACCACTTACTCCTGCCATGTGGATCACAGCAGTTTGGAGAAGACACTGGTTGTCCCCTTTGTTCCCGTAGGTGAGTGATGGGTATAAGAGAAAAATATTGAACTAAACCCACAATATGTGAGATGCCAAGTGGCCTAGTTATTTCAGTTCACCTCTGAAGTTTGTTTCGCCAGCATTGAAGTTGATTTTGTATGTATAGCATAATATATGTTTTATGATAGGTGTATAGATAGATGATAGAAATGGATGCTAAATATAAATAAATGAAGAATGATAATGCCATTATCTATAGAAATAACCTTATACACATGTATGGGATCCAAAGGGTTAACTTTCTTATGCTGCTCAGAATGTTCTCAATATTCCCCATTGGCCCAGTTGTCTCATTGAACATGTTCTCTCTCTCTCTTTCTTGATGTCATCATAACAAGAGGTCAGGTATGTAACTATAAAAGCAGCAGACCCCATGGTCGCGGGGTGGGGAGGCAAACTGTGGGGTCTGCTGCACTGAAATCATCGCTCCCCAGTAGGGATGTAGCGAACGGCGGAAAAAATGTTCGCGAACATATTCGCGAACTTGCGACAAAACATGCGAATAGTTCGCGAACGTCGCGAACCCCATAGACTTCAATGGGAAGGCGAATTTTAAAAGCTAGAAAAGACATTTCTGGCCAGAAAAATTATTTTAAAGTTGTTTAAAGGGTGCAACGACCTGGACAGTGGCATGCCAGAGGGGGATCAAGGGCAAAAATGTATCTGAAAAATCCATTGTTGACACAGCGCTGCGTTTTGTGCTGTAAAGGGCAGAAATCACACTACGTCACTCAGGTGATGTTTCTGGACACGGAATGTGAAAAAGCTCACACAGCTAGGTGGCACTTGGTTAAAGACTGGGCAAATAATGCCTGCAAGGTCAACGTATACACTACAGCCGTTGGATACGGAATATATTATTGCTGCTTGAAAAACGTCACTCGGGTGGTGTTTCTGGAGACGGTATTATTATTGATATTTAGACAGCTAGGTGGCAGTTGTTTGAAGAACAGATGCAGATGAGAGATCAGCAGCAGGACAGCTGCCCACAGCAGCTACATACAGAGCACTGCAGTAGAAGGTAGATTACTAGCCAGCAAAGCTACCTAACCTAAAATGTCCCTCAAATCCCTGCAGAGTTCTGTCCCTACAATACAGAGCAGTATCAAGTAGATTACTAGCCAGCAAAGTTACTATCAACTGTCCCTCAAATCACTAACAGCTCTCTCCCTACACTAGCTCTTCCAAGCACAATGAAAGATAGGGAAGGGGTCAGAGGATTCTGTGCATGCCAGGCGCCTCTGAATTTTTATTTTGGCTGATCTACCACAGGGCTTAAGGCTGAGATAGGTCTCAGTACAGAAGAGTAAACCTCTAGCTAGCCATTCCTTAGTGACTCTGGAGTCCTGGCTGCCCTAGTGAGCAAGTAACAGATGAGTATCATATAATTAGGTTTGCCACTTTTTCTATAAAAAAAATTACCAGTCTTCCTACATTTCTATTAGGGTTGCAGCTGCCTTTTTAAGTACAATTTGGATTCAGCCAAATCCAAGTGCCTGGTTGAACCGATTCGAACCCTTCAAGGAATTGTTCAGTGAAAAAATAAAAATTGGGTAAATAGATAGACTGTGCAAAATAAAAAAAAATGTATCTAATATAGTTAGTTAGGCAAAAATGTAATGTATAAAGGCTGGAGTGACTGGATGTGTAACATAATAGCCAGAACACTACTTCCTGCTTTTCAGCTCTCTTGGTTTCCACTGACTGGTTACCAGGCAGTAACCAATCAGAGACTTGAGGGGGGCCACATGGGTTATAACTGTTGCTTTTGAATCTGAGCTGAATGCTGAGGATCAATTACAAACTCACTGATCAGTTATGTCCCATGTGGCCCTCCTTATAGTCACTGACTAACTCAAAAAGCAGGAAGTAGTGTTCTGGCTATTATAATTACAAAAAATGTGCAATGAGGGGCCTTGACATGGCACGTGAGCTTACATATTTTGGCCGAAGTGTGGTACTAAAACCTGATTTTTTGTGATTACTTTTTTTTTTAAAAGTTTTTATTTTAAAATTTTCAAACATTCAACATACACAATATGAATAGTAGAGGTAGAGAAAGAAGAAATAGATATTAGAAAAGAAAGTTGTGAAGGAAGGGGGAGGGGAGGTAAGGTACAGACTGGCATTTACACTATATTAGAATACTTGTAGTTAACCTGTTTGTACTTTCAACCAGGTACCCCAGACAGCATCAAATTTTTCAGGGCAGCCCCTTGACAGATAGGTCAGTTTCTGATTTGAGAGAGAATCATTGATCAACTTTTGCCAATATTGCAGTGTAGGAGGGTTAAGTGACTTCCAATGCATTAATATGGCTTTCTTGGCAAAATATAAGAGCTGCAGGTAACAAAGTCTAGAGTAGGAGCGTAACTGGAGGTCACCCGTTATCCCCAATAAACAATTTTCTGGTGAACGAATACTTGGTAATGCGAGTTTTTCATTCAAGAATTGAAGTACAACACTCCAAAATCCCTGGATTACTGGACAGGTCCAGAATACATGAAACAAGGTACCCGGTTCCTCTCTGCACTTGGGACATAGGTCTGAAACATTTTCATAAATTTTAGCCAATCGGTAGGGAGTTAAATAGACTCTATTCAAGAATTTTATTTGTATAAACCTGTCCCTCATAGAGATAGATAGCTCAGTGACTAACTTGAGAGCGTCCTTCCATTTTTCTTCATCTAAGCCAGGAATATCACTTTGCCATTTGCCCTTAACCCTCTCAAGGGGGGAGGGACCAGCGGTAGATAGGATAGTATACAACCAGGATAGGGGTTTTGTTAGGTCCACTCTATGTAAATATGTCTCTAAGGTTGTCATCACTAAACTTACAGGTCTCACTGGAAATTGTACATTGAAAGCATGTCTTAATTGCAAATAGCGAAACAGCATATCTGGGTGAGGGTGTACTTCCCGTTGTAGTGAAGCATATGTTTTACATTCACCCCAGAGGTTATATCCCGAAGCGTTTTTATCCCCAGCTGTGCCCATCGTGCAATGTCAGGGAGTGAGTGAAAATGAGGTAGGTGGGTATTACCCCACAATGGTGTATAGGGAGACCAGGCTGTAGAGGTCCCCCTGGCTAGTGTTTGAGACTTCTGAAAGACCTGTACCACCGTGCGCATAGAAGTAGTGGTAACGTGATAGGGGGAGACACCCCTGTAAGGGAGTTTGGCAAGAGCCTCAAGGGAACCAATTACAGCGGCTTCTAGGACCACTGCTGAGTTGCTCAAATCAGGGACAAACCACCAGTGGGCATATACCAATTGGGCCGCAAGGAAATAAAGTTTGAGATTGGGCAGTGCTAGGCCTCCTCCATTAACTGGTACCTGTAGCACCCTAAAGCTCAATCGAGGGTGTTCTCCTGCCCAAAGAAAGCTTCTAATTATTTTGTCTATTCTGGCGAACCATTGGGCTCGAGGGTTTATGGGAGAATTATGGAAAACATATAGAAATTTAGGTAGGAAAACCATTTTGAACATATTAATTTTACCTGGTAGAGAGAGAGGAAGGTCTTGCCACACAGAGACTTTGCTAGTCAGAGCCTGTACTACCGGATCCAGGTTGAGTTGCTCAAACCTGTTAAGATCTTTATGGATCACTATACCCAAGTATTTAAACGAGTCTGCTACCCTGAGCTGGAGTAAGGGATTCGGAGAGTCGTGAGGAAGGGGATCTATAGGAAACACCACCGACTTATCGAGATTGATTTTCAGACCTGAGAATTGGCCAAACTCAGAGACAGTCGTCAGGAGATTCTGTAGGGCCGCACCAGAGTTAGCCAAATATATCAGCATATCATCCGCATAAAGTGATATTTTTTCACACAGGTTTCCTATATGTAAGCCCTGTATTCCTTCATTAGGTGATTACTTTTTAAAGGCAAACCGAGCGCTGCCAAATTTCTCTTTATCTTTGTGTACAAATAGTGTCTTTTTATCGTTTTTCGGGCAGCTGGTCAACTCCAGAATGTGGGTTAGTCCGAGTGATGGGACAATGGTGTCTACAGCAGCTCGTCAACGTCACAGCCTGAGTTAGACTCAAACACTGACAATTTCTTTCTGTGTTCTGGCTATTATGATCATCCTGTCACTCCAGCCTTTATACATTACATTTTTGGCCAACTAACTATATTAAAAACATTTTTATTTTGCACAGCCTATCTATTTACCCAGTTTTTATTTACACTGAACTGTTCCTTTAAAATAATTTGACTTTTATTCACACGAACAAGGAACACACTTGCTCTAATTTGCATACTCAAATTATAGTACAGATTGGAATTTCGGCCCAATCCTTCCTTAAAGATTCAGGTTTTGGCCAAATCCCAAAATATTGAGTTCAGGGCTTCCCTAATTTTTATTCTCTATTAATAACATTGCACAATCGTAAAGCACTGTGGCGTCCATCCTGCCTCCATGTTGGTTGGGTGTGGGAGTACTTCATATATTGTCTGATATAGTCTTGCTGAATCCATGGCCCAAATCAATAATCGGGGACTTGTTATGGATACTAAGCCAGTGCCTCAGGCTTCTCCCACTCTCTGCTCCCTGGCCACTTATTCTATCTAGACTGGTACAGCAGTGAAGCAGGATATTTCCAATATGGTCTAGCTCCCCTCACCTCGAAATTCAAATAAAAAAAGACCAACCGAGATTTATTAAAAAAAAAAAATCAAATATTTTAACTTCGGCCGAATAGGCTGTATTCAACCGTTCAATTCGAATTCTGATTTTTTTCCAAATGACTCCAAATGGGTTCTAGGAGGTCCCCCATAGGCTAAAACAGCAATTCGGCAGGTTTTAGATGGCGAATAATTGAAGTCAAATTTTTAAAGAGACTGTACATTTCGATATTTGAATTTCCAAATTTTTCGTTTCGAATTTGGACTATTCCCTAGTTGAAGTATACTAAAATTAACTCGAAATTAGAATTTAAAGATTTTAATTTTCACTTTGACCCTTGATAAATCTGCCCCTTAAGGTATGAAGATACAAATTAAGGAAAGATCCATATCCGGAAGACCCCAGGTCCCGAGCATTCTGGATAACAGGTCCCATACCGTACACAAATTTCAGTGAGCATCATTTATAAGGATATCATTTAAAATTCATGGCTCTTGTATAATTATATTACTAGTGTAAATTCCAGGTTATAGGTAAGTATAGAGAAAATCGAAATGGCAGTACTGTGAGCAGTAAAGGAAAAGTCAGTGGGGGGCCCAGTTAGTAGCCCATTGGTCTTCTGCCCTCCACCAGGATGTGGCCCTACCAACAAGTATAATGTGGCAGTATAATGTGGCCCTAAGCACCATTGTTACCCAATATACGCTCTATTATACTAAAATCAATTATCTGTCCAAATGCAATCTTTCTCTAGTCCACCAGTGTGTTTACATTCTCCCCCCTATGTGTATATTAAGGTTACCTGTGAATGATTGACATTTGCACTAGAATTTTATGTCACTGGGTTTAGCTCAATCCATTTTGTTTAGCAATACTTGCATTGTTTTTATTCATTTTAGACTAAAAAAGATAAGATATACCTGTGAATAATGTCAGTACTTTAGATGTTCATTTTCCTAATATGTTGTTCTCTCATCCATTTAAAGGAAAACTACACCCCTGACAAATGTGGGGGTCTCTATACAAATATATTGCATAAAATGGCTCATATGTAAAACCCTCCTTCAGGCGAATAAACCAATTTCATAATAATATACTTTTTTTAGTAGTATGTGCCTTGGGTAATCCCCCCTGGGATCCTACGATTCACAGTGCACACAAACAAACCAAACATGTTAGGTCACATGAGCAAATGTGTCTGTCTTTTATTCCCACACTGTTACAGTTAGAGCTGCAGTATTTCTGGTCAGGTGATCTCAGAGGCAGCACACAGACCATCACAAAATGGTGGCTCAAGGCAAGAGATGTAAAAGGGCAATTTTTACTTAAATATATATTCCAGTTTGGTAAGATTCTGTAATATGCCACTTAATATGATATAAACTGTTGCTTGAGTATTCATTTTGGGGGTAAAGTTTTCCTTTAAGGTCACTCACAACAGCTATCTATGAATAGGTTTCTATTTCAATGTCCTCCGCTTACATTTGGTGATTTACCATCCCCTTTTTCTTTTCTACTCCCAATAAACAGAATCCAACAAACATAACATTTTGTATATCATCATCCCTGTTGGTTCAGCATTACTCGTCCTCCTGATTGTCCTGGGTGTGTTTATATACAGAAAAGGTATTTATTTAAATCTTAAAGTATTTTTATATTGGATATAGAGCACAGTTTTGCTTGAGAAAATCAGTTTGAGTACAGCATGGTGTTACACTTGGCTACTGTCACATGTGGTGGAGGTTCCATCATGCTGTGGGGGTGTGTAGACCTGTCCAGCCCCAGTTTGACATAACAGAAGGGGCAGGCAGGTAGAAGCAAGTTTATGAAAAGCCATGACTGGAGGAGGTAGCCGGCACCGTAAGGTTGTGGGGGGAGAGATCGGAAGGAAGAGTTCAACCCAAACCCTCTTGCGACCTGGCAAACTTGTGCAGAAGTCAACCCAAATCCACCTGACCCATGAATAAACCCACTTGATTTGGGCTGGCCTGCACATCAATAGTACAGTCACATGACTTTACAAGGTCAGGTTGGGTTTGGTGGAAGAACTAGGGTTCTGAGGTTAGGCACAATGTATACAGACAAAATTCACACTATAAATATGCATATTTGCTGCATGTGCAGATTTTTCCTGTACCTACAATGTACCCTACCTCTATTTAGCATAAGTAATACTAAAACAACTGGACTTGTTGAGGAATCATTGAAGACATTTCACTACTCATCCGAGCAGCTTCTTCAGTTCCACTGACTGGTGTGGGAAATTCTCGGCATATAAACTCTTCCACTAATCCAATCACAATGGCACATTGTAACTCTTCAAAGGAGCGACATCTGAAACTCACAGAGATTGTGAATGCTTTGGAGTTAAGGTGGCCATACACGATGTCGCCAAACGAGCGGATCTCTCCCCGATATGCCCACCTTGAGGTGGGGAATATCGGGCTGATCCGATCGTGGGTCCTAGGGCCCAACGATTGGATCCTAATGAATAGTAATGGGCAGTCGGATCGCAGGACCACATCAACGAATAGATGCGGCCGCAATCCGACGGGATTTTTCATCCCATCCGATCGAGATCTGGCCGACTTTCAGCCAGATCTCGATCGGTGAAGCCCGTCGGGGGCCCCATACACGTGCCAATAAGCTGCCGACACGGTCTGTCGGCAGCTTTTATCGGTCCGTGTATGGCCACCTTATCTGTGATAGGATTACAAATGTGTCATGCAACTCCTAGAAACAGGTGTTACTTGTGAGAGTTGAATGAACCTGGAGGCAGAAAGATATACTCCTTCGAAGTTAACAATGTCCAAATCGTGGATAAATAAGACCGCTGGTTTGAAAGAGGCGTGAAAGAGGCAATTCATGTCAAGGTGGAGAAACCATCCCTGAACAGAGGTGGGGGCCTTCGACACCACCTGTCTGCTACATACAATGCTGTTCTAACATCTGTACTCCAGCAGACTTCCCACACAACTGAAGAAGCTGCTCGGATGAGTAGGGAAACCTCTTCAATGATTACTCAGCAAGTCCAGTTGTTTTAGAATTACTTATACTAGATTATACCATGACCTGGATGATTGAAAATCTTCATAGTCATACCCTACCTCTACTCCTCAATTATCAGTATATGTGTTTTAAGGTTTAAAAAAATCACATATTAAAAATCACTAGTCCCCCCAAAAAAACCCAATGCCTTTCATGCTTACCCAACATTATGAGTCTTAATATGTTTAAATAAATGTGATTTTTTAAACTTTAATGGTGCAAGAGCATAGTTATGGTTTAATAAAAAGCTATTTTGGTCACTAGAGGGCCTCTATGCACAATCTTTGTTCTCATTGTAGTATACTATAATGTTCTGTCGCCAGGGTTTCCTTTTTTGTTAATAATGTGCTTATGCAGGCATTGGATACACATACAAGCACAATGAAATGGCCAGTGTGCTTATATCTTCTTTTAAAGGCTCTGCATTAGGAACAAGGTGTCGTTAAACATATGTACATGACTTCCCTGTACTTTGCATGCCTTATGTGACATTTAAGTGCTGATTCACCAAAAGTCAGTTTTCCCTTGTGCAAATTTGAGTAAAAATAGGCAAATTACAAAAAAAACAAAATTCCAACATGTGATGTGTGACTTATATTTACTGGGGTTTTTCTTTGCATGCATTAACCTACAAAAGAAGGGGAATTATATTGTAAGCCAGCACCCCATAAATGCACACTATGCTTTCCTATTTATGTTTTAATTATTCATAGGTTAATCTGACTAAGTATATACATTCATCCATAGAGGTGCTATATCATAATGAATCATGATTTTTGTTTTCTTTCAGTTTCCTGTGGCTATCAGAGTGTGAGCACAGAGGACGGAGACTGAAATTCCAAATACACTCCTCTACTATGATTTGATGTACAGTAATAAATGCCTTTGGATACGTGTTTGTGATGCTCCTCCCAGCAGCGCTCTTTCAGCAACGTCGCCCATCTTGGCTAAACACGGCAACCTGCCAAGTCAAATACTCAAAGATTTGCCAAACACATAAGGCAGGTGTAGCGGGGAAATCCCCTGCATGTTTATTTAGACATATGATGTAACGTTTCGGGGGCGTGCCCCTTCTTCAGACATCTGACATGCCTTATGTGTTTGGCAAATATTTGAGTATTCACATTGTTGGGAGAGGTGCCGACCCCTCCAGCCAGCACAAGGTATTTGCAGACAGGAGAGGAATCGGGGGAAATAGGATCTTTTGATTAACCTGCCAAGTCGGACAGATCATAGTTTTTATTTTTGCATCACACAGTTTAAAAGTAATCAAAAATCACACTGATTATTGCAAGAGAATTCGCCAATGAGTAATGTCAGTCATCTTGAAGTTAGCTTGCCTACAGAGACTATTCGGGCTTTTACTACTGGGAGGCTATAGGGTCAGATTGGACCGGTGGGACACCGGGAAAAACCCCGGTTGGCCCTGCCAGCCCAGACTCACTGCTCACACCTTCCTGAAACTATGTGGCCCCTGACATACCTCCTGCCCCCATCACTAGAAGAATAGCAGGTACGCGGTGGGGGGTTGTGTCTGGCACAGGGGTTGGGGGCCCAGGGCAGATGTGTGTTGGCCCCTGATGCGGCAGCCCCAGTGGACTCGGACCAGTCCGACACTTGTCCGATATTGGTTGAATTACAAATGTGTGACCCCATGCAAGAACAGAGGGCTCATGTACGTCTCCAAGTTGTGGTCCTGCAATTTCCCCCAGTCAGTTGTGCGTAACATAATTTTAATGAAAGGACTTGAGTCAAAATGTGCTCCTTGCACTTCTGTATAGTTGTGCTCAGCTCCACTTTCTTTCTGTGCAGAATTGAACATTGACACAGGAAAAACCCTGGTGTGGCAGCAACTTCTGGACCCGGCAGCAGCTTCAGGGTTCAGCTGCACCAAAATTACACTAGTACACTGAGCACCAGACTTATATTTGCTACAATTTATGTCAAGTGCATCACCTCTTGCGTCTGCAATGACGCTGGAATTCTGGGAAGTGTACTGCATTGTTGTGGGTGGGTGGGGGAATGACAACTGCACTCAAAAATGCACTTTGCTCATTGCACTTTCGGACGTACATGTGCCCTTGGGTCTTGAAGTCTGCCCGTTCCACACACCAATTTAATTGTGCAAAGTACTTGAACTGAGCCTTGACATATCCCACTTCAAATGAATTGTGGGGCTGTGACTTAAAAAAACTGTGTTAGTCAGTCAGCTTGCACTGTGTTGCTAGTTACTTTTCTCCGTTACTTAGCGGTTACTTAGATGTCCATTGCATCTCAATTATTTATATGTAATGTTTATTACAGTTGGATTGTATTGTATTGGGTTCCTCTGAGGTGTATCCCCTTAGGTGAAGGATCTGTGGCTGCAAAAGTCATGGGTTCCCCAGGCTTTTCCACTAGTACCATGGAGGGTTCCTGGGTTACACTGCGTTTAGCCTTGAAAAAAACACCCATCAATTCTAATGTATATGTAAAAAAGTTGCGCAGTTTGAAAAATGTCACGAGAAAAAAGTCCATTGACTTAAATTTTTTACTATTTCCGGAGAAGTGAAACAGGTCAGATTCGCCCGCCACTTATTATAGCCTCTTGATATTGGTGAATTAGATCTCCCAGCATAAACCTTGATTGTAAGTTCTGCAGAGCAGGGACCTCATATTTTTTCACATGTGAAATTTTGTAATTGTATAAATGCATGTATGTATTTTTGCATTATCCACATGTGTCTGTACCATGAAATAAAGAATGCAAATTTATTTAAAGAAATATGTACAGATATATATATATATGATATTTCCTTTATACACATGATGCAGGGTTGAGCTGGCATCACATACCTCCTCCCACACACACTTTGCTCTTAGGAGATGTTGAGTCTCCGTATGACTTTTTTTGCTGGTTCCACTCTGTGTGCACAGAAAATTATCTCATGGCAAGATAGGAGTGACCCGCCACATACTATAATGTGCATCAAGCAGGTGGTTCCAAGTTTTCTCCTGCAACCATGTAGTGAGAATGTGCTTCAGGGAGTCATTGGTTACTCCATAAAATGAGTGTTATTTAAAGGTTAGTTAAGGACTAATGAAAGGGTTTTTGGAGTGAGTAGTGTATCTACAGAGGTGGCAAAATAATTTATTGCAACCACTAAAACCATGTTAGCCACGATCACTCTCCCACAAGGAATCCTGGTGCTGGTCTGTGGTGGGAAGTGCTGCCAGCTAATTAAAGTCACATTTAGGGAGTTATTTATTAAAGTCAAAATGTTAAGAACTCAAATTTTTTTTTTACTATAAAATCCAAATTTTTAGTGCTTCAAAAAGTCTGAAATCCAATAATCCGGCATCTCAGACCTGCCAAGGTTGTATATAAGTCAACAAGAGAGGTCGCTATCCTATTTGGAAATGTATGTGGTCTGACTTTTTGAACAAAAACCCAAAATGATTTTGGAAAAAACTCTGAAAAAATCGTATGATTCGGGTTTTCGCTCTATTTTATTCAGTTTGTCCCAGATTCGATTAAAGTGAGCTTTTTAAATAATAAATAAGGTCCAATCGTGTTTTCTAGTTTGGTCTGACTTTTTTGTCTAAATACTCAGATTTTGATAATTATGGCCCATAATGTGGTTATACAAATATGAAGAGGAAAGAAAGATCTATAAATTTATAGGAAGTCTTGGACAAAGGATGAAGCTTGTCTAGGGCGCCTGGCCAGCATGGCCTGGCTCTGTGATATATCATTACACAGTGCCACCTAGCTTAGGGTCATACTGTGACCTAGGAAATAGGGAATTACTCCCTTCCTTAGAGTAAGTGTCCCCTTTGTGCCCAATCCTTAAAGGGATACTGCCATGGAAAAATGTTTTTTTTTTTTCAAAACACATCAGTTAATAGTGCTGCTCCAGCATAATTCTGCACTGAAATCTGTTTCTCAAAAGAGCAAACAATTTTTTTTATATTTAATTTTGAAATCTGACATGGGGCTAGACATAATGTCAGTTTCCCAGCTGCCCCCAGTCATGTGACTTGTGCTCTGATAAACTTCAGTCACTCTTTACTGCTGTACTGCAAGTTGGAGTGATATCACCCCCCTCCCTTCCCCCCCCACCCAGCAGCCAAACAACAGAACAATGGGAAGGTAACCAGATAACAGCTCCCTAACATCTGCATTGGTGAGAACTCCAGGCTGTGAGTTTTTTCCAGGCCCATTTTGGGTCTGGGGGGAGCAAACTGCTTTTCACCCACAAATGCCTCCAAAAAAAACGAGGAAGAATACAGCGGCCATTGCTGGCCAAGGAGTGAGGACCCGCTTGGGGTCTAAGAAGAAGAAGACTACGGCTCCCGGTTTGGCAGCAGCAGTTGAAAATGTTCAGGTGCGCAAGGAGGTGGTGGCCATGGCTACAAGTGACAGCAATGAAGGAGAAAGTACCTCTACATGCAGTGTTCCATCTGTTATGGAGTCTCCCAGGCAAGCGATACCCTGGATGTACAAGCGCAAGTTTCTGCAAAGAGTTGCAGTTCTGCTGTGGGAAGTGGCAGTTCCAGGAAGCTGCTGTAAGGCATGCTGGGAGCCAGGAAGGAAGTGCTACAGGATGTGAGGAAGCCATGGAGAGTGCTGAGGTGACATGCTGTGTGGCTATGGAGGTGGCTGAGGAGATGCTGAGAGAGAAGCCCGATCCTGCTGCAATGGCCCAGGTAGGAGCAATACACCTGTGTGATCATGGGGGAGAGGAGGCTGCTGGAAATGGCGCTGGGAAGCCACAGACTGTGGGCTCAGCTGGGCCCAATCACAGCCAAATAATCAGGGCCCTGAGAGACATTAAAGTATTGGAGGAGAAAAGGAACATTTTGGAGGGGAGCATTAGTAACATGGTGGCTGGACTGAGTGATCTTAAAGGGACTGAGAGATATAAAGTCATAAGGAAAATAGTTTTCATGTCTAATGACTTGGAGGACATTGAGAATAACATTACCAGGGTTCTGGCAGTTATACAGCCCTGGAAAGAGGTTTGTGATAATCAAAAGAGATTCCAGGAAATGGAGGAAAATGAACTGAAAAGGTTGCTTAAAGATTTTCCTTTTCTAAAGAGACTGTGATTCCTGGCAGTGACAATGTGAGGTCTTTGTGAGCGGATTCCCAGGTCCCAGAGAGTTTCAGTGTCCGGCACTAGTGGCCATACTAATGGCAATATAAATGCTGTGAGTGTGGCTGGTGCCAGTGTGTGAGGTGCCAGTGTGCAGTGTGACAAGGCTGCAGGGAGTATTAATATGGCAGCAGGGAGTACTAACATGGCTGCACCCCTGACTAATAAAACTGTTTGCTGCAGTAAGAGAGAATGTAGCTGGTAAACACAGTGTCACAGTGGGTGCAGGGAATCCTCCTGTAAATAGTGAGAGTGAAGGGGCACAAGGGAGGAGAGGTGTTTGGGATGGGAAGAGACTGTTTAGGCAGAATGTCTCTGAGGTGGGTGAGAGTCAGACCAGTAGGAGGAAGAATGAGGTGAAAATTAAGTGGGTGAAGGAGAGGGGTGAGTTCCCGGGGCGCAGGTTTGTAGCCAGAAATCTCATCAAAGAGTCATTGGGCTTTACCTCTGCAGGTGTGTTTGGGCTGGTAAGTGTCACAGACACTGAGTTGGATCTGAGCTTCAAACTGTCTCAGAGGCTGGATGAGTTCTGGTGCAAATATGAGGGTAAGAGAGAAGCCCCAGAGTGGGAGGGGTTTAGCGTGATTCCAGTCTCCCGGCCTGATACCAAAACTGTGACCATTTGGACAGTGTGTGTCCCCCCTGAAGATGTGATGGTCTGGCTAAAGAGGCAATGCACTGTCCTGTCCCCTCTTACCCCACTGTATGATGAGGAGGGTTTCTGGATAGGAGGGTGGAAGGTTCCCGTGTTCCCAAACACCTTCCCAATTCCTTCTTTATTGGTAAGGACAGGGGGTTTGGATCTATCCCGGCCAACCCAGGGTGTGTTTCAGGTGTGGCTCAAACAGGCACTTTGCAGCTAAATGCCCAGTGGTGAAGTGCGCCCTCTGTGGTGAAACTGGGCATCCCAGTAAAGAATGCCAGGAATTCCGCTGCAATTTGTGCTTGAAGTTAGGACATGCCCACCGTTCTTGCCCTGATGCCTGGCACAACATTGTTAGAGATTGCCCTAATTTACAGGAGGAAATTGACCAGGGAATGGAGATTGTGGAGGAGGGTGCCCCAACATCGAAAGTGGTGGGATCAGCGAGGGAGGTTGTGCAGCTGGAATCCAGTGCCCCATGTAGTAAGGTGGTGGGTAAAGCTGCAGAGAAGTTACCCAAAGAGAAGGGTGAGCAGAGGGCCATTCAGCCAAGAAGAGAGGAGCAGTGGAGAATGGTGGGAAAGAAAGCCTCCATTAAAAAGAAAGACACCTCCCCAAAAATAGTGGCAGCAATAGGCAATAGGTTTGATCTGCCAGAAGGTAAGATTTGGGGAGATCTGCCTGAGGAAGAGGAAGAGAGGCTGATGGAGGAAGAAAAGAGAAAGAAGAGGAAGGCTGAGGCCTTGGGGAAAAGGAATAGAAAGAGGAAAGAGGGAAAAGAGAGTGGGGAGGAGGTTTTGAGTCAAGAGGGGGAATGGGTATCCCTAGAGGAGGATATTGATATTGAGATTCACCTGGATGGTGAGGAGAGTACCCCAAAATTCCAAGTGAAAAGGAGGGGTGAGGAAAGTGTCGGTGCCAGGCAGAAACAAAACAGGATTTAATGATATGGGAACTTACTTTCATTAAATGAATGTTGATGTAATAATGTGAGGTTTTCTGTTTCTGAAATGTTTATATAATTTTCTGTAATGTTTTTAGTTTCAATAAAATTCCCTAACACAAGATAACAGCTGCCTGGTAGATCTAAGAACAGCACTGAATAGTAAAATCCAGGTCCCACTGAGACACATTCAGTTACATTGAGTAGGAGAAACAACAGCCTGCCAGAAAGCAGTTCCATCCTAAAGTGCTGGCTCTTTCTGAAATCACATGACCAGATAAAATGACTTGAGATGCACATACACACCAATATTACAACTAAAAAAAATACATATGTTGGGTTAGGAATTCAATCTACTCTTCTAGAGTGAATTTGAAGTGTAATTTAGAAATAAACACTACATCATAAAACTTGACATGAATCCCTTTAAGGGAACGCAAAGTGAATGGGGATACATTTATCAACCCCCTACATAATTAAGTGCCCATGTGGACTTGTGTAGTGTGGCAGAACAATTAGACAATTACGGCAAAGAATAAGCATGCATTGTGCAACAATTATGGCTGCTTTGGATCCTAAAACTAAACATATCCAAACAGCCCATGGCATAACATTGGCTACAGCCCAAACACCTGGCATCCTCCTTTAAGTGTCTGCCTGATAATTGTATCCCAGACGTCCCACAGGGGAAATGTTGGTCTCATGTTCCCTGTTTTCATTTCGGAGCCATAGATTAAAAAGCCTGTTAGTTACACAAAGGGTTAAGGAGGAACATTAATTCTCCTACGCACAGCGCACACTTCATAAACAGAGCAGCAGTAACGGCTCAGTTTATTTCCTGTGTTCTCCTTTTTGTTTGATAAAAATGCTGAAACTGCTCTCACTCTCTCTCTCTTCTTTTTATTGGATATAATCAAAGCAAAATCGATTACATACATTAGACATGGACCTGAAACCGAGGATAATGTGAGAATGGTGTGGATTTTACTTCTTCTATTGACCTTTGGTATGCCGGCAGTATATTGCGGTAAGTGTTATCTTGTGCCCTTTATCTTCTTACTCACTTCTCTCTTAAGTTACCAACAACGGGTAAGCATGTCTGTATAGCTATTAGAAGGAATCAGAGTGAGTACTAATAACATGGCTCTTAAACACTAATCAATACAATTAAACATTACAGCTATAGGATCTTTTATATTGATTGCTTGGGACCTGGGTTTTATTTTTTTCAGATACAGTAAATGATCTTTCTGTAAATTGAATCACCATACCTGTTAAAAATAGGTAAACCTGAAATAAACCCAATAGAATCGTTAAAACACCAATATGGATTCATGCAGGCTTAGGTACATGGTTACGTTTTATTATTACAGAGAAAAAGAAAAAATTTTGTTCTTCCTTCCATTCCACACCCCTTATACAAAATATATTTCACCTTATTACCGATAATGCTTAACTCTGTACGTGCCCACTGTAAAGTGATTGTTAATTACCCACTAATCTTGTTCTTCTACAGAAGTAAACATATTTTTTCCTACTCGGTTTACACTGCTTAGGGTGCCGATACTTGAAGCAAAATCAATTGCTTATTGGTTGCTGTGAGTCTTTAAATCCAGCAATTTAGTGCATGGGCTGTTAGCCCAAAGTAACAGTTCAGTAGACCCTCATCTGTCTGTTTGATTCTCAGGTTGATTGGGTCACCAAAAAGTCATGTAGTTCAAAACATTTTAGGCCCCATTTTGAGCAAAGAACAACGTGGGATAATCCATGTAATCCATAGTGTTTATTCTACATAGTGCCATGGATAATGCCCATCATTCTATGCTACATGATTCAATTGGCACCAAAAAAACAAATTGGAGTAGGTGCTGGGAGCAAATGGAATCCTTATTTAATGCCTGGCATGTTTTAAGAGTTGTGCTCCCTGTCTCATAGCACTGTGCCTAGTGCCTAAATCAATGGCAGAGCTTTAGTAAAAGCAGATGGAGTGGAAAGACAACCCTTGACCGGTAAACAACAAAAATATAAAATACATGAAAAATGTAACTCTCTTTGTCCCTGTATGTTGTCATTATAAGATATAAAAACCTCTCTCCCATTTCTGGTTTCCTAGGAAGTCACACTCTATACTATCAAATCACGATGACATCAGCTCCGACCCCTGGGGTTCCTCAGTTTTCAATTATTGTCTATGTAAACGACATCCAGTATGGAAGGTACAACAGTGACATTGGACGAGCCGAGGCTTTGATTCCAATTTCATCAATTCCATTTTCATCACTCTGGATGGTTTCTGAGCATATGGAACATCAGACCAAAGTTGCCCAGGAATATGAAATTGCGCACAGACAGAGGCTGCATTTTCTAATGGGAGTGTTTAATACAACAAACAGTGAGTGTGACATACACTACATAAGAAATTGATTTTGTTTGTTACTTTAGGCTCTGCCTTCTGGACACCGGTATATCCCCCCGATATCAGGATTTGGCTGCAGAACAGTATATGGACTTGCCATTGGAGAAGTGTAAAAAAGGCTGGGAATGATGTGTGAGAAGGGTTAAAGGAACAGTAACGTCAAAAAATAAAAGTGTTTTCAAGTTATGAAAATATAATGCAGTGTTGCCCTGCAATGATAAAACTGCTGTGTTTGCTTAAGAAACACTACTATAGTTTATATAAACAAGCTGCTGTGTAGCAATGGGGGCAGCCATTCAAGCACAGGATACACAGTAGATAACAGATAAGTACTACTATTGTTTATATAAATAAGCTGCTGTGTAGCAATGGGGGCAGCCATTCAAAGGAGAAACGGCTCAGGTTACACAGCAGATAAGCTCTGTCTGTCTAATGGTGTTATCTGTTATCCATTCGTTAACCTGTGCCATATAGCCGTTTTTCAATTTCTGCCATTGCTCCACAACAGATTGTTTATATGAACTATAGTAGTGTTTCTGAAGCAAACAGATCAGTTTTACCAGTGCAGTGACCCAGTACATGATATTTTCATTACTTTAAAACACTTACATTATTTGGTGTTACTGTTCCTTTAAGGGTAAGTTAGGAATGTACTAGAGGGCCCAGTACAACCATGGGCCCACCATAATAGTGAGCATCTCCAAGCTATTCAAGTGCATTATGAGTGTTATAGGATAGGGTGCGCTGATTACTGCTAGAAAAGGTAATTCCCAGAGACTGTTGTGAAGTACAGCACTCTACATCAGCTCCAGAACCTAGTAATGTACAGGAGACATCTTATAGGATTGGCTGATCTCAACTCCAATCCTCTCAGTAGTACACCACACCAGCCCAAAGTTTTGATATTCGATTATTCAAGTGCATTAGTCACAACTCTTTTCATACCCACAATGGAGCAGAAAGGGTTGCACTGCACTCATCTGTTGCTAAATTGCATATTTCTATTGCAGGTAATGGAGATATTCATGTCTACCAGACAAATAATGCCTGTGAGCTGCATGATGATGGCACCATTAGTGGATACCAGGAGATTGCCTTTGATGGGAAGGAGCTGTTAGTGTATGATAAGGAGAGAGTGACGTTTGTGCCTGTGACACAAGAGGCTGTGATGGTGGCTCAGCTGTGGAATAAGCGTTATGATTCAACTTATACTAAAATATTCATGGAAATTGACTGCATTGAGCATATGAAGATGTACCTCCCTTATATATCAACTGACCTGGGGAAGAAAGGTGAGACCATAAAGCAATACTGGTTCTCTTGAGAAATCTGTTTTAAAGCCAGGCCAGCTCGCCCTTCCTTCCTCCGTCGCGCAAGATGAAATTGCACGTGCACATGCACAGGTCAACCTCTAGACATTTTGGGGGCCTGAAAAATAATTTGCTGTAGGGCCCAATAATATCTAGTTATGCCACTGAGAGCACCCATCCATGTTGTCCAGGCAATTCCCATAACGAGGTGATTCATTTTGTTTAGTTGCCTGCAAACCAAACTGAGTGACCAAACACCCAGAAATACCCCATCTTCCATTACCCTTATACAAAGCAACTACACTCCAACATTAACATAATAAACACACAGCCTCATATCTAGATCAAGAGACGCAAGCTTTGATGTCCTTAGGGCCCATCCATGAACTTTCATCGAAGGGATTTGTGGATTTAATTCAAGCTGTGCTCTACAATTTCGCCGGCGTCAAAAAATTTTGGACGCCCATTGACTTTAACACCGGCTTCAAAATTTTCGAGTTTCGCTAATTTTTCGGGAGAAATTCGCCCATCACTAGTGTATGGACAATAGGATAGGATGGACAGGATTGCATAAAACTTGTACCGGGAGAACCAAGATGGTGGAGAATGTGGATGATAAATACATAAAATGTTAGCTGGAAATAACTGACTACAAGAATATGTGGGCAATATCATTTATAGATGGGGTTGGTTGACCTTAAAAATTATCTTCTTTATTTGCAGCTAAATAATTATTTTAAAGGCTTTTGAGCTTTTTTTCTGTCTTCCTGCTAGTCCCTCCCAATGTGAAGATTTCCAGCTCAGAGTCAGAGAGTGGTATCAAACTGCACTGCTGGGTGTATGGGTTCTACCCCCGAGATGTGGATGTGAAGTGGACAAAGAATGAGACAGATGAACTTCCTTCAGAAGAGTCACCAGAGATCCTACCAAACCCTGATGGCACCTATCAGATCAGAGTCAGTGTGGTGGTAACACCAGAGGAGGGTGCCACTTACTTCTGCCATGTGAGTCACATCAGTTTGGAGGATACACTGGTTGCACCCTTTGGTGAGTATATTCAGGCTGATTGATACACATCAGTAATATTACACTAAACCCACAATGCAGCACATTTACTAAAGGGTGAGAATGAACATTTGGTTTAGCTTAACCAAAAATGAAGATATCCCTCAACATCACCAATTTACTAAAAAGAGAATACACCAGGTTTTAGAGAAATAACTTCGCAGTGGTGAAAAATTGTCTTTGTATTGGCGGAAATTCATCTCTCTTCTGCAGGTGAAATTTCTCCAGTGAAAATTCTCCAACCCACTAAGAGCACAAGAGCATATTTTCACCAAAATAAAATTCTTTGGGTTCAGGCTGGTGAACTTCCATTATAAAGAGGGCAGCCACTTATATATCCATCAACATAGCCCTTTCTATGCTAATTTTCCCCATGGTGAAAACTCTTTAGAAGATGTTCCCTACTGCTATTGTATGGGGAAATATACTGGCAAATTTTCACAGAGAATTTAGGCCAGGAGAAAATTCACATTTCCCTTGAAAGTTTTATGATTTTTAGCAAATATGAGATGTGTTGTGAAAATACACCTGGCGAAGTAAGGCAAACTTTGGTGAAGTTAGTTTAGTAAAGAAGTTACTTTAGTAAATATGCCCTAATATGTGAGATGCCTAGCGGGCATGTTTATTTCAGTTCACCTCTCAAATTCAAGTTTCTCCTAGATACATTGATAGGTGTATTTCTAATAGATAGCAGACACCTGCAGTGGGCTAAGTAAGTACAAGGACAGAGATAGAGGATAGATGATAGATAGCTACAGGTATATACAGTAACAAAAGTGACGTTAAGTAAAAGATCAGAAGGAACAAACCTCAACAATCATGCACATGGTAGTCAGGTGCATTACTCTTGACTCAGGCTCTTTCTGGACTCCACCATAGCAGTAGATATCTGCCAGAGGGCCAGAGATGGGGGTTGGCCTCAGTACAAGAGACCAAGACCAAGCCCTAAGATTCCCCATAAACAAGGTTAGTATGTAGCAGACTAGCATATTGTAATAGTATATCCTAGGGGTGCAAGGTAGTCAAGTCTAGTGACAATAGCAGTGATCCATCAAGGAGAAGTAGTGAGGTTAGTATTCCCCAGGGACACCTGCCTTGCTGTATGGACCCCAGATGGAAAGGGTCTCAGGCTATTTTTGTCCCTCAAAGACTTCTTGCAGGGATCCTACAGCTCTGTGGTGCCCACCCTGTCTCCAATCTGATTTGGGATGAGAGTTCTTTATACTGCCTCATATTATCTTTCTAAGTCAGTTGCCCTTATAAGCCGAGTATAAGCCTAGGGTGAGAAATGCAGCAGCTTCTGGTAAGTTTCAATCAAAAAATTGAGGGTTCTTGCTCCCATTGGAGGTGCCGGCGTCTCGTTTTTGGAGGCCGATGACCATTCTTGGATGCCGGCGACTATTCATGGAGACTATTCTTGGACGTCGGCGACTAATCTTGGACGCCGGCGACCGTTTTTGCGATTGACCCGAGTATAAGCCGAGGTAGAGTTTTCCAGCATATTTTGGGGGCTGAAAAACTCGGCTTATACTCGAGTATATACGGTAATATTACAGCAATACCACCTTTCCTCCCTACACTTATAAAAGATGGCTCTGGATTGGTGTCTTGCCCTCTGTTTTATAATACCATTTGTTTCTTTTCCAACAATGCCCATCAATCTGTATGTTTGCCATCCCATATGTGTGTGTTAATTAACTGTTTTATATGTAACCCTGAGCTGCTTAAGGGTCATTGCTCTATTCCATCATCTGTTTCTTTCACTCCAGAAGATTCTCCATTATTGGTGGCACAGAGCTGCCCTGTGATTGGACAAATAAGGGGAAAAAACGTTTAATGCTTGTCAAGCCTCTAAAGCACATATTGGGAAAAGAAAAATACATTTAATATTGATGATGCATTTATTTAAATGACTCAATAAATAGATTTTTCCATCCCTAACCTTTGGCCATTATTACTCCTAATAAACAGAACCCAACAAGAGAAGCCATTTGTGCATCACCGTCCCTGCCAGTGGGATGTTGCTCCTACTCCTCCTCCTGATTGGCCTGGGAGTATTTAGATTCAGCAAGAGTATGACAAAAGGTATTTATTTACATTTTAAAGTATTTGTACATTGGATATAAAACACCGTTTTTTCTCCAGAAAATCAGCCAAAGGACACAGCATTTTGTTTTGACTCAAGAAATAGGAGCCTGTGCAAAGTGAGAGACATACAGTAAGGCAGATCACACATTCCTGAAAGAAACGTGGGTACTAGGGATATGCAAACTCAGTGGAGCTCATTTATCAACACTGGGCAAATTTGCCCATGGTCAGTTACCTATAGCAACCAATCAGTGATTAGCTTTTTAAAAGCAGCTGCAAGTAGAACAATGAGTGCAGCAATCTGATTGGTTGCCATGGGTTACTGCCCAGTGTTGATAAATGAGCCCCAGAGTGTTTAACTGAACTCCGAGTTAATAAAAGTAAATATTCTTTGCTGTTCCTAACTTTCCATAGCACAGCAGTTGAATCCTTCCTCTCACTATACCAGCTCAGCAGTCTAAGTAGAGAACCTAGTCTAGACCTGACTATGTACTACTACATAACTACCTTCTTTTTCAAATTAAATGAATACTTTCCAATATTTGAATGAAAATGAAGGACAATTAAACCCATGCCCTAATCCACCCTTGCTGCACCAAATGCCTTGACCCTCTCCCCCAGTCTTTCTGGTAAGGCCAATACATTTTCCTTTTTGCTATTAATTTGTTCTTATTGTAGCTTTCATCATGCCCATCTTCTGTCAGATGACCCCTGTGGTGCCCAGTAAATGGGAAAACCATTTGGTAGTCTGAACCCCAATTTGCATATTTAGTTTACAGAAAAATAAAGCAAATTTCATCAACTGTCAGCTAAAGATTGTTGCAGTCAGTTGTCCAGAGCTGTAGAGTTACATGACTTCAATGGTTCAGATTTGGCTTGGCTGAACACCTAGGATCTGGATGTTAGGCACATCGCAGACATAATTCAATAACTCAGCCTCTAATGCTCTCACGTCCCATTCCGCACACTTGTTGTGGTCCCGGGGGCCTGACTCTCAGCATTCGCCCTCTGCAAAACCTCAAAAAATGAGCAGAACAGCAATAGTGGGCCATAAAGCCTGATGCATTTTGGACTACGCCCTTAATGAGAGGCAATTAAATGCCCAGTATGTGCACTGCCTAAACATTACATCCTCTTTATACGGGTGGAAGGCGGCGAATGGTGCTTGTGAGTGGAGAGAGTGAATCGGTGCGTGTGCATGCGCACAACCACGGCACCGCTCGCATGAGCACAAAAGCATCGCACACACCGGTGCGGCAGGGGGGGTGGAGGTGAGCCCTGGGGCAGTAGCCCCGGTGGGCCCCGGGCACCTGAGTCCAACCCTGGTTTTAGGGCTTCCTTCCCACATTTATTTTCCAAGGTGGAAATCTGCAGGGGGAAAGTAACCGAAGAATAAATAACAGTTCAACAGAAAACTCCAGCCTCCTGGATAACACAGAATAAATGCTTTTCTTCCATTCTGACGCTGAGCATTCCAGCATTCTGTCTCTCTCTTTCACACACCACACCTGCTGCTCAGCTTTAGGTCTACTAAATAGGCCTAGGGCCTCCTGAAGAGCCTGGTCTACAGATTTGGAAATCTGTCCCACCCTACTCTTGCAGATTCCCAGTAAGACCTGCCCCAGATCACCAATTATAAAAAACCCTCAGAGAGAGTTTTTCTCTGCCTGCGAATCTGTGGCCCAACGTATATGCCATCAATCACTTTTCCCCAGGAAACTGGGGACCTTTTTGTCAACATACCACGATTATATATATATATATATATATATATATATATATATATATATATATATATATATATATAATAATATATATATATATATATATATATATATATATATATATATATATATATATATATATATATATATATATAAATAGCTACTTATAAACCAAAATAAATCATAATAAATATTTTTTTTTCTTTTAGATCCCAATGGCAGCCAGAGTGTGAGCACAGAGGAGAAAGACTGAAATTCCCAGGCTTTCCTACCACCATTATGGAGGGTTCCCTGGTTAGAACAATGTGTATGCTGAAGTGTGAAGGGGTTCTGCTTGCTTTGGTATGTGGGGTGTGGAGCCTACTCAGCTCTTAAAAGTAGCAACAATGGTTTAACAGAATGGAAGGGGAGTATGAGGTGATATGTGTATAAGGACAAACAATAACAGTAATACAAAATTTGTCTCAATAAGCTTTCTTGAGGTCAGTGTTATATATTATTAAGCTACATGTAGCTCATATATCATGTCGCTATAGCATGTATAAAAGCAATATCATTTATTTATCTAGCTGTACATATTTATTTAAATTAATATACATGCTATATTTTATAGTACAGACAACTAACAATAGTGCACTATTGTTATTTTTTTATTATTTTTAAGAGCTGAGGAGGGTCCAGTTAGACCCTAGACATCAGGTATTTTCTTTTTTTAAATAGCAAGTCTTATTCACATTCATCCCTGCCCAAGATTTTTTTTAGAACTTGATTTTCGACAGTCATGGACAAGGTGCATTAACAGACATAGTCCAACAGACAATATACAACGTGTTTGGTTAAAGTCAAAATATCTGGCATACATTTAGGGGCCGATTCACTATGGGTCGAATATCGAGGGTTAATTAACCCTTGATATTCGACTAGGAATTAAAATCCTTCGACTTCGAATATCGAAGTCGAAGGATTTAGCGCAGATAGTTTGATCGAACGATCGAAGGATAAATCCTTCGATCGAACGCTAAAATCCTTCGAATCGAACGATTCGAAGGATTTTAATCCAACGATCCAAGGAATATTCTTCGATCAAAAAAAGTTAGCCAAGCCTATGGGGACCTTCCCCATAGGCTAACATTGACTTCGGTAGCTTTTAGATGGCGAACTAGGGGGTCGAAGTTTTTTTTAAAGAGACAGTACTTCAATTATCGAATGGTCGAATAGTCGAACGATTTTTACTTCGAATCCTTCGATTCAAAGCCGTAGTCGTAGTTGAAGGTCAAAGTAGCCCATTCGATGGTCGAAGTAGCCCAAAAAAAACTTCGAAATTCGAAGTTTTTTACCTTCGAATCCTTCACTTGAAGTTAGTGAATCGGCCCCTTAGCATCACTTTGTCATAAATCCTCACTATTGAAAAGAGTAGATCAGACTAAACTGGTAAAAAAGAGACGTAGAGACATTCAGGGGTCTGTCAGTGAATGGTTAAACATTTCTTAGTAGTGCTTAGTAGGGCTGTGGGGCCAGTCACACACTTTATCATCAGTTTAATATAGAGAAGCAAATTAACTTGTCAGTGGACTTTGTCAAAGTGCCTCACAGTTATCAGTTTCCATTTCAAACTAAAGAACAAAAAACTAACATTAAAAAATGTAACCAATTTCATTTGAAAAAGTTTGTTACCAATTTCAGATGGGTCTACAGACCAAAAAAGTTAAATTAAAAAAAAGTTAGGTCCAATATGAGATGGGTTTACAGACCAAAAAAGTTACGGTAGATTAAAAAAAAAATTGTTATGACCAATTTCAGATAGGTTAAAGGGGACCCGTCACCAAAAAAATTATTCAAAATCTTATTTTATCACATTAGTCAAGCAAAATGAACTTTAATTACACTATATAAATTATTTGAATCTTGTTTCCATCAGTCTGGGAATTCATAATTATAACAAGCAGGCAGGAGCCATTTTGTGGACACTGTTATTAAGACAAGTCTTGTATCATCTCAGAATCTTGTTTGTGCACCAGAATGGGGGACCTGATGTCCATCCCCATGTCCTAGTTACACAATTAAATGGTAAAGAGAGAGGGGGAATGTGGGGAGAGCAGTGACATGTAGGAAGTGCTGAATGGAAAGTGAAAGTAATTGCCCCTAAGGCATAGAGGCGGGGCAGACAATATTTGATTGACAGCTGAGATTTTTAAATGAGTTTACAACAGCTATGAATGCTTTAATAAAAAATAGAAATTGGATTTCATGTTTAATTTGAAAAGGACTTTTATTATACAGATTTTTGTGTCTGGGTGACAGGTCCACTTTAAAGACCAAAAAAGTTAAATTAAAAAAAAAATTGATTTTGTAACACTTTGTACTCTTTCAGATCTTGTATTGCTAATATTTAATAGTCATAGTTCAGATACTTCCTTCAACTGTAAGCCCATAGATTTATTCTATATTATGGTATTCAAGGGACCTCGCAGAAACCACCTTGGAGCATGCAACCAATTTTTGTGTTCTCCTCTCTCTTTCTTCTCTCCTCTTCTCTACACAAAAATTTGATGTTATTACATTATAACATTACATGTTATAACTACTTATTGCTTCTAATATTTCTTCTAATATGTCAAAACTCAAATAAAAACTATTGAAAAAAAAAAAATTGTGAACAATTTCAGATGGGTTTGCAGACAAGTGAACAGTTAAATGTAATATATACCCATGGCCATCATTCTTTCAGAATTCCAGGTTTACTGAAGATGCAACTGTCCTACAACAGCTTTGCTTCAAAAAACAGTTCCCTACCACCACTATAGTCCATGATATTTGGAGTGATTGTTGTACATTCAGGGGCATATTTATTATTTTGTGTAAAATTAAATTTGCCAAAAAAGGTATAAAAAGCTGTAAGAAAAATAATTTTTCATACAGCAAAGTCTGCCAATATGTAGTGTATTATCCTGAATTTTTTTTACACAAAACCTTATTGTTTATACTCATGTTCTCTTGAAGGACACTATTGTGGGATGGACTGGCTCCATAATAGAAAATAGAGATGAATACAAATGTTGCTTGAAATCACATGGCACATGGTGAATTATCTTGGCCTAGATCTACTGTAAATGTCTGGTCTATATGTGGATGGCAGCAAGGGGTTGTAGATACATCTTCTTTGGCACAGATCACAGATTTTGTACCCAGCCAAGAGTATTGTTCACTTTTCCTTGCAGATCACTTCTAATACCCAGATCTTCTTGGGCCCTTCTCTTAGATGTCTAACATCTATCTACAGATGTTCAGTGATGTATAACTAATACATCTACATTTTTAAAAAAAACTATTTACAGATATTGAATAACTACAATAATTACAAAACAGCTCTGTTTGAACTTAGGTCCTGGCTGGAGTTATGCTGATTTATTACAAAGCATTAATATAAATGGTCACACTTTGGGGCTGATTTATTAACATTAGAATTTAAATGTTTACTGCGCAAGTGTTTTTGAGCTACAACATACCAATTTGAATTAGAGTATCCAAAACTGTAATGTTTGAGATTCTTTGGGTAGGACTACATGGACGTTTTCGGCGTGATCCGACGTGAACGGAAAATGGAACGGAAATAAGGTAAGTGGATGTATTGTCGGATGGTGTCCTAGCGTTGATCTGACGCGAAACGAGTGTCGGATGCAGACACTCACACTGTGCATAAAAAGATTTTTCATTCTTGTACAACATTTATTCTTTATGCAAATAAGAACAAGGAAAAGGAATAGTAAAAGAGAGATGGGGTGAAAAAAGAAGAGAGCATCTGGGAGAAGAGAGCATCTGGGATTGACAAAAACAGTTTTAAGCATTTGTAGGGGACTGGTAAATTTTTCTCCCAGTATTATTTAGCAGGCAGTCTCCTAGTGTTATAAATGCGTAATTGGGTCCTAAAATACAGTTAGGAGGGGGGACTTGTTCCTATTCCTGTTTGAAGCTATGCCCTTGGTGTTCACAATAGTGTCCAGTAGATGCACTGTGCTAAAGTATAAAGTCCTGGGCAGCCATGTGCTCAGGGTCCATCTTGTGCTAGCTCAGGCCTGGGCAGGCAGGCAGAGCTCAAGAGGAACCTAGACAGGTCAGGTCTAGCAAGGATAGGCTACTCACCTTAAGAGGTCACTCTAGGAGTGACAGATAGACAGGCTATTTAGCTAAACAGCTTGAGGCTTGTAAATGGGATTATGATCTTGGGTACTAATTGCCCAGAAGTAGGGACTAAGTGTACAGCCTTAGGGGTGTGAGTTTCCCCTCAGGTTCCACTTAGGGAAAAGGCTGAAATCTGGGTTTCCCCCAAGTGGCTGTGTACATTGTCCCAATCCCAATAGAGGACAGCTACTGACCAAAGGTGCTGTGAGTATATGCCTATCCACTGTTCTGTATGATCCTGTTTGCTCTGTATGTACACTCCATTGTGGATGTTCTTGCACATTACATATGTTCATTGCTTAAGTTATAAGAACCACTGGCTCCCAATTATTGCACCCTGCATCAAGTTACAGTTACACTACACCCTGCCTCCACACCGTTTGCAAGGGCTTACTTCCTAAGAATTAAGGTCTCACCTGGAGCACAATATTGGGAATGGAGCTTATAGATAGAGAACAGTGCACTCAATTTACTATAGCACTACACATTCCTAGTGACTATTCCGCGAATAGTATTGAAGGAGCCCCTTGTGAATCTGGTCACAGTATCTTCTAGGTATGCTGTTACCTTTTTTTGTCAAAATCTGTTGAATCTTAAACAAAGCTGAAAGGTTTTCATTAATATGAAGTTAAGCGCGAGTTCGGACATGTCTGCAGAGAGTGTTGCCAACTTTATTCAGGCCTTTAGTTGGTAGCCTGAGGAGCAAAACTGAGTGTTGAATTTGGAATATCATGGTTTAAGATATTTTTTAGTTTTAGTTGTGGGACAATTTTACTAAATATGTAGCAGAACCAGTGTCTAATCATCTCCTAAAACAAAGTTGAAAAGCTCTGAGATCAGTTTTATGGTTTCCTTCTGGGGTCAGATACCATTCTGTTAATATTATGAATGATAGTTCCTTAGCAACATTTCTAGAGGAAATGTAGTTCAAGCAATTTGGAATTATCACCAGGCCTGAGTCTTGTTCCCCATCGGTTACATATATAGGATCAGACATGGCTGCTTTGGTACAACAGAATTTTAATATGAAAGCAAATGTGCACGCAACAGATCAGTAGACAGCGGTGAAGTAAAATAGTTTTATTTAGTGGACAATCTTCCTAATGCGCTTTAAGTGTGGGATCACACAAAATGTGTTAGGAAGATTGTCCAGTAAATAAAACTGTTTTACTTGACCGTTGTCTACTGATCTGTTGAGTGCACACCGCAAGGGTATCGTATCGAATGTGAAAGCCTCCCAAAGCTGTGGGTTCGGGCGTCGCACCCGGACTAGAGACTGTGGGCAAATTCACTAAGATTCGTAGTTACGCCAGGCGTAACTTCGCCGCACTTCACCACACTTCGCCAGGCGTAGTTTCGCCAGCGCTCCCCAAATTCACTAAAATCCGAAGTTGCGCTCAGGGGTAGCATAAGGTTGCGAAGTTGCGCTAGCGTTGATTCGCTAAGCGAAGCGAAGTTACTCTAGCGATGGTTAATTTACATACGGCGCCAAATTCAAATTTCAATGGAGGAATACGTAGAATCACTACACAAGCCTATCTTTTTCAGCCTATCACCCATAATATAAAAAAAACGCCAGAAAAAAACTTTTTCTGGAGCAATCCCTATCTACTCTATTGCGCTTCGCCTGGTCTGAGGTGGCGAAGGAAGTCTAGCGTAAAAGGTAGCGTTCAGTACAATGCGCGCGTTAGTGAATTTGCGTAGTTACGTCCGTTGCGAAAATTCGCCAGACGTTAGGGTGCGAAGTAACACTAGCGAATTTACGCCAGAGTTCGTTAGTGAATTTGCGAAGTAACGAAAAAGACCAACGCTAGCGAATTGACACTAGTGTTAGGCGCTTCGGCGCTTAGTGAATTTGCCCCTAGGAGCGGTGAGTGACCTGTACACCATTATTGCATATTGAAACGGGATGAATTAAGCGACAGGTTCGGGGTTTACCCACTCGGTAAAAGGGTGAGCGCTGCAGGAATTAAACCTGCATGGTATTAATAACTATATAGAAAGGTAGTAGGACTTGAGAGCATTTGTGTTTTGGACTTTTGGTTAGCAAATAATATATGCCAAAACATTTGACATTTATTTGAACCTGTATATTAAAGGGATTATGCTATGATTTTTATGGCGATTTGAAGGATTTTAATCCATCAATCGAAGGATATTCCTTTGATCAGGAAATTGTTAGGAAGCCTATGGGGACCTTCCCCATAGGCTAACATTGGCCTCAGTAGATTTTAGGTGGCGAACTAGGGGGTCGAAAGAATTTTTTCAAGAGACAGTACTTCGACTATCGAATGGTCAAATAGTCGAACGATTTTTAGTTCGAATCGTTCCATAAGAACTCAAAGGTCGAAGTAGCCCATTCGATGGTCGAAGTAGCCATATTCGACCATTCGAAAGTCAAACTATTTTTCCTCTATTCCTTCACTCGAACTAAGTAAATGGGCCCCTTAATGTTGTACATATAGAAATGTATAGGCGTGAGTATGGGTTTCATTGCATTTTGGTCGGAATATAGAAAGATAATAGTAAATGATATACATCTGATATTAAAATGGTGATAAATCGTGTGTACTTGTTTTTAAATCAGATAACATAATGCCTCTGTAGCTTTTACATTTTCCTTGATGAGTTTGTCCATTTGTAACTAATTAAAATTAACCAGAAATCTCATCTACAGAAACATCGCCCCAACAGGCGTAGAGGACAATTCGCTAGCGAAAGAGACCATCGATAGCGCAGTTTTGCACCCTATCGCCAGGCGCATTTTCGCTCAGGCGAACGATCGTTACTCCGCAAATTCACTAAAGTGGGAATTTTACAGAACATTACCGCTTTCGCCAGCGTTTCCTTCGCCACCTTAGACCTTGGAAACTGATAAGATGAAGTTATATCCTCCTCAATTTTATGGAGTGCTGGGCCAAGTCGACCAGGCGCCCCAGGCAACCTGGCCGACTACTTCGGCCCCCTGCTGTATTGAAGAGCACATGCGGCGATGACGTGCGAATGCGCATGCGCCGATGACACGCAAACGTGCACAGAGGACGCGCACACACGCAAGTGGAGAAATACTGCTGCCACAGCTTCTGGAACTAGGAGTAAGTGTCGGAAGAGGTACGTGCCTGGCGCCCCTCTACCTTTGCGCCCTAGGCACGTGCCTCTTCTGCCTACCCCTAGTTCCGGCCCTGATCTTATGTCAGTGGCATCCTATATGCGGAAAAGTAAAAAACGCTAGGGTTTTTTCATATTTTGAAGAGGGATTGCCTTCAAAAGTTCTAATTATTAAAGATTTTTGTGTTAACATTTTCTCCCAATCATTTGAGCGTCATGCCACATTAGCAATGCAGTAATAAGGATAGTCCCTTTCTTCCCAAAACTGTATCACTTATTACTGAGTTATGGATAATTCAATTCTTTCCTTTTGACTGATGACTTTACCCCTCCCCAGATAGTTTCTTGCACGTGTTCCGGAATGGGTTCCAATAAAATATTATAATAAAGGAAACTTGTAATGTTCTTTGGGTCTGGGGGTGCCATGAAACGTTAAACCACAATCTGACACCTGGTAACAAGAAATACCATACAGAACAAAGCAGAAACTCATCTTCTGCCAAACCTGTACAACATCGCCATCCACTGACTGAACAGGAGTGTTACACACTTATTTTAAAAACACTGACTCACAAGTGAAGATTTTCTCACCAAATTTCTTTGCAGGAAATGCTTCTGTGTTTTGCAGTTATTGTAAATGTAGGAATTTAATGATATTTGACACATTTCTTTTGAAAAATCCAAAACTGCTGGTCTGTATGTAAGAAATGGCCCTTTTGGGTAAACCATTTAGTTATGTTATGTACTGTATATAAAGTCCAACAGTTAAAAAGTGAATCAGCACCTATGGCAAGAGAGAAATCAGAAACGAATATGGTGTCGTATGTTTAATTTCTTCAGATTGCACCCGGTGTCAGGGAAATGTTTTAGTGTGTGTGTCCCCTTTGACTTGCTTTCACTTCCCAAAAGACTGCACAAATGCTTGTTCCACTCTATCCACTCGATTTCATCTGATTCCTTATTTTTCATGAACTTCTCTTCTGACATATCTACATTCCCTCGAACTCTCACTGATCTCCAGTCTCCATATTGCCACTTGTGGTAGTGATTGTGCACCCGGTACATCTGGCGATGGAGAGTGGAAATGGCGGAAGTCATGTGATCTGTGATGTGTAACAGTTACCTGGGTAATAATATTGCATACTATAGAATAATGCGTAACCGTATCACATGGTTTAAAATAATGCCGAAAATATCACATGCTATAAAATACTACACCAAAAGTTAATGAAAAAATTCAGTGCTTCAGACAAGTGAAAGTTTAGGGGAGTATTTACTAAAATCCGAATTTATCCCATTTATTTTTTTTAAAACAAACTCAACCTAAATAACTCATTTATCAACTAGTCAGCTCAAAAAAAGGCGGTGTGGGAAAAGTCTCGTGAAAATCGAACGAAAATTCGAATTGTACAATTTTTTCAAAGTTGTCACCCGAAAATTCCAAATTTTTCAGATTATTGTACGAAACCCATCGCAGATCACGAACTCTTCAAATTGTAAAGGGACATCTGCCATTGACTTCTACATGACCTCGAGTATTTTCGGAGTTGGACTTTTAGCAGCTTCTGGTTATAATACATTTTCTATAAAAATTTGAGGTTTCCCCTTTAAAAACTCAACCATAAAAAATTGAGGCTTCATAAATAGGCCCCTTAGTGAATCAATCAATTCTAAGAATACAGGAAGTGATGCCATTTTTAGCGCATGCTATAAATAACACTTGCTGACCTTTTGTGAATTGGCCCACAATCTTCTGCCTTATGCCCTTATGTCTTTGTAATGCACCGATAACATCCATCTAGTTCACAAAGGTCGGGACTTTTAAGGGGTTATTTATTAAAGTCCCAATGGAAATATGCGGAAAAAAACGTTTTTTTTAACTATAAAATCCTAATTTTTAGTGGGGAAAAAAACCTCAAATCTTTCAGGATTTATTAAAGCCAGATTCTGCAAAAAGTCAGAATCCAAAAATCTCAGACCTCCCGAGGTTGTACAGTATGGGGCCCATTCACCAAGCTCGGGTGAATGAATAGAGGGAAAAAAAGCTCGAATTTCGAGTAGTTTTTTGTGCTCCTCGACTATCGAATTGGCTTAAATTCGCCTGAGTAGAATAATTTGAATAGATCAAGCGCAAAAACGACTATTCGCCAGCACGTAAATTCGCCCGAATTGCCTATTCGATTCTATTCCCCAGTCCGAGGGATTTAACTCCTCGAAATCCGACCCTTGATACATCTGCCCCTTTATGTCAATGAGAGAGGTCCCTATTGAATTGGCGTAAATTCGCCTGAGTAGAATGATTCGAATAGATCAAGCGCAA
Source organism: Xenopus laevis (assembly GCF_017654675.1). NCBI lineage: Eukaryota > Metazoa > Chordata > Amphibia > Anura > Pipidae > Xenopus > Xenopus laevis. Next base: position 125,351,754 of record NC_054385.1, on the reverse strand, counting down.
AAACGCTGCGACTATTCGCCCATTCGATAGTCAAAGTACTGTCTCTTTTAAAAATACTTCGACTGCCTACTTCGCCTTCTAAAACCTACCGAATTGCTTTAAAAGCCTATGGGAAAGTTTTTGATCGAATACAAAGGCATTCGATCGATCATTCAATTTAATGAAAATCCTTCGATCGAATATTCGATCGTGCGCCTATTCGCCGGGCGATTATTCGATCGTGCGCCTTTTTTCGCCGGGCGAATATTCGTCCATTTGACTATTCGCCAGCGCGTAAATTCACCCGAATTGCCTATTCGATTCTATTCCCCAGTCCGTGGGATTTAACTCCTCGAAATTCGACCCTTGATACATCTGCCCCTTTATGTCAATGAGAGAGGTCCCTATCCTATTTGGAAGTTTCTGTGGTCTGCAATTGAATTATCCCGAAAATCTGACTTTTCGGACCAAAATCTGAAAAATTCTGCCTTTTTGGGAAAAAGCCCCCCCCCCCAAATAGTTTGATTTGGGTAAAAACTCAGGAAAAAAACCTATGATTTGGGTTTTTGCTCGATTTTATTGAGATTGTCCCAGACAATAGTTTAAATTGTGCTTTTTTAATAATACTGTAAATAAGTTCACATGGATTCTATTTTGGTCAGACTTTTTTATTTTAAAAAATCCGCAAAAAAATCTGATTTTGATAAATAACCCCCTTGGTTTGAAAATGCATGCTTTTGCACCAATATCTGCCTTTGCATCCCTTAAATGGGATCTTAATTAAAGTGCATTTCTGAGCACTTCTTGCAATTTACATTTATTATATGTTTTTAGCATATAATAGCAGTTTATTACATGTAGGTCAAGTTTCATTTATCAAAGGTCGAGTGTTAGAGTTTTTTAAACCTCGAATGAACTTGGAATTCGAATGGCATCTTATTCAAGAATAAACTTAAATGGCAAAATGTGTTTTAAAAACTAAATTGAATGAATATTGAGATGAATACAATAATAAAAGATGCGAAATTGGGAGTTTAACATAAAACTGCATTGAGAATGTTTGTAGTTTGTGCTTCTTTATTTAACAATTTTGAACTGCTTCTTTTCTGTGTAAAGTTGACTCTCAAAAGATGTTTTAAAATGTTCTAACTGATTTCTACAATATCTTATTTATTTATCAAAGGTTCAAGTGAACTCCAATGAACTCACAATTCGAAGGGTATCTTATTTAAAAACTTGAATGGCAAAAACCCGATTCTGTTCAAATCCTGAATCTCGAAAACTTGAATTAATCGAGTTTTCGGCGAAAAAAAATCTTGAATCGCTTGAATCACTCCAGTTTTTGGGATTCAAGCTATTTCCAGGACCAGAGTATAATAAATTAGGGATGCACCGAATCCAGTTCGGGATTCGGCCAGGATTCGGCCTTTTTCAGCAGGTTTCAGATTCGGCCGAATCTTTCTGCCCAGCCGAACCGAATCCAAACCCTAATTTGCATATGCAAATTAGGGGCAGGGAGGGAAATCGCGTGACTTTTTGTCAGAAAACGAGGAAGTAAAAAATGTTTTCCCCTTCCCACCCCTAATTTGCATATGTAAATTAGGGTTCGGATTCGGTTCGGTTTATCGGCCGAATCTTTCACGAAGGATTCGGGGGTTTAGCCGAATCCAAAATAGTGGATTCGGTGCATCCCTATAATAAATCTCGAAAAATTTGAGTTTTCAAAAAAAAAAAAAAAACTAAAAAAATTCAATTTTTTTAACCCAAACTTAGAGTTGGAATTCAGAGGGTTACTCAGAAATCACTAAAAATAAAAAAATTAACAGAAATTGCAAAATTGCTCATAGGATCCCTCTGAGTAAGTTTCAATTCCTTTTCTTGGTCCTCTCTAAATATTATCAACTTCTGGAGTTCAAATACATCCATGTTCTGCCTAATAACTCTGGCTACAGCTCTATCTGTTTTTTTATTGGACAGAACATTTAATCCTGCCCAATCCAGGTCAGATACTTTACAGAGAAAGTTTGGCACTGGCATTTAGTCCCTGAGCAGAGCTGGAGTAATTCTTGGAGTCTTTCCATTGTGTATAAAGATAAGGTAACAATGGGTCACACTGTGCTGCTGCTGCTGCTGCTGCTGTTGAGTCTGGGTGTCTGTGCCGTACATTGTGCCGGTGAGTAACAATATCCTGTGTAATTTATATCGCTTGTAATACTTTTGTTGTGAAATAAGAGTTGGAACCTTGATTTTAAACCCTTCTGCTTGCAATTAACTTGAAATATTATATTATTCAAACAGCATTCTAGGGCAGGTTTTATTTAAATAGGATGTAAGCCCAAAAAATAAAATTTTGCCCAGTGAGAAAATGTTTTCCGTCGCTTCAAAGTTATTTTTTTAAATTTCTTCAAAATTAAAATAAATGTTTATTCCAATTCAGAGGGCTCTGATTGGCTGTTGAGAAGCTAAGCTTAGGGCTCGTCACTAATTATCCAGCAGAAAATGAGCTTCCCTGGCTGTAATATAAGCTGATGCTACAGGTTTGCTGATTATTAAATTCTGATGCTAATTGCACTGGTTTCTGTGCTGCCATGTAGTAATTATCTGTATTAATTACTAATCAGCCTTATATTGTGACGTTTCTATTCTAAGGGGCAGATTTACATAGGGTCGAATATCGAGGGTTAATTAATCCTCGATATTCGACTGCTGAATGTAAATCCTTTGAATATCGAAGTCGAAGGATTTAGCGCTATTCTTACGATCGAATGATCGAAGGAATAATCGTTCGAATGATTCGAAGGATTTTAATCCAACGATCGAACGATTTTCCTTCGATCAGAAAATTGTAAGGAAGCCTATGGGGACCTTCCCCATAGGCTAACATTGGCCTCGGTAGGTTTTAGGTGGCGAACTAGGCGGTATTTTTTATAGAGACAGTACTTCGACTATCGAATGGTCGAATAGTCAACGATTTTTAGTTCGAATCGTTCATTCGAAGTCGAAGTTGTATTCGAAGGTCGAAGTAGCCTATTCGATGGTCGAAGTAGCCATATTCGACCATTCAAAATTCAAAGTATTTTTCCTTTTATTCCTTCACTCAAGCTAAGTAAATGGGCCCCTAGGTGTACTATATATTGTGAGTGGGTCCCTAAACTCAGTAAGTGACAGCAGCACAGAGCATGTGCAGTGAATCAGCAGAAAAGAAGATGGGGAGCTACTGGGGCATCTTTGGAGACACAGATCTTTACTGCTAAAGGGCTGTGGTTGCCTTGGGCTGATACAGAAGCACAAAACATAATGTACAACATTTCTACCTACTTCTTTAGTTAGGCTTTAGTTCTCCTTTAAGACACCGCTGATTACTTTTCCCACAGACATGTTGAAATACCTCTGGGGGAATTAAAAAAAAAGTGAAGTAAACAGAAAACAATATTATAGAAGCCAAATTGCTGAAATTGCAATCTGGAAAACTGCTGAATAAAAAGCTAAATACCTCAACAACCACAAATAATAAAAATGAAACCCAATTGCAAATCGTCTCACAATATCACTCTCTACATCATACTAAGGGGGTTATTTATCAAAGTCTGAATTTATCTCAATATTTTCTGAAAAAAAAACTGTGTCCAAATTCGCATGGGTTTTTTGGCCTTATTTATTAATGCACTTTCCCGAAAATTTTGTTTCTGTGAAAAATTCACGATTTTTTCGGATCTTTCATCCGATTTTCAAATTTTTTTTTTCGAATTTTTCACCCAAAAATTTTAGCCAAAACTTTCGGGTTTTGCTAAAAACCCAGCGCACATCAAATAATCATTGGGACTTCTGCCATTTACTTATATGCAACCTCGACAGGTCTGAGATGCCTTATTTTCTGATTCTGACTTTTCCCATCCTCTGGGTTTAATACATTTTCGAAAAATTTGTGATTTTTGCATTCAGAGTTTAGTAAATAACCCCCTAAAAGTTAATGTAAAGGTGAACAACTCCTTTAATCCCTTAAAACTGCCATTAAATTGCAACTCCAAAGTCAACAAAACTGTTGTGTTCACAAACTGGTTAAGAATTTTGTGAATCTGATTTTCTTTCAACACCAGATAATAGTTCTACTTCTAATTTCAATTTATTCTACTCCCCCAGGAGAACCAGAGTTTTGCGAATTATAAGTAAAACCATTTTCCTGACTGTCGTTAATTACATGACGTTCATAAAGATGGAGCTGCTTTATTCACACTTTTTGATTCAAATATATGTTAAGGAAAATGAACATCAGCTTCCAGAGAGCTGAGACGAAGAAAGGCAAAACAAAATATGCATGGTGTTAAAGGATAAGTAAACCTTTAAAATAGGTCAATGCCTCGCGAGGAAACTTTCGGCGACTTCGGAAAATGAAGCGTTCCGAGTGCCATCCTGCCACCGATTTACATTCTAGCTGGCGGGAGGCAGTTCGGGAAATTAGTCGCCCTGAAGAAGAGGAGATTTGTCGCCGGGCGACTAATCTCCCTGAATTTGAGTGTGTGCCCTGATCCTAAAATACCAGATACAACTTGCAGCCTATTTGTGTCAAAACACAAGCACAATTGCATTAAAACATGATGAATAATGGGAAAGCATTGTGGGAAAACATGAGGATTTGTGTCCAAATATTGGCCTTTTCACTATATTTCTAAATGACCTTTAAGGTGTTCATGATGCTCAGTCCAATACCAAATACCTCCTAAAACTTCAATTCCAAAATGTGAGACAAACTAGGCCCCACCATTGACCCACCCTGACCATACACAGTGATGCAGCCCCAACACCCACAGGCACTACAATGGGAGAAAAATCCCTCCTATGCAAACACCTCTTTGTAGGATTGTGGGAAGTACAGTTTATCTATAATAATAATCCATTTAAAGATGACATTATTGATTTTGGATGATACATTAATATGGAGAAGCATTGGGAGCAAAAAATGTTAACTGATACTGCCTAGTAAAGCATTAAAATATACTGATTTACAATCTGGGAAAATTACATTCCAATCTAATATACTGATAATAAATCATGTCCCCCAAAGTATAGGATTATCGAACATGCCCTTTTATTTAAAAAAAAAAAGAAGGATTTGCAGTTGGTTTTTATTTTTTATTATCTGTGGTTTTTCAGTTATTTAGCTTTTTATTCAGCAGCTCTTCAGTTTGCAATTTCAGCAGTCTGGTTGCTAGGGTCCAAATTCCCCTGGCAACCTTACATTGATTTGAATAAGTGACTGGAATATGAATAGGAGAGGCCTGAATAGAAAGATTAGTAATAGATAAAAAATTAGCAATAATAATACATTTGTAGCCTTACAGAGCATTTGGTTTTTAGATGGGGTCAGTGACCCCCCATTTGAAAACTGATGAGTCAGAAGAAGAAAGCAAATAATTAAAAAACTATAAAAAAGAAAATGAAGGCCAATGGCCATTTTATAACATACTACAAGTTATCTTAAAGGTGAACCACCTCTTTAATTCCCAAGCTTCTTTGCTTAGAATGAAATCTTTTTTCTATCTTCTGTTTTTCGTTCTTTTTTCTTCAGAAACATATGTCATTGAACAGGGACTTTGATGTCACCTGCTACTCTTCATGATCTTACAATAAATCCCAGATCAGTGATTTGGAGACTTTCCCAGCCTTATATACCGGCTCTGTAAGTCTCCATGAACACAAGACACCTCACTCATGTAATATTGCCGTAGTCAGTTTTTAAACAAAAGATTTGCATTTCTGATAATACTTTTCTGTGTTTAGTTTATTGATGCACCATATCCACTATTTTGGATTTGGCCGAATCCCCAAATCCTTCATGAACGATTCAGCCAAATCCTAATTTGCATATGCAAATTAGGGTCAGGAAAGGAAAAATTTGAAAAAAAATGTTACTTTGTTTTTTTATGAAAATTCACGTGATTTCCCTTCCCACCCGTAATTTGCATATTCAAATTAGGATTCAGTTCGGCCGGCCACAAGGATTCAGCCGAATCCGAATCCTGCTGAAAAAAGCCGAATTCCAAACCGAATCCTGGAGTTGGTGCGTTCATAATTTTGTTTTTTCATGATTAATTGAAGTGATTGTGGGAAATCTATAGATAAACTGGACATGCAGTGTCGGAGCAAAAAACCTTAGACCGGGGCTCACTCTCAGTACTATTATTCTTCCTCTCCTCACTCAGCCTCTATTTTCCTAGTCTCTTTTCTGTATATAATATAATCGATTATTCCATCTATTTAGTCTCTTTGTTCTCATAGAAATAAGCAATGAGCATGAAATAGGCCAAATGTTTAGAAGCAGGAGGGCCCACTGCAGGACTGGGAGTCAAAATAGGCCCTGGCATTCCAATACACAGAGGCCCAAACAGCTCCTCACCAGCCCACTAAATAGTGACATTCTATGGCATCTTATGGCAGCCCCTCTGGCATTTGCCAGAACCCACAGATTGCCAGTCCGGGCCTGGCCCACTGACACCTGGTCCCATCGGGAGTTTTCTTGGTATCCCAGTGGCCCAGTATGAAATTGTGTACATAACTGGGTGTTTGCTGGCTTTGAAACGTGTATAAGGTGTTATTGTTCTCTATACACCTATGGGTGCCTTTGCAACACTGTTCAAATTTTGAAGCAATTTGATTGGTGGTTGTGAGGTGATGTCAGTATTGGTATTGGAAATTGTAAACGATATATCCATTAGCCTATGAGCAAGTGACCTCTCAGGTACAACATGCGTTAGACTTTTATTTATGTGCTAATAAATATATTTCTGTACATTCTGTGAGGCTTACGCAATTTCATAGGTCATCTAAATTGCTTCCAAGTATAAAATGCTGTGTCTGCTTTCTAACATTTCAATTGCCCATAATAAATAGTTTTTCTTCTCCATAAATATACCACCAATTACCTATAATTTTTCAACTATAAAGCTTAATAACACAGATCTGTGTTTTGTTGTATTACAGGTGGCCACACTCTCCGATTTCTTATAACACAAATATTATCCCCTACCCCGGGCCTGCCAATATATACTGTATATGGGTATATAGATGACTTCAAGTGTGGAAAGTACAACAGTGACACACGCAGGGTTCAGGCTTTGATTCCACTTAATGAGTCTCTTATTGCCATGCCAGAGGATGCCCTGACTGAGCACCTGGAGACGCAGACTAAATTTGCTCAAGAATTGGAGATTACTGAAAGAGACAAAATGGAATTTATAATGGGGTTTTTAAACAAGACATATGGTGAGTACAATGAAATGCAAATATGATGCAGTTGGGTATGTAATAATATATAAATAATATGTATGAATATATGAATATATGAATATATGAATATATATATATATATATATATATATATATATATATATATATATATATATATATATATCCCAGTCCAGTGAGTATCCTCACTCCAAGGCACTCTGTTGCTTATGTAGCCGAGGTGCACAGTTGGGATATATATAACGTAATGTTCAAAAGAACCAGCACTCCCATGTATATATAAAAAAAAATTATTTTATTTCTGTTGCATCAATGTCCAACGTTTCGGTCCTTGTTAGGACCTTTCTCAAGGATGATACAAAAAACATTTGGCCAATCATAAATAGCCTTACAAATTCAGTGCTTGTTTTCCAAACTTTGTTAATTAGGTGATTTAACCCATTACGACTTTCTTTACCTTAGTGTCATAAAGATATTTTTATCCTGATAGTGTTGCCATCACAAAACACTTATCTCCTGTACATCATAAATATCATAAATGCCATAAATAAGTGTGTAAAAACATGTGTAAAAGGCAATTACAAAAAATTTCGTGATAAGAATAGTGTAAAAATTATTTAAAAATTATGTGTACTTGTAAAAGTCATTTTGTCCACTAGATGTCAACGTTGTGTTTCATAAGCTCATGTTACAGTGCTTAGTTAAAGGGATACTGTCATGGGAAAAAAAATATTTTCAAAATGAATCAGTTAATAGTGCTGCTCCAGCAGAATTCTGCACTGAAATCCATTTCTCAAAAGAGCAAACAGATTTTTTTATATTCAATTTTGAAATCTGACATGGGGCTAGACATTTTGTCAATTTCCCAGCTGCCCCTGGTCATGTGACTTGTGCCTGCACTTTAGGAGAGAAATGCTTTCTGGCAGGCTGCTGTTTTTCCTTCTCAATGTAACTGAATGTGTCTCAGTGGGACATGGGTTTTTACTATTGAGTAAAATGGGGGTTAATCAGAGCACAAGTCACATGACTTGGGGCAGCTGGGAAATTGACAATATGTCTAGCCCCATGTCAGATTTCAAAATTGAATATAAAAAAATATGTTTGCTCTTTTGAGAAACGGATTTCAGTGCAGAATTCTGCTGGAGCAGCACTATTAACTGATTCATTTTGAAAAAAATGTTTTTCCCATGACAGTATCCCTTTAAGTCAAAAAAACAATCCATGTTGACCTGTCCATTCACTCCCTTTGGTGGAACACAATTGAGTTCATAAATCCAAAAAGCCTCCTTCTTCAAGAGTGTTTTTCCTACATCTCCTCCCCTCGGATGTATTTGTATCTGCTCTATTGGCATGCATCTAAAGGAGGAGGCACTATGCTTAGCCTCAGCCCAATGCTTAGCCACCGGTTGTTGGGGCTATGTCCTGCTTCCGGTCATCTTTATTCCTATTCTTGACCCTTTCTGGGTCTAACGCTGCCCTAATGCTTGCCCGGTGCATGCCTATTCTTTCCTTCAATTGCCTCACTGTCTTACCACAATAAAGCAAACCAGTGAGGACTGGCAGGTCATGCGTTGCTTGACTTCGTAGTGCTTGCCCGTGTGTGGGTGCGTAAAGTGTGTTCCTAAAATTAGGGTACCATACATAATGCAGCCTTTGCACTTAAACACTCCCACACGCAAGCTAAGGTCACTTGTGCCATTTCTCATCGTTTACCGATGATAAAGGCCATAAGGTGGGTCGAAATGTTGGACACACAGATTGAACACAATAAAATATGACTTTATTCATCTAAACAAGTTGGAGTGCGGTTCTATGTGAAATTCTCTCTCTCTCTCTCTCTCTCTCTCTCTCTCTCTCTCTCTCTCTCTCTCTTTATATATATTCAATATGCTTAGCTGGTGCACTATTAACAATCCACAGCTGCCTGGGTGCTGGTAAACACATTAGTATGCAATGAACAAACAAGCCGCACTCCAAGGACCTCATTTTGAAAAATAAAGGTGAAGTTTTATTCTCAAGGTTTCGGCTCCTTAACTGGGGCCGTCTTCAGGAGAGTGAATTCCACAGTGAAGCAAATTTAAAAGTGTGTAATTAGTGCCGAAATACAACAGCTGATGTCATCAGTGTGTGTCCTACAGCATAGGGCTGTTATTAACCACTCCATAGGCTTCCTTATCATATAAGTGCATAATATATGTAGTAAGATCCAGTGCATAGTAGAAATGTGCATGTTACACTGACAATGCACCTCTTTATTAACGTACATTTCCACTATTGCACTATGTTTATATATAAATATATATAAATATATATATATATATATATATATATATATATATATATATATATATATATATATATATATATATATATATATATGTTTGTTTTTACAGATAATGGAGGGTTCCCTGTCTACCAGAGGAGGTTTGTCTGTGAGCTGAATGAGGATGGTACGGCTGGTGGATATGAGGAGATTGCATATAATGGCAAAGAGATTATAGCACTGGATAAAGAGAAGGTGGTGTATGTGTCTGTAACGCAAGAGGCTCTGGTTATGATGGACCAATGGAATAAGCGCTTTGATGATGCTACTGATAATAAGATCTACATGGAGAATGAATGTATCCAACAAATGAAGTTATATCTCCATTATTTATCAGCCTACATGAAGAGGAAAGGTGAGATTCTATAACAATGTTTTCTTGTCTATGATATGTTTTAATGAACATCAAAGACTGCAATTAATTCAATACAAACATAATTTTTATAGTGTAGTTTTTATTTCCAAATGACACTGTTTACACTGCAAACATGAATTGTTACTACTGAGTGTTATACTTATATCTACCAGGGAGCTGCTATCAGGTCACCTTCCCATTGGTCTGTTGTTAGACCGCTGGGGTTGAAGGGGAAGTGGGGGATGATATCACCTCAACTTGCAGTACAGCAGTAAAGAGTGACTAAAGTTGATCAGAGCACAAGTCAAATGACTGTGGGCACCTGGGAAACTAACAATATGTCTAGATCCATTTCCAGATTTCAACATCACATATAAAAAATCAGTTTGCTCTTTTGAAAAACAGATTTCAGTTCAGAAGTCTACTGGCACAGCAATATTAACTGATGCATTTTGAAAAAACTTTCCTATGACAGTATCCCTTTATGTACTGTTAATATAAATGAATTTTGTTACAACAGCGCCACCTGCTGGTCAGTTTCCCACCAGTCTGACCACCAAGTAGTCAAGGAATTTGTCAGGAGAATGAAAAAGCCTGCTCTGATGTTCTTCTGCTTAGGAAAAATATTAGAAACCTTTCTCAAACAATTTTTTTCTCTATTGGTTGAATATGGGTTTCTTGCAAAAAGCATTTCACTTCTCTCTCCCTCCCTTCTCTCCCCTCCTGTCAGTTCCCCCTAAAGTGAAGGTTTCCAGCTCAGAGTCAGAGAGTGGTATCAAACTGCACTGCTGGGTGTATGGGTTCTACCCCCGAGATGTGGAAGTGAAGTGGATAAAGAATGGGAGAGATGAGATTTACTCAGAGGAATCAGCAGAGATCCTGCCAAACCCTGATGGCACCTATCAGATCAGAGTCAGTGTGGAGGTAACACCAGAGGAGGGCGCCACTTACTCCTGCCATGTGGATCACAGCAGTTTGGAGAATCCCCTGGTTGTAGCATTTGGTGAGTTTTTTTTAAATTGTTGATCCCAATTAAAACAATGTAGAGTGTTGAGGCAGAAAGTTGAGTGTAATATCATTGGCAACGTTTTCTACTTGTCAAAAAGTATTTTATCATTTCCAAATGATCTTTGTGTTCACCAAATCAATTTTGTGCTCAAAACATTTATTTTGTGGCCAACAATTCTTACTATATCCAGAAATTACATTTGCCAACACAAATATATTTATATGTAATTTATTGTTCGAATGCATGAAACCATCATCATCACTGATGCCCTAGGCTGAAGGAAACATCCCCTACAGTACTTTCAGTATTCCACCTCTCCTGAAGTTCTAAAGTAGCCAGCATGACTTTATTAATTCTGTTGAAGAACCGTAAATAATCTGATCCATTAGAATTCTCACAGGATTAGCACAACCTGTAACCAACAGCTCTACACATTTAGGGGCTGATTTTTTTTTCATTAAGTTGAGTTTACCCTTTAAAATAATCTTCTTTCCACCTAATAAACAGAATCCAGTAATAGAAGCATGTTGTACCTCCTGATCGGTGGGACTGCTCTTCTTGTCCTTGCCCTTTTTGCCCAGGGAATATTCATATATAAACGGAGAAAGAGTAAAGGTATGTATTGTCCTATTCTCTTGTTTTTCTGTAGGATTTTCAAATGTTCAGTTAAAATGTTCCTTGTAGCCCTTACTCTAACATTATAGGCAGGTTTTGGAAATACACATACTGTACATAGGGAAATAGAGTGACAAAAGGTACCAAAGCCACCTTCATCTGTTTAATACATTGTTGAGTAGCTGTGTGAGTTTGTACAGGAATGGGACCTGTTATCCAGAATGCTCGGGACCAAGGTTTGCTGGATAAAGTCTTTCTGTAATTTGGATCTCAATGATTTAGGGGGCAGATTTATTAATGTTTGAGTTGTGTTTTCCATGAAAAATGTGAGTTTCCTGAGTTATTTTTGAGTCAAAAATAGAACTTTCGGGTTAAAAAAACTAAACTATTTTGATCTAAAAAAAAATCTATTTTCTTTAGATTTATTGTACCCAAGCCTGAAAATAGCTCACATAGCTCAAAATCTGAAAATACACCATCTACAACTTGTCATGGTCATGTAGAAGTCAATGGCAGACATCCCTTGAACAATTTGAAGATGTTAATAGCCTTCATGATGTTCAAGGTTTTTCAGGAGGGTTCCCCTCAAAAACTCAATCGATTCAAGTAATTCCAGTTCATTTTAGCCAAAAACTCAACTTAAGTTAAATCGCGTTCGGCCATTGATACTAAAAAATCATGTAAACATTAAATAAACCCAATAGGCTGGTTCTGCTTCCAATAAGGATTAATTATATCTTAGTTGGGATCAAGTACAAGCTACTGTTTTATTATTATTATTATTATGTTATTATTATTACAAAGAAAAAGGAAATATATTTTTCAAAATGTTAAATTATTAAAATGGAGTCTATGGGAGATGGCCTTCCTGTAACTTGGAGCATTTTGTATAATGGATCCCATGCCTGTACCAACAATGGATATATCAGGCATTCCCTGGGATCTGTTCTATCTTGAACAGCATTTGGCAAAGGGTGCACAAACAGGTGTGAGGTAGTCTGGATTTCCAAGGGGCATATTTATCAAAGGTCAAGTGATAGAGTTTTTTTTTACCTCGAATCACCATGAAATTTGAATGTTTCTTATTTAAGATCGAACGTCAAAAATGCAGTCGAATGTTACCGACCCAAAAAAACCTCAAATGTCAGGAAGGCTATTAACTTCTTTAAGTAGGTCAGTAGACCTCTGCCATTGACTTCTACATGAACTCGGCAGGTTTTAGGCGGCGACCTATTGAATTTGAGTTACTTCCATGGTAGGGGGATGATCAATCTTAGATTCGAATTAGAGTTGGTAGTTTTAAACCAACTCAAAAATTTGAATTACAATTTACCTTTTAAACCTTGCATTCTTAAATAGTCAGCTTACTAATATTATTAATAGTAATAATATTAAAAATGGTATTATTGTATAATTATTATTAGTATTATTAATAATAATAATCGTATTTATGTAAAGCGCCTGCATATTTCATAGTGCTGCATAATGAACTGGAAGAAAGAAAGAGAAAACAATAGCAACTATAAATTGATATAGGTCAGAGAATCATGTCTCCAAGATGAATAAAATGAGCCTAATCCATTTTATGCCTCGAGGCATAAAACGTGTTAGGCTGTTTTTGGACATGTAGATGTAATAATTACTTTTTTTTTTAACTAGTATTCTTATGGCCTGCCTGTTAGATTTTTTTTTTGGAATGACAGCCCAAATTTTACAATTGATGAGATTAAATTTACACCAAATGGTTGGACTTATGTCTTATTTTTTCAACCTCATCTACTCTGATGTATCCTACAGTGTTATAGAATTATCATTATGGTTATCCCTCAAGCTTATTTCATTGGTAACTCAGTGCATGACATGAGAACATGAAACTGGACAGGATTGTGTACTTTGCACTGAATGTTTTTATCCAGTGTGAGGTGCAAAGTGCAGCTAGACCCCAGATGTATTTTAAATGAGCACTAAGGGTGCACTATTGCTCCAGCAATCCCCAGAGTGTTTAATTCTATTTTAAAAACACTATATAAAGTTGTGTAGTTTTGGAAACAGGTTTTTTACTTTATAGCATTAACATTATTGGCCTTTTTGTGCTTGATGAGGAACCCATTGTCTGTGATTGTCAGTGGTGTAATTAAGCAGAGCCGGGGCCCCAACAAAAAGTTCTTCAGATGGTCTGGCTCACAAACCCAAAAGCATGTGCTCCTTCCTTGTCCTCCCTCCCCTCACTCTGTCACTCATTAGTTTGAGTAGTGGGCAGAGAGAGATGGAGAAGGCCAGCGTAGGACCAGAAGAGGTAGAACCAAAAAGTAGACTCCTCTACCATTCAGGCTCCTCCAAAGTCATAGGATTTGCCGTATGGTGATAACAATAAGAATTAAAGAGAGAATAAGACTTAGTTGAAGCAATGTAATAAATGCATAGAACATATATTTATATATTATATATTTATATATTATATAAATAACTAGCAGGGAAACCTTTAATGTAACCAAAAATAAAATAAATAATTAGTAGTAGGAAAAATGAGAAGGAAAGCTACTGAAGCAGTATATTGCCAATAAATTAGCCACACTAGTACAAGCTATAATACTATATTTATTCTGTAGAATGCTTTAACATACCAGAGTAAACAGCTTTAGAATCTCTCTCTGTATGTTATGCTTAGCCGCCATATTAGCTTTGTGTGACATCACTTCCTGCCTAAGTCTCTCCCTGTTCACTCATAGCTCTGGGCCAAGATTACAGCAAGGAGTGGAGGAGGGAAGGGGTAATGGGAGGGGAAGAGGGAGAGGAGCAAACTGAGCATGCTCAAGCCCTGCCCTGGAGGTTTATGCTGAAAACAGGAAGTCTGATACAGAAGCCCATGAGTACACAATAGAAGGAAAGAAATGTGGTGTTTCTTTTGACAGAGAACTCAGAGCAGCATTACTTCGAGGGTTTACTGGTGTATTTAATAGAGCTTTATGATAAAGCTTACTTACTTTTAGCCTTTCCTTCTCCTTTAAGGTTGTGATGTCCTTATAAAATGTAATTATTTGCTTCTGTGGGTTTATCGTTTGACATTGAGATTGTTTGCTTTGTTTAGGGGAATTTCTTTTATGCTGAATAAACTATTTTTCCTTTTAGGATCGGAAAGCGGCCAAAACAGGAGAAACAACATGAATCTTGCACAACTGTAGAAATAAAAATGATAGTGTTAGTGTTGCATTTTGTCATATAGCTTTTCATAAAGGTCGCTTTCATCAGGAGCGAATTAACCCGGTAATATGTTTTTGGGGAGGAAACCCAGAGAAACTTCAAAGAGTCCTCTGGTTGGAATCAAATGCAGGACCTCAGCACTGTGAGCCATGCTAACCTCACTATTAAGTCTATATTTTACCATCCTAGCAGCATAACAGATAAAACAATACTACACACGTTCTACAGAAGATCTTTCTCACTAGCTTGTGGCCAGTGCATATCAGGAATGGTGACCAGGGAAAGCTGCCCTGAAACTCTATTGAGGAAATAAATATAAAATTGTGCCCAGAACACACAATATTAATGTTGAGCTACATACAGTTTTACACCACTAGGCAGCTTTAGCTTGACAACTCTCTTTGAAGACCCAGAGTATCTTGACTCATTATTAACACTTTTATTATTTTTATTATCATCACTTATTTATAAAGTGTCAACATTTTCCGCAGCAGTGCACAAAGAATAGGTGCATACACTGAACATACAAATAACATATAAAAAAATATACTCGATACAAGACGTAAAGTAAGGAACGTTGTTTCAACGTTTTTGGTTCAATAGAAGCGTTGGTGTTGAGGTGGGTAAGAAAAATACCTGCTTTTAAGGCTTTCAAGTTAGCTGGGACAGCCGAATCATTTATAAGGTACAAGGAGGCCAAAAAATCATGCAAAAAAGCTATAAGGCAAGCTAAAATTGATATAGAAAGGGATATTGCAGCAAGCAGTAAAAATAATTCAAAATTATGAAAGCAGGAAAGGGTGGGACCCTTACTATCAGAGGGGGGTCAGCTGGTTGGTGAAAACAAAATAAAAGCGCAGATTCTGAACTTATATTTTTCATCTGTCTACACAAATGAGGAACCAGTTAATAAAGGTGTCCTTCTTAAAGGGCATGTAAAGGCAAAAAAACAAAATCCCATTTTTACTTTCTCTCCAATATACTTTAATTAAGAAATGTGTACCGTTTTTATAAGAAACCTGACTGTATGCAGAGAAATTCTCCCTTCATTTACTGCTGTGGATAGGAATTTTCAGATGGTCCCTAACTGCTCTGCAGGGAAACAATCATACTTATGAACAGCAGGGGGAGCCCCCGCCTTACTTACCAGCCATGCAATACTCAAGCACCTCTGTTTATGATGATCCCTAAGCAGCCCAGACCACACTGAGCATGTGCACAGTCTTAGTCTTGTAAAGATGTTTAACAAAGTTACAAGATGGTGACACCCTGTAGCCAACTTTGAAAGCATAAATCATTTGTTTGATTAGGCTTGTGGTGCAGTAAGTTCATGTTTATGTTTAGTATACAAAATACAGCATTTCTAGCCTTATTCTATTTTAGACTTTACAAGCCCTTTAATTGTCCCAATTATAGTAATACAAATAATGATGTATGGTTCACACATGAGGAAATTCAAAGAGACTAGAATGTGAGAGATGAGATTTACTCAGAGGAATCAGCAGAGATTCTGCCAAACCCTGATGGCACCTATCAGATCAGAGTCAGTGTGGAGGTAACACCAGAGGAGGGTGCCACTTACTCCTGCCATGTGGATCACAGCAGTTTGGAGAAGACACTGGCTGTACCATTTGGTGAGTGTCTTTATGGTTGTTGTGCATGTGTAGCTTTGTGTAAAGATACAAACAACAAAAATATTAAACAAAAAACACAATAGGACTTCATCCCACAACATCCCACAACAATAATAAAATGCTTGATTATCAAGTGACTATAATTCAAATGGCGATGTTTATTCGTCAAACATGCCAACACATGCATATTAAAGGAGACTTAACTAAAGAAGTAGCTAGAAATGTTGCACATTATGTTTTGTGCTTCTGTACCAGCCCAAGGCAACCACAGCCCTTTAGCAGTAAAGATCTGTGTCTCCAAAGATGCCCCAGTAGCTCCCCATCTTCTTTTCTACTGATTCACTGCACATGCTCTGTGCTGCTGTCACTTACTGAGCTTAGGGAGCCACTCACAATATACAGTACACATAGAATAGAAATGTCACAATATAAGGCTGATTAGTAATTAATACAGATAATTACTACATTGCAGCACAGAAACCAGTGCAATTAGCATCAGAATTTAATAATCAGCAAACCTGTAGCATCAGCTTATATTACAGCCAGGGAAGCTCATTTTCTGCTGGATAATTAGTGACGGCCCCTAAGCTTAGCTTCTCAACAGCCAATCAGAGCCCACTGAGCATGTGAGTGTCACAGACACTTTCCAAGATGGTGACCCCCTGTGACAAGTTTGAAGTCCTGGATCATTGCTGCTATTGACAAGCTCAAACTTTAGCCTCGTGCAATAAGTTCACTATATAAAATATGCCATTTTTAGCCACATTAATTTTTAGAGTTTAGTTCTCCTTTAAGCCTCTTTTTTTTTTTACAACATAGACTAGAGATTAGGATAAGACCCTAGAAAATGAAACCAGTTTAAGAGAACACCATAATTCTGAAGTCATTTTACATTTTAAAAGCTGGAAATATTTACAAGAGCTAATGACCCTGAGAGATGGGGAAGAAATTTTAACTTTAAATCTGATAAATCCTTTGTCCAGTTATAGTGGAACCTAGTTTCTTATATAGACTAGGAAACAGGAACCTCAATCACTACCCCTGGGCCTATGTACAATGAACAACCTAGTGGGCTGGAAGAAAATGAACCTCAATATCTGAGAGGAGAATATGCTTAAATGCCAGGGAGTCCCAGAGCAATAAGAAATCCATAAGGTTGACAGTCTCTTGATCCATAAAAGGATGGTACCATTAACCCTTGGGCAATCACCGCCCCAAACAAAAAAACATCCCTTGGGATATGCAAATGTGATCTTCACAAATGTTGGTGCGGATGAGAGTAATGACTATATTGTTACACTTCTGGATGAAGCTCCTTCAAGCATCTATCAATCCCGTTTAACCTAACCGTCGATTTAAAGGCCCGTGAGTCTGGCCCAAGAGGCGGAGAGGTAAGGGACTATGGGTATGGGGGGATTGTCTATATTAATGAAATATCAGTTTAGAATCCCTGCAAAGCATATGATTGGCATGGTCAAACATTGTGATTTTATATTAAAAAAAGCTATAGAATAGTTTTTGTCCTGTAATAGGAGCATAGTATAGCACTAACCGTTTATATTAGAAATTGTCCATAATATTTGCATCCTCAGTGACTTTTATACATAAATAAGTAAAGAAGTAGCCTACAAAGTCTGTAGGGCCAAATTGAATTAACAGACAGCGTCACAATGGGGTGGCGAGCATTCAAATCATGGTCTGGAATTGCATCTTGGGGTCCTCATGTAGGATATATAGTACTTTGGGTTTAATTTCTCCACCCTGCTCCCTTCAAGCAAATACACATCAATGATAAAAAAAAATGGTCTGGGGGAAAATGTTATTATTTTATTTTTTCCGAAAACCAAGTGAAGACACTAAATTCCTGCCAGAATGGGTTTCAATCATATGCATGTCTTTAGGGTTGAAAATAAGCTTTGAATGCTTGCAGAAATGATTCCAAAGCACTATTTTCTTTACTTATTTGCTTATCTTCCGAATGCTACAGTAATACAATTTACATATAGAATATATTAGGACCAAATACTGTGGGTGAATAAATTCCTTTCCCTCTCTCATGACTGATTCATACCTACTATTTATCTTTATTTTAGACCCAAAAGGCAGTCAGACTGTGGTCACAAAGAACTGATGTCATCAGTTATAGTTGGCGTTTAGTGATGTCATTTCTGTCACATGACTCACTGAAACTTATTATAATAAATAAAGTAAGTCCCCCTGTTGCAAAATATGCGGATATTAGAAGTCACCTTGGCGTTCCATGACCTGTACATGCTTTTATATGGTCATGGAACTCCTCGTGACTTATAATTTCCTTCTATTTTACAAGAGATGCTACTTTATTCACTTTATAATGAGCCCCTCCTTTAGACTTCAGGAATATAATTTTAAAAGTAGCAACACAAATGGTTCTTCATTGTAGTAGTGGTGAAGGTGTGGATGTGCTAGAAGATGTGATGATGGCAGATTCACCTAATGCATTTAAGAGGGGCAATGAAGAATTACTGGACAAATTACAGATCCAGGGATGCAGTTTAAAAGCTTCTTTGTGTCTGCCACTTGTTAAACACCTCCTAATTCCTGAGGTTAACAAGACATTGATAGGCTACTTCTCAGACGGCTCGGGTCTTGGCTGAGAAATCCTAGAGACTGACTATTCTGCAGTCCTTCCCTCCAACTTTTAGTGCAGACAGAGAGAATACCGGTAAGTACAACTACTCCAGATGTATTACACCAAGGACACACTAGGCTAATTCTCAGCTTGTGGATAAATGCAAGCCCTACATTTAAATCATTGCTCTTCTGTGCTGTACAGTTCTCAGAGCTAAAAGATTAAAGTGTGCAGAAATACTCTTAATTTGGCTACACCCAATTAAACACAGCCCAAGCACCGATTTGGGGATAGGGGTGCATAAAAGCAGGTTGAGAATGTCAAGGATTAGGTAGGGGGCGCTGTGGAGACTGATAGGGAAAGGGGCGAGTCCTTGAGGCAGGAGCTGTATGTGTCTAGGGAACACTTGAAGGGAAAGCAGGAACAGGTTGATGAGGGCGAAGAGTCAGTCTGGATCAGGTGCAGAACAAGAGGAAGAGGGCGATGACTCAACATGAACAGACTGGACGGGGCAGGAGTGGAACAGGAACAGACTGGATGGGACAGGACGGAGCGGTCTTTGCCGGTATTGCTCCCATCCCAGCAGCTCCACGTATCTTTTCCTCACAGGAACGAGCAGGCAACTTAGCTCAGTCTGGGGACTTTGGCAGCCTGTTTTGTATTTCTCTCTGCGGGGGCAAAAGAAGCAGACAATCAAATACACAGTGCTAGGATTGTTTGCCGTTCTCCCGTGCTCTGCCATTGTATGAAGCGAAGGGATGGATTGGATTTCACACACAGACAAGTGCTCCGTCCCCTGCCTCCGCTCACACCGACTCCTAAATCACTACCCACTCTGTGCCCCGCGGCTGCTGCTGCTGTCTTTGCCTCATCTCTATCTCTGAGTAGGGGAGGAGGGAAGACAGAGAGGAAGGTGAGGAGATCGAAGGAGGGAAGCCGATCCACGGGGAAGGAGAGACACAGCTGCTGCTGGATGCCTGTCAGTGAATAGCCAGGAAGGAGAAATCGATTGCTGCAGTGTGGATGGTCGCTTTTCGCCGTTTCTGAAGAGGACAGGAAGTGGATTTTCTGTAAGTTATTTCTTAATAAAGGCTTTGCTTTTTAAAAGTTTTATTTGTCTTGGTGTTTATTTTTCGTTGTGCACTAACGAATTTTTAAACATTTTTTTTTTGATGTTACTGGTCCTTTAAAACTAAGTAAGCCTTATCAGAAAGGTCCATCTAAATATACCAGTAAAGCCCCAAAGTAGTGCTGCTCTGAGTCCTCTGTTAAAAGAAACACTGCATTTCTTTCCTTCTATTGTGTACTCATGGGCTTCTGTATCAGACTTCCTGTTTTCATCTTAAATCCCATTGCCCTGGGCAAGAGCATGCTCAGTTTGCTCCTCTTCCCCCACCCCCTCCCTTCTCTACTGTAATCTGAGCCCAGAGCAGGGAGAGACTCAGGCAGGAAGTAATGTCACACCACATTAATACTGCAGCTCCTATCCTAAACAAACAGAGAGTTTCTAGAGCTTTTTACTCAGGTATGGTAAAACATTCTACAGAATAAATATAGCATTCTAGCTTGCACTATGGCAGCTAATCTATTGGCAATAAAATGCCTTCATAGCTTTCCTTCTCCTTTAATCTATAAAAGCTTGTGAAAAGTGGAGTGTCTTTGGCAAAATGCTAGTGGGACACTTCGGTGTAACATGATCATTTTCCCAAGGCAAAACCATTAAGAATTCTTTGTTAAACTCAATAAACCTCATTGTATTTGAAATAGCCTTATCTCGATGTTTTGCCTTCCATATAACGAGGTCATAGCAATACAATTATCAACACTAATTAGGGGCGCTGCCGCAATACTAGGGAGAAACCATGCAGTGCTCTGGCAAGGAGTGGTCTAAGTGCTGCCCTTAAATAGGGAAGAGTCAGCCCTGATTGGCTGATTGCAACTAGGCAGCAGCTGGGTTGGGGCTGCAGAAGCCAAACAGGCGGCAGCTGGGCTGGGGCTGGAGAGACCAGGTTACACATAGCGAGGAACCCTACAGGCTGGCCAATTGGCCAAGGCATTGAGCCAGAAACCCAAAGGTCCCCGGCTCGAATCCCAGCAATACCTGACAGAGAAGCAGCACGGTCTGTCCTTACTTCTTCTATTTGGTGGTATAGATATATTATGTTTTGAATGTTGCTTGTTTATTATAACCTTTTCTTTATTGAGACCAGCAGAAGGCCTTTGTGTGGAGGATTCGTTGGCTTCACTAGGTTCTCAGAGACAGTGAGGCTGCAAATGTGTCCTCTGTGTGAGGCCCCCTAATCACGGTGAAAGGAGGTTGTGAGTCAGCAACAGAGGACGTGTGCTAAAAAGGTTGTGGCAGGCTGGGGCTTAGACGGGAGAGCGAGAGTGGTGCACTAACCAGTGCTGCTTCCCCTGTCCTGTATCTGCATTGGTAGAGCCTAGCAGCTGTTGCAGCCATTTGACTCCGTTGGTGTCCCTGTTCTAAATGAGAGTCGAGGATGGATGCTGCTCAATGCAAGAAACAGGAAACTGCTTAAAGGAAAACTATACCCCCAAACAATGTAGGTCTCTATTAAAAGATATTTCATGAAACAGCTCATATGTAAAACCATATAAATAAACCATTTTCATAATAATATACTTTTCTAGTAGTATGTGCCACTGCAGGGCCAGACTGGGGGTAAAAAGTAGCTCGGGCAAAAAAAAATCAAAGCAGCCCACATATAAAGGCACAATGGTCTGACTTGTACACATCCACTCATATATTGGGGTAAAACTGAAAAAATGTATAAAGAGCTGCCTTAGGGGTTGTTCACCTTCAATTTAATTTTTAGTATGATGTAGAGAGGGACATTCTGAGACCATTTGCAATTGGTTTTCATTTTTTATTAATTGTGGTTTTTGACGTATTACTTTTTATTCAGCAGCTCTCCAGTTTGTTATTAAAGCCGTCTAGTTCCTAGGGACAGAGTGAGAGTGCAGAGAGAGTGCAGAGAGAAACAGAGAGAGGGACAGAGGGACAGAATGACAGAGAGTGCAGAGAGAAACAGAGAGAGGGACAGAGTGACAGAGAGAGACAGAGTGACAGGGAGAGGGGAAGAGAGAGGCACAGAGTGACAGAGAGAGACAGAGTGACAGAGAGAGGGGGACAGAGTGATAGACTGAGAGAGACCCCACTTTCCCCTATTCCCATAAACTGCCCCCCCTAACCCCACCCATTTCACCCCTCTACCTGCTTTGGCAATGCTTAATGTATTTGGTCCTGCCAATAAAGCTCATTTGATTTGATTTGATTTGATAGAGAGAGACAGAGTGACAGGGAGAGGGGAAGAGAGAGGGACAGAGTGACAGAGAGAGAGAGAGTGACAGACAGTGCAGAAGGAGACAGAGAGAGAGACAGAGAGGGACAGGGACAGAGAGTGACAAAGACTCACAGAAACGAAGTGCAGAGAGAGATCCGGTCTTCAGCGATGTTCACAATTTTAAGGGGGGCCAGCTAATCCTGAAAGAGCAGCACAGCCGGCCCCTCTTTAAATCTAAATCTTGCTGGGCCTGGGACTGTAGCCTCCTGATAGCTCGTGGGCCTGCATTGAGCACGGCAGCAGCAGAACAGAGGAGTGGGAGGGGCAGAGCAACAGTGGGAGAGAGGAGGCAGAAGCGGTCCTAGAGCCCGCCTGATGCATTGAAAGGCAGTGGCACTTTCTAATAAGGTGTAGAGATCAGGATCGGCCCACTTAAAGAAAAAATAGAGCGGCCTCTCTGGCAAATCCCCGAACAGACAGATGTCAGTCCGGGCCTGTGCCACTGGGTAATCCTAAATAGAACATTGCCATTTTAAAAAATAAGCGCCGCCCCCTGGGATTGTATGATTTACGGTGCACACAAACATAGCAAACAAACTATACTTGTTAGGTCACATGAGCCAATCAACAGACAGAGTTCTGTCTTTTGCTTCCACACTTCTTCCTGTTACAGTTAGAGCTGCAGTATTTCTGGTCAGGTGATCTCTGAGGCAGCTCACAGACCATCACTAAATGGTGGCTCAAGGTAAGAGATGTAAAAGGACAATATTTACTTAAATATATATTCCAGTTTGGTAAGATTCTTTAATATGATGTAAACTATCCGTTGCTTAAGGGTTCATTTTGGGGGTATAGTTTTCCTTCTAAGAAAATATGTGGGGGAGCACAGATCCATCCATATAGGCTATACCTAGAACATGGCAGAGGGGAATATCTATAGCAGGTTCTTGATCCACAGTCCCATCTGCACGTTCATTGAGCTCATCAATCATTGGATGCATATGATAATGAATACAAATGTATTGAAATTAGTTTAGGATTATGTTGATCTGGGGAATGATCAAACTGTTCATTTGGATTCAAGAAGGATTTAGGCAAACTAAGGACAGCTTCCTCTAGATTACTAAGGATAAGGTTGCTGGAGGATCATCCTCATCTACTTTATAACTAAGTAAAAAAGTAAAAATTATGAGTGTGCAGGGATAGTTTAACTATAACATACGTATACACAAGAATAATATTAAAGGGGTTGTTCACCTTTGAGATAACTTTTAGTATGATGTAGAGCAGGGGTCCCCAACCTTTTTTTTACCCGTGAGCCACATTCAAATGTAAAAAGAGTTGGGGAGCATCACAAGCATAAAAAAGTCCCTTTGGGTGCCAGATAAGGGCTGTGATTGGCTATTTGGTAGCCCCTCTGTGGACTGGCAGCCTACAAGAGGCTCTACTTGTCACTATACATATAGTTACATAGTTAAATTGGGTTGAAAAAAGACAAAGTCCATCAAGTTCAACCCCTCCAAATGAAAACCCAGCATCAAGAACATAGTTTTTATGCAATTAAAATGTGCTACCTAGCCTGGAATTTAAAAATAAGCTCCTGCTTTGAGGACACTGAAAGCAACATCCAAGGGGTTGGAGAGCAACATATTGCTCTCGAGCTACTGGTTGGGGATCACTGATGTAGAGAGTGATATACTGAGATAATTTGCAATTTGTTTTCATAAATTTTTTTATTATTGAAGGTTTTTGAGTTATTTAGCTTTTTATTCAACCGGTTTGCAATTTTCCTGGTTGCTAGGGTCCAAATTACCCTAGCAACCATGCATTGATTTGAATATGAATAGGAGAGAGTCTGAATAGAAGGATCACTAATAAAAAGTAGCAATAACAATACATTTGTAGCCTTACAGAGCATTTGTTTTTAGATGGGGACAGCGACGCCCATTTGAAAGCTGCAAAGAATCAGAAGAAAAAGACAAATAAATATTAAACTATAAAAAATAAATAATGAACACCAATTGAAAAGTTGCTATAACATAATAGGGTTGCCACCTGGCCGGTTTTTTTACTGGCCCAGCCGGTAAAATACCTGCCAAGGCCGGGACTGGTATTACAAATTTACCGGCAATGTAGCTGCTGGTAAATTGGTAATGCGATTAAAAGGAGCCCTCGGCCTGCCCCCAATCCCCTGGAACATCCCCTGAAACTTACCTTTTCTCTTACTTCTTCTAGTGTTTGCCTCGTGGCCCCGCCCACTTTGACGTCACGCCCCACCCCTTTTGACGTCACGGCCCACCCCTTTGTGTCCCCATCCCCCAGCAGCCGGTAATAGGTTTTTAAAAGGTGACAACCCTATAACATAATAATAGTTAAATAATAACGAAAGTCAGTTCTGTTCTCTTTCCTGCTCAGTATCACATGCTTTGCATATCTATATACAGTTATATATACACAAGAGCTAACGCTTATTTATGTTTCTTCTTCTTCTGCCTGGCAACAATGACCTATCCCATTTACCTCATGTTTATTGGTAGATCTTCGAGCAAAACAGTAGAAACTGAAAGTGAAGTTACTCATTTGTATAAGGAAGTATAATGAAGAGATGTCGAACTTTGCGATTCTGTTATTCAGCTTCGGATTCCTAGCAGTGTATTGTCGTAAGTACTTTATTGTTACAGAACTTTCTCTGAAGCCTCTAACAAGTAACCCTATCCAGCCTTTCCAGTGGGTACAGGTAGAACATGGGTTACACTAGACTCTCTCTCACTCAGATAGGCCCTCGCTTAGTGGAGGAGAAAGGGAAAGAGTGTTGTGCAACTACACCTCTCTGCTGCTGTGCAGAAATAAAATGAGGTTGCCAGAGGTTCTTGCAAACTAAAATAAAAAGTTAATTGAACCAAACCACAGATCAACTGAAATATTATTTGCTGATGTCAAATACAATCATAGGTAGAGCAGGGTTCTGAGAAGAAGTGTTAGGAAACTTGCTATGATTATATTCTGATTATATTAGCCAATAAAGGTATCACCTTTATACCACTTTTGTTATTTTTTTTTTATTTTAAGAGGGTTGCCCTGTAACATTTTTACTGGCTAACACGGTACAGCAGCTTTACCTGTAGGTACCAGCTAGTAATGCGGATCCCCTCCAGCAGAAACATATTTGGGCTTCAAACACTCAAATCCTAAATCCTTTATGCATAGGGTTTTTTTTTTTTTACTTTAGGCCAGTATAGTGCCACAAAATCTTAAATCTGTTGCACTTGGTTTATGCTTAAAGGAGAATTCAACCCCTAGGCGCAAAAAATCCCTCCTCCCTCCCTTGCGTAGGCCCCCCCGCTCCTCCCCCCGGCCTACCTCCCCCCCCGGGCATATGCCCCTAACTTGTTACTTACCCCTCCTTCTAGGTCCTCTCCAGTGGAGTTCACAGCAGCCATCTTCTCCCGAGCGCTCTTCTTCCTGTATTCAGCGACATTTGGTGGCATATTCGCAGTAGGAGGTATTTACCAGTAAGGATCTACTGCGCATGTGCCGAAAGTCACAAAGTTTCCGAAAAAAGAAATCGGAAACTTTGTGACTTTCGGGTGCATGCGCAGTAGCTCCAACTGTGCATGCACCTGAAAGTCACAAAGTCTCCGATTTCTTTTTTCGGAAACTTCGTGACTTTCGCCCAAAAATGAAGACTTAAGCAGCAGATAGTTTACCATATTATGTGGCATATTAAACAATCTTACCAAACTGGTCTATATATTTAAGTAAATATTGCCCTTTTACATCTCTTGCCTTGAGCCACCATTTTGTGATGGTCTGTGTGTTGCCTCAGAGATCACCTGACCAGAAATACTGCAGCTCTAACTGTAACAGGAAGAAGTGTGGAAGCAAAAGACACAACTCTGTCTGTTAATTGGCTCATGTGACCTAACGTGTATGGTTTGTTGGTATGTTTGTGTGCACCGTGAATCGTATGATCCCAGGGGGTGGCCCTTATTTTTTAAAATGGCAATTTTCTATTTACGATTACCCAATGGCACATACTACTAAACAAGTATATTATTATGAAAATGGTTTATTTACATGAAGCAGGGTTTTACATATGAGCTGTTTTATGCAATATATTTTTATAGAGACCTACATTGTTTGGGGGTATAGTTTTCCTTTAATATGTAAATGAAACCTCACCACTTATTTTTATTCTCCTAGGAAGTCACATCCTTCACTATCATGTCACTCTGGTATCACCTCCTATCACTGGTGTTCCTGAGTTTTCAGTTATTATGTATGTGGACGATGTGCCGCATGGAAAGTACAACAGTGACACACATCAGGCCGAGGCTTTTTCTCCATCACCCAAGGCCCTTTCTGAGCATTTACAGAAGCAGACCAAATATGCTCAGCAATATGAAGTGTGGCAATGGCGCAGGATGAAGTTTCTTATGGAATTTTACAATAAGACAAAAGGTGAATGAAAATGTCATAAGAAATATGATTTTGTTTATTTTATCTGTGGCGTCACCCACCTGAATATAGAATTATGATTATGTCTCACAACAAGCGCTCTTGTGCACAGGTATCCAGCTAGCACCCATACCACCCTAGGAATGCATCTTGTCTGCCTACTGCTAGTCCCAGCCCTGATTCTTAATAGTTTATTTTTAATTTATTTTTAACTAAAGAAGTAGGTAGAAATGTTGTACATGAAGTTTTGTGCTTCTGTACCAGCCCAAGGCAACCCCAGCCCTTTAGCAGTAAAGATCTGTGTCTCCAAAGATGCCCCAGTAGCTCCCCATCTTCTTTTCTGCTGATTCACTGCACATGCTCTGTGCTGCTGTCACTTACTGAGCTTAGGGAGCCACTCACAATATACAGTACACATAGAATAGAAATGTCACATTATAACGCTGATTAGTAATTAATACACCTAATTACTACATGGCAGCATAGAAACCAGTGCAATTAATTGTGTCTATTCAGGCGCTGAGGGAACCCAGGAGGTACCACCTGGTCAGGAGGTGATGATAGCTCAAAATAAATGACGATTATACGATTAATGAAAGTGATTTTAGACACAACTCACTGCAGGGAAAGGTGCAAGTTGCCAATGATGTCTGTGGACATAAACAAGCCCTTATATCTAAGTAGGTAAGAAATAAATAATATATACAGTAATAATACAGTACAAAATACCTGGGGTTTTCCAGATAATGGATCTTTCCGTAATTTGGATCTTCATACCCTAACTCTACCAGAAAATCATGTAAACATTAAATAAACCCAATAGTCTGGTTTTGCCTCCAATAAGGATTAATTATATCTTAGTTGGGATCAAGTACAAGCGACTGTTTTATTATTACACAGAGAAAGGAAATTATTTTTAAAAATTTGGTTTATTTTATTATAATGGAGTCAAGGGGTATATTTATCAAAGAGTGAAGTTAATAGTGAAGTTCCGCCACTAGAGTGAAATTCTGCCACTCCCCATTCATTTCTATGGGATTTCTATGGAACTTTCACTTCACCCATTGATAAAATCCCATAGAAATGAATTGAGAGCTGCGGCATTTCACTCTAGTGGCGGAACTTCACTCTTTGATAAATTTACCCCTATGGGAGACGGCCTTTCCATAATTCAGAGCATTCGGGATAATGGGTTTCTGGATAACAGATCCCATACCTGTATAATACACAGGGGGTTGTTTACCAAATGCCAACTTAATCTGGTCTGACTTGCGGCAAAAGTCGGATTTTTTCTTTCTCTTTTTTTTTGTGTATAATCAATGACAGAGGTCCCTATCTTATTTGGAATTTTCTGTGGTCTGCGCTGGAATTAGCCCAAAATTGTTTTTCGGGTTTTTACCTGAACCGATTAAATTGAGCTTTTTTTAAATTTTTTATAATAAATAAGATAAAATTGGGTTTGGTCATGGTTTTTTTAATTTAAATCATGAGATAAATTTGGATACATTTGGATTTTTGTAAATAACCCCCCTGCAGGTTTATTTATAACCTCTTAATTATTTTAATACTTGATGTAATTTATGTTATAAGACTCTTACTAGTCTATTTGTTGAATTTTTACAGAAAAAAACTCAATTTTTATAGAGTCATTTTGCCCAAAAGCAGCAAAAAATCCCAATCTGATAATACTCCAGCTAAAGTCGATGGCAGAGGTCCTCTTAACCATTTGAAGATGTTTTTTTTTTTTTAACTTTTAATTTTTCCAGTTTTTTTTTCAATCCGATATTTTCAAGTTTAATTATTAGTAGGATAGCCAAATTTGTGCATGGGAGTTAGGTCGAGTTTGTTTCTGGTAAAATATGGGGGAAAATTAGTTTTAGTAAATAACCCCCTTAATCTTGTGCACTATAACAAATAATGTACCCCCTATGTGCCTTTTATAACTTTGACTGGGTACATTTGTATTGCAGGTGATGGACATATCCATGTCTACCAGAGGAAGGTTGCCTGTGAGCTGCATGATGATGGCACCATTGGTGGATATTTGGAAATTGCTTTCGATGGGAAGGAATTTTTAGTTTTCGATAAGAAGAGAGTGGTGTATGTGCCTGTAACACGGGAGGCTGTGATGGTGTCTCATCTATGGAATAAACTTTATGATACAACGTATAGTAAGATGTACATGGAGGTTGACTGCATCGAGCACATAAGGATATATCTCCCTTTTATCTTGACTGACTTGGAGAAGAAAGGTGAGATCATATAACAACATTCATCCACTTAAAAATCTATTTTCTAGGCAAAGTATACCTTCAATCAAGATAATCTAACACTATAGGATATTTCACATTTTTTGCAATTGAAGTTACATTTGCCTCTGAAACAAGAACCTAACCACTCAGCAGGTGCGATGGCATCCTGGGCATCATTGGCTTCATCCTGGCTTCATAGATTTATATAGTCCCCTCTGCACTTGGTCAGTAAAAGGAAGAGAAAAGGTAGTGCTGGGTAGTGTAAATCATGCACAGTAGCAATTAGTAATCAGGTTATGCAAATTATAGAGGAATAAACGCAGTAATGCTTAAAACCAGACCTGCCTTTATTCCTCCTGATCTGGCAGTGCCTCAGGTCTGTCGCACTTGTGCACCCTGTGCCCTTGGAGTATTTCTATGCAGATGGATGGAGAGCAAACGTCTGTGCTATCCACATGAATACATGTCTGTATCTCCTAAAGCTTCCAGGGAATGGGTCATTGGGTTTTTATTTAAAAATGTTATTCTGCAAAAACACAAACTGCTTTAAAGGAGAAGGAAACTCCCAGGGCGCTAAACCCCTCCCCCCCTCCCCTGTGCTGCCCCCCCTCCCTCCTCCCCCCTGGCCTACCTGTCCCCCTGGGCAAATGCCCCTAACTTTTTACTCACCCCTCTGCGCAGGTCCTGTCCACGGAGTTCGCAGTCGCCATCTTCTCCCACGCGCGTCTTCTTCCTGCTCTGACCGGCGTCTTCTGGCGCATGCGCAGTAGGAACAGGTACCGGTACGGCTCTACTGCGCATGCGCGGAATGTCATGAAGTGAAATCGGAAAACTTCGTGACATTCGGCGCATGCGCAGTAGAGCCGTACCGGTACCTGTTCCTACTGCGCATGCGCCAGAAGACGCCGGTCAGAGCAGGAAGAAGACACGCGTGGGAGAAGATGGCGACTGCGAACTCCGTGGACAGGACCTGCGCAGAGGGGTGAGTAAAAAGTTAGGGGCATTTGCCCAGGGGGACAGGTAGGCCAGGGGGGAGGAGGGAGGGGGGGCAGCACAGGGGAGGGGGGGAGGTGTTTAGCGCCCTGGGGGTTTCCTTCTCCTTTAAGGTCCTGTTATTACCCTCAGCAGGGTAATCGCAGGGTTTTGGTTGCATAAAAACCAGGTGTACTGCTGAACAGAACCTCCTGTAGGCTGCCAGTCCATATAGGGGCCAAATACCAAAATAGCCAATCACAGCCCTTATTTGGAATCCCAGTTTCTTCATGCTTGTGTTGCTCTCCAAATCTTTTTTACATTTGAATGTGGCTCACAGGTAAAAAAATGTTGGGGATCTCTGGCCTAGACCATTTCTAGGGAGTAGGGGAAACAATTTCCCTCCCATCCCATTTGTTCTATGAAAATGCTAATGAGACCCATTGTCTTTCTCACTGTTGTCAGGGTTGGTGGCCATACATACTTTTCTTGCAACAATCTTCTACAGTCTTCTATAAACAGTGCACAACAGATTATGCATTTGTGATTTGTCATTAGAGGTTTTGTTCAATCTTCATAAATTGTAAAATACTTTTAAAATGTGTGTAGTATTTAAAATATAAAAAAACAATGAAACCACCCCATCAAACTCCCCTAAATAAGCTGACCTTCAGGCCTACATTTTAATCAAATTCATCCCACTAAATGATAATAAGGTCTCAAAATTGCACAGAGTAGATGACTATCAAACTCTCTGAATTTTACCCATGTGCTCACAATGTCAGGATGAAGCCCCTAATGGAACCCAAGGAATTAATTTTCTTATTATTTTAGGAACCCCAATTTCTGTCATATATGCCCTGTGCGGGGAAATTTCTGTTAGGCCTCAGTAAAGGAATCCAAGTTCTAATTAAGGTAATCCAAGCCTTAGATAGGCCAGAGAACAGAACCATGTGACGTGTAGAAAGTGAACAGTAGACTTCCATCTAGCACACTAGGAGCTGTGAGGTAGATAGGTCAGCTATCAAGAGCAGCAACAGCTCCACCGAGGAGAAAGTTCTTCTTGGCAATACCTTTCCTAACGTGAATGGACACTCATTCGGAAAGAGACTTCCAGTGGACGGGACCTGGACCACTATATTGTATCTCTACTGGTAATGTTGACTGTTTTTGTTACTGTACTCAAAGTATTGCCTCACCGCTTCTACGTAAGGGAGTACCTGATGATAGCGTTAATAAATCCAACTGATGATTTGCATGTTAAGAGTTATGATTCAGCTTTACCCTTCCTCCAACATTTCTGTGAGGGCCCAGCTGGGTAGAAGGGTGTCACATGTAACCGTGTTCTGCCTGAAAGCATCTGGAAAAAGATTATACTGCCAAAAAAGGCTATACTTGTGTTGAAGGAAGCCAAGATGGTGGAAAATACTAACTATGGAAATTTTCAGCAGAAAATGACTGGCTGTAGATGTACATTTGGATAAAAAAATAGACATTGGTGTTCTTGGGGGTCAACTAATACATGAGCAATATATTTTATGAATTGGTTTAGCTAACCTTTTAAAAGGGTTACCTCTATGTACATTAAGTTTCAGCTTCTGTTGCATTAAAGGAACAGTAACACCACATTTTTAATTCTAAATTCCTATAGCTATAATAATAGGTAAGCCTTATTTCCTCTTAGATATTTTCAAATCTTCAACTTGAATTTGACTTTCAAAGTGCCTCATAGGAGAAAGGCAAAAAGGCGAAGGCAGCTTGAATTCCTCTGTGCGCTGAACCGGAAATCGGATTCATATGGATAATCTAGAGCAGGGTTCCCCAACCTTTACAACCGTTAGCAACATTCAGAAGTAAAAGGAGCTGGGGAGCAACACTAGCATTAAAAATATTCCTGGGTGCCAAATAAGTGCTGTGATTGGCCCTATGTGGAATGACAACCTATATTGAGGCTCTGTTTGGCAGTACATCTGTTTTTTATGCAACCAAAACTTGCCTCCAAGCCTAGAATTCAAAAATAAGCTCCTGCTTTGAGGCCATTGGGAGCAACATCCAAGGGGTTGGAGAGCAACATGTTGCTCACGAGCTACTGGTTGGGAATCACTGATCTAGAGCAACTAAGCTTTTTTCTGTGTCTGCATCTTAAATGTATGCTCACATCATTATCCCCCCAAAGTTGTCTGAAGAAATAGAAACGTAAATTTAAGCTGCAGACACTGAAAAAGCTTAGTTGCTCTAGATTATCCATATCAAGCTGACTTCTGGTTCAGCGCACAGAGGAATTTGAGCTGAAGATTTGAAAAAAGCCAAGAGGAAGTAAGCCTTACGTTTATTATAGATATTTATGAGTGTTTAAAAAAATGGGGTTACTGGTCCTTTAATATGACTTTTCTCTCCTGACAGTTCTCCCTAAAGTGAAGGTTTCCAGCTCAGAGTCAGAGAGTGGTACCAAACTGCACTGCTGGGTGTATGGGTTCTACCCCCGAGATGTGGAAGTGAAGTGGATAAAGAATGGGAGAGATGAGATTTACTCAGAGGAATCAGCAGAGATCCTGCCAAACCCTGATGGCACCTATCAGATCAGAGTCAGTGTGGAGGTAACACCAGAGGAGGGCGCCACTTACTCCTGCCACGTGGATCACAGCAGTTTGGAGAAGACAATGGTTGTTCCCTTTGGTGAGTGTCTTTATGGCTGATGGGTGTAACAGGGAAATATTATGCTAAGCCCACAATAGGTGAGATGCCTAATGGGAATGGTTATTTCAATTCAGTTGCATTTGAAGTACTTCTCTACTGAATAACTAGAACCTACCACTTAGGAATAAACCCTAGGAATTTAATTCTGGTAATGTAAACATTATAATTCCGATGGGATTTTACAATTTGAAACTCGAAGATGTTTAAAAGAACTGATGTTGATGTTTGAATTGTCTACTCTGTACAATGACAGTATGACTATGTCCCTCAGAGAGAAGTGAAGCCATTAGTATTGCTCAACAAGGAGATCTATTTGAAAAAAGAAACTCACAAACAAACACTGAGAAATATAAACAATTGGCATAATAATTAGAGATGCCAGTCCTAGATCTGAAGTGATTATGGCCATGCCTGTCTCGCCCTGGCCCCAACCCCAGCCCATTGCAGAATAAAATGGAGTAGGTAAGTTAGGTTTTGGGTTCAAATAATTGATTACAGCTGACAGACCTGTTATTCTGGGTGACCAGGAGAGGGGAACATTTGAAAAATATGGGTAAGTTACTATGCATCTTATATAAGGTATATTATATATTAAGGTCTTTTGTATCGTGTTTATCCAAGAACGAGATCTTACTGAGAAAGTGGTTTAGATGTCCATTTTCCTAATATCTTGACTTCCTGTCCTATCAATCAATTTTAAGCCTTATAAATAAACTCACTATATGACTAGCTCTAAAGTATTTAATTCTGTATAACGTAATTTACAGCATTTTCTCTTTTTTCACTCTCAATACAGAAATTAACAGAAGCAGCCGACGACATTGTTGTAGCTACGCCTCTGTCTTTGTGGTTGGCCTGGCGGTTGTATTTATATATATATACACACATGCAAAGGTATTTACATTTTTATAATTTTTATATTGGATATAGAACTCACTTTTACTGCAGAAAAGCCCTGCAAAGGTAAAGATATGGGACCTATAATCCAGTTATCCGGAAAGCTATTAATTACTGGAACGCTATCTCCCATAGACTAAAGTTTTAGCACATAATTAATTTTTTTGTAAATTATTTCCATTCTTTTCCATAATAATAAAAGTTAGTACTCACTGACGTTGGCACCGTGTTCATAGCGAGGGGTGGAGTTATTAAACTTAAATATATTGCACATTATTGTACAGGTATGGGACCTATATTATACAGAATTCTTGGGGTTTTCCAGATAATGGATATTTCTGTAATTTAGATCTTCTAAATTTAGGGCCTATTTATCAAAATCCAACATTTTCTGAATATTTAATTAAAAAAGTCAGAACAAACTAGAATCCACGATATGCCTTATTTATTAATAAAAAAAAGCAGGATTTATTCAGATCGGTGACAAACTTGATAAAATTGAGCAAAAATCCGAATCGTATTTTCATTTCAGATTTTTTTTTCTGTCTTTTTCCTGAAAACCCCGAATATTTTGGATTTTTCCAAGAAAAGCTAATTTCAGCACAGACCCCAGAAACTTCCAAATAGAATAGGGACCTCTCCCATTGATTTATATATAATCTCGGTAGGCCTGAGATGCCAGTTTTTCAAATTCAGACTTTTTCCATTCTTGTATAGTATAATACTATACGTAGAGTATAATAAATCTAAAAAAACTCCAGGTTTTTTTCCCACTAAAAATGTGGATTTTATAGTAAAAAAGTTTTTGGCATTCGAAAATAACCCCCTTAGTCTACTAGAAAATCATGTAAACATTAAATGAACCCAATATACTGGTTTTGCTTCCAATAAGGATTAATTATATCTTAGTTGGGATCAAGTACCAGCTACTGTTTTATTACTACAGAGAAAAATGAAATCAATTTTAAAAATTTGGATAAAATGGAGTCTATGGGAGAAAGGTTTTTCTTAATTCTGCGCTTTCTAGATAACTGGTAGCGGATCCAATACCTGTATATTCAATTCTTATTATGTATAAAACTGTTCTATCCTCAAATTTCAGCTTTTGATGTAACTGTTCAGTTTTTGTCGTTTTCATGTTCAGATGATTATGGTTCATAGTGAACACATTTTATTTACAGCACAAAAGACTGAAACCTGCGCACAAAGTGCCATTCCATACGTGACAGTGGAGTCAATATGAAGGACAGTGTTTGTTGCTTCTTTATGGCAAATACCTGAGCCAGGCTTTGTGTTGAATTATCACACAGGGGACAACATGGGCAACAAAATGGTTCAGGCTCCAGACTGAAACTTGAGATGTTGGTGAAGATGGTTTGACATTTCAATTGTGTTGTCCCTAAAATTAGGTGCTCAGGCAAATAGTATTATTCAGTTTTATTTTTGAAATGCTAGCTATCATATCACCATGTTTACAGGTCTAAACTGCTTGAATCCAGTCCCTAAGCTATGTACAGGAATGGGTCCTCTTGTTTAGAATGCTCAGGAACTAGGGTTTTTGGGATAAGGGATCTTTCCATCATTTGATTCTTCATACCTTAAGTCTACTAGAAAATCATATAAACATTAAATAAGCCCAATAGGCTGGTTTTGCTTCCAATAAGGATCAATTATATCTTAGTTGGGACCAAGTAGAATATTTTTTTAATGCAAAGAAGATCTGTTTTTAAATTTGAATTATTTCATTAAAATTAGCCCTATATGAGCTTGCCTTCCTGTAATTCCAAGATTTCTGGATAATGGGTCCTCTACCTGTACCACCACATATTTTAGCCTCCTTGTTTAGTTAAACTAAACTAAGTTCCAAAATGTGCTAAATTATTATGGTCAACTCCAACTCCAGTTACATTTCTTAGCCTTGCGTTTGAGATCAGTCTCCTGCTGAAGGATCATCTTTCTTCCAAAATTCAGTGTTTTAGCAGCAAGATACACCATTTTTTTAAGGATTTCTCTATGTTTTGTACCATCCGTTCTTTCTTCTATTTTAACAGTGATCCAGGTTCATAGGCCCAAGGGGTGATGCTACCACTGCCAGCACACTGAAGGTATCGGTCAGCCATATGAAGAACTCTATATAAATGCTCTTCTGCACAAATCTAACACAGCCAGTACCTCAAAATATGTGAATGTATGTATAAATGTATCTGTGAGTGTATATATATATATATATATATATATATATATATATAAATGCCATTGCCAGTTATGCCCATCATATGATATATATACATATATATCATATATACAGGTTCACTTGATCACTTTATACCCAAATGCTGGCTAATATCACAGATGGATACAAATTGGTTGTGGTTTTATTTATTTTTTTACCATGGGATGTACTGTTATTATTAGTGGTTCCTGGAGTGCAATGATATATGACAAGCCTTTCCAGCATTTACACTCACTCTATTCCTATGCACTTTATTATAGTTCTGCTCATTGGTGCCTACTTTCCTTGTTGAAGTTGATTGGTGTGTATTAAAGGACAAGGAAAGGCAAAAATATAAAATCCCATTTTTACTTTCTTTAATGAAAAAGAAACCTATCTCCACTATACTTTAATTAAAAAATGTGTACCGTTTTTATAAGAAACCTGACTGTATGCAGTGAAATTCTTCCTTCATTTACTGCTGTGGATAGGAATTGTCAGACGGTCCCTAACTGCTCTGCAGGGAAACAATCATACTTATGTACAGCAGGGGGAGCCCCCACCTTACTTCCCAGCCATGCAGAACTCTAGCAACTTTGTTTATGATGATCCCTAAGCAGCCCAGACCACACTGAGCATGTGCAAGGTCAGGGTCAGGCAAAGATGTAAAACAAAGTTACAAGATGACAGCCCCCTGTGGCCAACTTTGAAAGCATAAATCATTTGTTTCATTAGGCTTGTGGTGCAGTAAGTTCATACTTATGTTTAGTATACAAAATACGGATCAACAATAGTGTTTAGCCGCACACCACTTACTTGCTTGCTGGGTGCATCCGTATCCCTGGCAGCCTCCAAGCCAAATATTGTACAGATATGTGAAGTGGGAAGGAGCACACCAAAATGTCCAGGCAATGCCTTAATTCATATGCAGATTTATTGAGTGCACAAGCTTTCGGGGTCAGAACCCCTTCCTCAGGTGCAATACAGAAACAATGAACACAGTGCAATTTAAACATTCCACCCCCAGTGCACACAGGAAATCAAACCCTGCATGTGACTTGTTAACCCTTCCAGACCTTACAATAACGCATGTATCCCAAGTGATTGTAGTCAATCTGTGTGTATATTACACAAATCAAATATCATAGTCCTCTTTATCTGAAAAATGTGAAATAAATATCTTGTTAAAAACAATGTAACAAAATAGTATTTGCAATGTAACAAAATAGTATATACAATATATAAAATCTATAGAAAACATCTCAATCCAAAACATTCATTAAGCCCCCTAGGGGAAAGCGAATCTATTTTGTTAATCCAAAAAGTCTCCCTCCTGAGTAACTGCTGATTAATATTACCCCCTCTGGGCATCTTGATCTGCTCCAATATGGTCCACCTCACCTGAGCAGCAGTGTGTTTTGCATGATAAAAATGTTTAGCCACTGATAGTTCAGTTATGAATTTGGCTGCATCTTCATTTTTTAATTTTTCTTTTTCAGGATTGTAATTCCTTATATTGCTTTTATGTTCATTTAGACGAATTTTTATACACCTTGATGTTTGCCCAACATAGGGCAAACCACACGGGCACTTAATCAGATATATTACATTGGAGCTGTTACAAGTGAAGTGGCCTCTTATCTTAATTGGAGTTCCTTTGGTGGGATGCGCTATACTGTCACCCTTAATAATACCTGTGCAGTGTGCGCATTTAATACACTCAAACCCATTCTCAGAGGTGCTAGCAGTCCTGTCATTTTTGGTTTTTCCAGAATCTTTTTGGAGACTGTCTGGCCAATTGTTTTCCCTCGTCTGTAAGAAAATTGTGGGGTGTCCCTAAAGATTTTCCCTACTTCCTTATCATTTCTTAGAATTTTCCAATTTTTTAATATGCTTCTTTTTACAAATGGAGTTAGAATGCCAAAAGTTGTGACAAATGTTATTCTATTATTTCTAGGTTTTTTCATTGTTTGTTTCCCTTTTCTGGCGAGCAAATCTTCACGTTTGATTTTTTTAATTTCCTGATTGACCATTTGTAAATTTTCTTTATTATAGCCCCGTTCTGCAAATTTTTTAACCATTCCCTCGGATTCCAGGTCATATAATTTGCCATTAGAGGTAATTCTCCTAACCCTCTTTAGTTGGCCATGGGGTAGACTCTTAAATACTCCTGGGGGATGGCAACTGCTAGGCAATAGAGTTGTGTTACAGTCAGTTGGTTTGTAATGCATTGTAGTGGTTAGGCTATTGTCCACAATTGAAATATTGACATCCAAGAAGGCCAGTGTTTGCTCCGAATATTCGGATGTGAATTTAATTGTCTGATGGGCCTTATTTAGTTCTTGTGTCATTATTTCAAATTGTTCTATATTGCCATCCCACACTAGAAATATGTCGTCCACATAGCGCCAATAATGCAGAATACGTTCTTTCCACTTAGGATTATTTAGTATATATTTATTTTCAAATTCATACATGAACGTATTCGCATATATTGGCGCCATGTTCGCCCCCATTGCGCAGCCCATTTGTTGGACAAAAAATTGTTCCAAAAAGACGAAATAATTTCGTGTGAGGACCAGATCCAAAATGTTACATGCGAAATTAATTTCATAAGTTTTCAAAGGTAGCAGTGACAAAAATTTTCGTATACATTCTACACCTTCCGTATGGGGGATGGTAGAATAAAGGTCACACACATCAAGGGAACATAACAAGACCTTTCTGTCAGGTAATTGTATCTTTAGTAATTTGTTCAAAAAATCAGTTGTGTCCAACAAGCATGTGTGTAATAATTCAAACAAGGGCTGACACATTACATCCAAATATATTGCCAAGGGTTGTAATATAGAGCCGCATCCAGACACGATCGGCCTGCCTGGTGGTTTCAAGGTGGATTTGTGGATTTTCGGGAGAAAGTAAATGTAAGGAACTTGTGGCCATTGAACAGTTAGAATATTAAATGTATCTTGAGTAATAATGCCATCCCTAAGTGCTCCCTCTAGGAAGAAATCTATTTCTCGTTTAAAGGTCTCCGTAGGATTAAAAGTAAGTTTTTTATACCGACATTCATCATTCAGCTGACGAAAAGCTTCAGTAATATAGGCGTGCCGATCAAGTACTACCACTGCACCCCCTTTATCGGCAGCATGAACGATAATGTCGGTATATGAACTTAAATCTGTCAATGCTTGTCTTTCGTTTTTTGTTAAATTACAATTAGACCCTCGCTGTTTTATTTGACTTATTTCCATAAGTTCCTGTTTCACAACATGTTCAAACGTCTCGATGCATCTGGGGGTAACATTAGGCATAAAAGTGGACTTAGTACCCAATTTTTTCTTAATTAATTCCACCTTGTCATCTTTTTGTATATTTGTGGCAGTATTATACCCACTCATACCCTCCTTTGCATCGAAATGTACTCGTAATTTAAGCGATCTAATGAATCTAAACAGATCAACCTCTAGATTAAATGCATTATCTTTGTAGGAAGGAATATATCCCAACCCCTTTCCCAATACCTTTAGTTCACATTCAGTCAATTGTCTTTGGGACAGGTTGGAAAATAAGTCAAATAAAACAGCGAGGGTCTAATTGTAATTTAACAAAAAACGAAAGACAAGCATTGACAGATTTAAGTTCATATACCGACATTATCGTTCATGCTGCCGATAAAGGGGGTGCAGTGGTAGTACTTGATCGGCACGCCTATATTACTGAAGCTTTTCGTCAGCTGAATGATGAATGTCGGTATAAAAAACTTACTTTTAATCCTACGGAGACCTTTAAACGAGAAATAGATTTCTTCCTAGAGGGAGCACTTAGGGATGGCATTATTACTCAAGATACATTTAATATTCTAACTGTTCAATGGCCACAAGTTCCTTACATTTACTTTCTCCCGAAAATCCACAAATCCACCTTGAAACCACCAGGCAGGCCGATCGTGTCTGGATGCGGCTCTATATTACAACCCTTGGCAATATATTTGGATGTAATGTGTCAGCCCTTGTTTGAATTATTACACACATGCTTGTTGGACACAACTGATTTTTTGAACAAATTACTAAAGATACAATTACCTGACAGAAAGGTCTTGTTATGTTCCCTTGATGTGTGTGACCTTTATTCTACCATCCCCCATACGGAAGGTGTAGAATGTATACGAAAATTTTTGTCACTGCTACCTTTGAAAACTTATGAAATTAATTTCGCATGTAACATTTTGGATCTGGTCCTCACACGAAATTATTTCGTCTTTTTGGAACAATTTTTTGTCCAACAAATGGGCTGCGCAATGGGGGCGAACATGGCGCCAATATATGCGAATACGTTCATGTATGAATTTGAAAATAAATATATACTAAATAATCCTAAGTGGAAAGAACGTATTCTGCATTATTGGCGCTATGTGGACGACATATTTCTAGTGTGGGATGGCAATATAGAACAATTTGAAATAATGACACAAGAACTAAATAAGGCCCATCAGACAATTAAATTCACATCCGAATATTCGGAGCAAACACTGGCCTTCTTGGATGTCAATATTTCAATTGTGGACAATAGCCTAACCACTACAATGCATTACAAACCAACTGACTGTAACACAACTCTATTGCCTAGCAGTTGCCATCCCCCAGGAGTATTTAAGAGTCTACCCCATGGCCAACTAAAGAGGGTTAGGAGAATTACCTCTAATGACAAATTATATGACCTGGAATCCGAGGGAATGGTTAAAAAATTTGCAGAACGGGGCTATAATAAAGAAAATTTACAAATGGTCAATCAGGAAATTAAAAAAATCAAACGTGAAGATTTGCTCGCCAGAAAAGGGAAACAAACAATGAAAAAACCTAGAAATAATAGAATAACATTTGTCACAACTTTTGGCATTCTAACTCCATTTGTAAAAAGAAGCATATTAAAAAATTGGAAAATTCTAAGAAATGATAAGGAAGTAGGGAAAATCTTTAGGGACACCCCACAATTTTCTTACAGACGAGGGAAAACAATTGGCCAGACAGTCTCCAAAAAGATTCTGGAAAAACCAAAAACGACAGGACTGCTAGCACCTCTGAGAATGGGTTTGAGTGTATTAAATGCGCACACTGCACAGGTATTATTAAGGGTGACAGTATAGCGCATCCCACCAAAGGAACTCCAATTAAGATAAGAGGCCACTTCACTTGTAACAGCTCCAATGTAATATATCTGATTAAGTGCCCGTGTGGTTTGCCCTATGTTGGGCAAACATCAAGGTGTATAAAAATTCGTCTAAATGAACATAAAAGCAATATAAGGAATTACAATCCTGAAAAAGAAAAATTAAAAAATGAAGATGCAGCCAAATTCATAACTGAACTATCAGTGGCTAAACATTTTTATCATGCAAAACACACTGCTGCTCAGGTGAGGTGGACCATATTGGAGCAGATCAAGATGCCCAGAGGGGGTAATATTAATCAGCAGTTACTCAGGAGGGAGACTTTTTGGATTAACAAAATAGATTCGCTTTCCCCTAGGGGGCTTAATGAATGTTTTGGATTGAGATGTTTTCTATAGATTTTATATATTGTATATACTATTTTGTTACATTGCATATACTATTTTGTTACATTGTTTTTAACAAGATATTTATT
The DNA here is from genome assembly GCF_017654675.1 of Xenopus laevis. Classification (NCBI taxonomy): domain Eukaryota; kingdom Metazoa; phylum Chordata; class Amphibia; order Anura; family Pipidae; genus Xenopus; species Xenopus laevis. Next base: position 125,310,347 of record NC_054385.1, on the reverse strand, counting down.
GTCACATTTTTCAGATAAAGAGGACTATGATATTTGATTTGTGTAATATACACACAGATTGACTACAATCACTTGGGATACATGCGTTATTGTAAGGTCTGGAAGGGTTAACAAGTCACATGCAGGGTTTGATTTCCTGTGTGCACTGGGGGTGGAATGTTTAAATTGCACTGTGTTCATTGTTTCTGTATTGCACCTGAGGAAGGGGTTCTGACCCCGAAAGCTTGTGCACTCAATAAATCTGCATATGAATTAAGGCATTGCCTGGACATTTTGGTGTGCTCCTTCCCACTTCACATATCTGTAGTATACAAAATACAGCATTTCTAGCCTTATTCTATTTTAGACTTTCCTTGTCCTTTAAGTTTAAGTTGTGGGTCCTCATTTGTGCTAAACATGGAGGCCCTGTAATCACTGTTGGATTTAGCCATAATGTTCCAGAAGTGGGAACCATTTGCAGAAAAAATAAATTTAGGACAGGGAGTGGGCCTACACTTTGCACATGAGGGTTCTGTACCAGTATGGAATTACATATATTTAGCCAGCCCTCTCACGGTCAGTTTCCTTTTCTCGGCACTCCACTATTGCCCCATATTGTTTACATTTAACAGTCATCCTCAGGTGGCACTTTACCATTGAATGGAACTCACTTGGGACAGGAACTTTAAATTAGTGCATTACTCTGGGAAGCCCTGTCTAGTAATTTAAGAAAGTGGTGCATACTATGTTTACAACCTTGACAAAGGCTCTGTAACAGAGCCCAAACAGTTCCAAATGCACTTATTGGTTATAATTAATTTCATATTTAGATTTATGATTTTTTCTGTTTCAATATTTTTATTGTCGTGCAAAGCAATAAACCATATATATTGTAGATATCAGTGTTTTAGATTTAAGAAATGAGTGGTTGTTATCAAAGAACAAAGATTATGGAACAGGACACTAGTACAGAATTGCTGTGTTGTAGAAGAAGCTCAAGGTTAAAGGCCATTCTGTTATTAGAATGTAGAATGTTTGTCTCATGTCACAAGTATTGATGCAAATAGTGACACAGTTATGTTAAAACAAGAATGATGATTGGATGCCACTTGATCCGCCCCATGGAAGAAGAAATGGTTAAATAGTCATCTGTTGTATTGCTTATTGTCCCCCAATGTCCTCACGAGCTTTCAGGACGTGTGAGCTATTATTTAATACTCTGTATTGTAATACTCTGTATTAATGTATACCTCAAATAAAGCTGTCTGGTTAATTTCCTGAGAGAATCTGTTTGGTTCAAGTCAGGCCCAGGGGGAACTTCGGGGCCAGGCTCGATTTAGTAAATATTTATTTAAATCCAAGAGGGACTTACTCATCGTGGCTGAGAATCTTATATCCCTAGTGGAGAATCATATTGATAAACGAGCGACAACATATACAAGAATATATTATATATATATTATACATAAATTTGAATACGACATCTATCCGACAAGTATAACATACGAGTAATAAAGATTGTTTGTCTGTCTTTCACTTTGGGGCAGATTTACTAAGGGTCGAATATCGAGGGTTAATTAACCCTCGATATTCGACTAGGAACTAAAATCGTTCGACTTCGAATATCGAAGTCGAACGATTTAGCGCTAATCCTATGATCGAACGATCGAAGGATTATTCGTTCGATCGAACGATTAAATCCTTCGAATCGAACGATTCGAAGGATTTTAATACAACGATCGAAGGAATATCCTTCGATCAAAAAATCACAGGCAAGCCTATGGGGACCTTCCACATAGGCTAACATTGAGTTCGGTAGCTTTTAGCTGCCGAACTAGGGGGTCGAAGTTTTTCTTAAAGAGACAGTACTTCGATTATCGAATGGTCGAATGGTCGAACGATTTTTAGTTCGAATCGTTCGATTCGTAGTCAAAGTCGTAGTCGAAGGTCGAACTAGCCCATTCGATGGTCGAAGTAGCCCAAAAAACACTTCGAAATTCGAAGTTTTTTTAATTCGAATCCTTCACTCGAGCTTTGTAAATGTGCCCCTTTGGGGGGAATTCACAAAAGTGTCGGTAAAAAAAGTAACCCAGAAGTGGCGGTCGACAAATTTGTAAAATGTCTTATTAACGGCAAATTCACAAAGGCAGATGTTACCATCTCTGAATGTCTCGTAAGTCTGATAATTTTCTAAAATGTCGTATATCTTTTCATCGTACAAACGACATTTACCAAGACTTTTTAAACGACAATTTGTCTGACATTTTCATTTTGGAGAGCCTAAAGTGTCTGAAAAATTGTCGGTAAAAAAAATGAGTTTACGAGTAATTCATAAAAATGGCGGGAAAAGTGGCGCCGAAAAAACCACGCCCACTTTTAACGACACTAATTCAAAAGTGTCGCACATGTCGGAAAATTGGCGGAGAAATGCTGTGTGAATTTGTCGGCTGTTGCTACGACACTTTCTACGACATTTTAAAGACATTTTTTCGTTCCCGACACTTTTGTGAATTCCCCCCTTTGTGTTGGAAACAGTACACAACATCATTGTATATAAAAGGGAAATGAAAAAGAAAAAGGCAAATAGCAAAAGAGAAAAAAAAAACCATTGATCCTGATGCAGAACAACCGCTAAAACATGTATTGTTAACACAACACAAGCTAATCTTGCTCGGGTTAAATACCATCGGAATAATACCTTGTAACCCGCTTCCAGCATAACCGCGTTAATAGAACTTTTACGTATATTTCCCCAAAGTTTTAACCAATCCTGTTCAGGTAATGATCTCCCTATATCCATTTCTCATTTGGTAATATATGATAATCTAATAGTCAAACTGGGGTGTTGAATTGTAGGTATATAATTGAGATAGCTCCTTTAGGAGCTCCACCCTTAGCGCACCATCATTCATAGAACGAGCTACATGTGTCATTTGATGTGGTAGTATTCCAACACCCCTGTACAAAATGTGTAACCTGATAGGCTCGAAATCTCCGGGAGTTGGTAAGGATCTAACAGATATTGAATAGTGTAGGGACCTCTTGAGGTCAGTAGGGATTTCACAGATATCAGTCCATTTTGTAGCCACCATTGAAATAGGTGTTTCTGTAATCCTGATTGCCAAGGAGTGTGTGGAGTAATGAGTGGATACTTACAAGAAATTCTATCCCATAAGTGTAGGGAATGGGCTAAGCAAGGGTACATGTATCCCTTAAAATGCTGGAATGAAAACAAAATAAATAATGAATGCAAATAACAAAAGTGCTTAGAATAGCCCCCTCATCAATTTTACATTCACTTATTTTAAAGGTTTACTGATCCTTTAAAGCACCAGGCAAATACATTATATATGTGAAAACAGGCAATACATGAATAAGAACATCAGCAGCTTCTCATAGTGAGGTACTTGATCAATAATCTCCTCTTGGTCTTCATAACTATATACAACTTTTTTTTTTTTTTACAATGAGGTGCTTTTTTTTCACCTGTATTTTAAATGTGTGTGTTTATAATAATGTATGTATAAATGTGTGTGTTTATAATAATGTATGTATAAATGTGTGTGTTTATAATAATGTATGTATAAATGTGTGTGTTTATAATAATGTATGTATAAATGTGTGTGTTTATAATAATGTATGTATAAATGTGTGTGTTTATAATAATGTATGTATAAATGTGTGTGTTTGTTTTATACAGAAGAATAAATAACCTTGACTGGCGTCTCTGCTTTGTTTGTGTAACAACTTATAGCAAAACCTTTCCGTTAAACAATGGATCAGTTTTCCTCGTTGGCTCACCTTGCAGGACATTGTGTAGCGACTGTTTTGACTTTCTCACCAGTCGTCGATACGTTGTTTTTTCTTCTTCTCTGCTAAATTATATAATATTGTTATTGTACTGTCAGTACAATAAGCCAGTTCATTAACAGTTCATTAACTTGTGAATTCATTTGGGGAATTTGAGTCTTTGCCAGAGGGTAGCTAATGTCTGGTACATTGCTTGAATAGTCAGAACCAGCAGTGAGTCTATAGAATAGCCAGACACTAAAGATATTAGCTATCTTTTTTGACCTTGGTGGGTGCAAGTACAAGAGCAATAAGGGGCAAATTCACTAACCTCCGAAAATTCGCCAGCGACGGCTTCGCTCACAGCGCAACACTTTACCAGGCGTAGATTTGCCAGGACAGCGGCGAGATTCACTTGATAATTCAATTGCGTCCAGGGCGTTGAACGATGGCGAAGTTTCGCTAGTGTTAATTCGGCAAGCGAAGTTGCGCTTTCGTTGCCTAATTTGCATACGGCGGGAAGTTAAAGTTGAATGGACGTATATGTTGCAGCAAATACATTACATTACACAAGCCCAGGGAACCTTAATAAAGACAATAGAGTTGTTATATTACCCTACACATGAGCCCAGTGTATAGTTTATGTGCCATATGTTAGGGAATGTAGGGGGGAAGCCGGTAACCCCCCAAAAAATTGATGCTATTTTGCAGCCTATTACCCTGAAAAAGGAAAAAATGCCAGCGTTTTTGGGACTTTTTCAACTATTTTTTGAGGAACTCCTATCTACTCTATTGCACTTCACCTGGTCTGAGGTGGTGAAGACAAGTCTGGTGCAAGAGGTAACGGTCAATAAAATCTGCATCTTTTTGCAAAGTTACGTCCATTCGCAGAGCGCAAATTTGCCAGGCATTAGGGAGTTAGGGAGCACTGCTAGAGTCGATCTCCTTTGCTAGCGAAGTTATCCTGGCGACCGTTAGTAAATCGGCAAAGTACTTTTCGCCCGCGTTAGTCACTTCGCCCTTTATTAAATTTGCCCGTACGCGTGGCAAGAGCGTCCCCCTTAGTGTTCATACTAGTTACTTTGAACTAGGGATGCACCAAATCCAGTATTCAGTTTGGTATTCAGCCAGGATTCTGCTTTTTTCAGGATTCGGCCCTTAAAATCGTGCAACTTTTCCTACAAAACAAGGAAGTCAAATGCTTAACTGTGTTCATTTTTAACCTGTAGTTTTCACTTTCCTTATCACACATATGTGTTTGGCACTAGAGTTATAAATTCACTGCCACCACCGGTATTTCAGCACTGGAGGCACAAGTTCCACAGACTATAGACAAGGATAGAGGATGAAATTCAACAAAAAGGTTTGTGAAACCCTTAAAATGATTTGCCAACAACTGCAAAGGGCAACTGGCACAGTTTAATCCACCATGGACAAGAGTCTCCTGCTGCGCTGAGTTTAAAACTGGAGGTTGCTGACCCACAGTACCCTAATGCACCAATTGGGAATGATCACCTCCTCTGGACTTTGTATCAATTCCCCACCCCTCCAAATAAACATGTGGCAATGAAAATGAAACAAGACAATGGACAGAAATGACCAGAATCCACCCTACCGTGTACCCAAATATTAAACAACATTTGTGAAATGCCTCAGTAAAATGTTATTAATGATATTTTATATATTGTATATGCCTACGTGTAAGGGATGTTTGGTTTGGATGCAGTACCAAGGTATTTGCTTACAGAATAAAAAATGTGCCCTGGTATCACCAAGAAAAATCTCCCATATTCGATAACTAAAGCTGGCGATGTAAAGATCTTCGTGAGACCACGATTATCTCCAAACGATCGTTTAAATGTACAGTTTGTCCATCAACTTAAAAGACCGTTTCAGGTGATATTGCCAGGAAAACTGAGAGTAGCTGCCTGCTTGGCCCTGCAAACATAGATAGATTGCACTGGGACCGATAACAATTTTTTAATCTGGCCGATCAATTTTCTGACAGATTTTGGACGAAAAATCGTAAGATGTACGATCGTTAGATTCCCACTAACCTCACGATAATTTGACGGATTGGTCCGATTTTGCTAAAATCGGTCGTTCACCAAAGAAAAATCTTTGCGTCTATGGGGACCTTAAAGGACAAGGAAAGGCAAAAAAATAAAATCCCATTTTTACTTTCTTTAATGAAAAAGAAACCTATCTCTAATATACTTTAATTAAAAAATGTGTACTGTTTTTATAAGAAACCTGACTGTATGCAGTGAAATTCTCCCTTCATTTACTGCTGTGGATAGGAATTGTCAGACGGTCCCTAACTGCTGAGCAGTGAAACAATGATACTTATGAACAGCAGGGGGAGCCCCCACCTTACTTACCAGCCATGCAGAACTCAAGCAGCTTTGTTTATGACGATCCCTAAGCAGCCCAGACCCCACTGAGCATGTGCAGGGTCAGGGTCAGGCAAAGATGTATAACAAAGTTACAAGATGATAGCCCCCTGTGGCCAACTTTGAAAGCATAAATCATTTGTTTGATTAGGCTTGTGGTGCAGTAAGTTCATGCTTATGTTTAGTATACAAAATACAGCATTTCTAGCCTTATTCTATTTTAGACTTTCCTTGTCCTTTAAATCATGATGAATCTCCAAATAAATCACAAATAAACCAACAGAAATCAACCTGACATAGAACTCATTTCTAACCTCTGCATGAAATGATTGGGAAGCAATTCCGGGTTTCACCAATAGAGTTGGGGTTATTTACTATGCCCCTGAGGAGAGGTGCAAGATCACTAATGGGGGCACAATTGGCAGGTGACCTTCACCCAGGCCTATCAGCAGCTGTGGAAGGTCCCTTCTAAAATAGGATTTAGCAAGGCAGCCTGACATATAAATAGAGTTTTAGAAGGAAATCAGGTGCACACTCAGGCCCTTCGGATTAGATTGTGACTGGTGCTCAGACTTTAAGGGAGACGACACTCCCAATTACAAGTAGCAAGAAAACAGGACTGGCGCACAAAGCGATTCAAACATGGGACTAGCCACTTGTGTGTTTATTGCGTCACAACATTTCGGGGTGTACCCCCTTCATCAGGTGATATAAATAGAGTTAACACCTGGCCTATATTCTACTGGCCAAGCCAGTAATATACCAGCCAAGGCCAGGGCTGGTACTGCAAATTTTCTGGCAATGTATGTGCCTGTATCTCTGTAACAACTAGTCCTCCGCCCCTGGCCTGCCTCCGATCTGCCTCCTCTTCCAGCTCCATCCGCTCTCGCTCCAGCCAACCGAACTCCATAACCAATGGTCCGAGCTTATGTGGCCAGACCATCTCTATTTTTAAGGTGGGGGCAGTTATATTACAAGAATCAGAAATGATGTAGAGACAGGTGCACACTGGTTTTAGCTACAAAAATGGACTTTCTTCCAATTAATTATATTTTTATACAGACCTTTCTTTTGCCTAAGACGTAGTGCCTGTCTTCTTAATACTATGTAATAATGCAATGTACAGCAATGTTCTTTAAAGGGGGTTGTATGTGTTTACGTTAACTTTTAGTATGTTATAAAATGGCAAATTCCAAACAAAATTTCAATTGGTCTTTATTGTTATTTTTTTGAGTTTCCTTTAATTGTTTGCCTTCTTCTGATTCTTTCCAACTTTCAAATAGGGATCATTGACCCCATCTTAAAAACAAATGCTCTGTAAGGCTACAAATGTATTGTTATTTCTGCTTTTTATTACTCATCTTTCTATTCAGTCCCTCTCCTATTCATATTCCTGTCTCTTATTCAAATCAATGCATGGTTGCTAGGGGAATTTGGACTTTAGCAACCAGATTGCCAAAACTGCAAACTGGAGAGCTGCTGAATAAAAAGCTACAGTAAATAACTCAAAAATCACACATAAAAAACGAAAACCAATTGCAAATTATCTCAGAAGATTACTTTATACGTCATAAAAAGGTTAACGACCCCTTTAAATTTTTGTAGAACATCAGCCCCTATCCTGGAGTGTTGCATTACATAACTGTAACATGGAATTGGCATGGCTTTCAGTACAGGGAATTAAATCAATTAAATCCCCTTTGTTCAACCTTTGATTGTATCAATAAGAATGCACTAAACTAGCAGGAATTTCTGGTATATCAGAAGCAACGGGTTGCATATTTCATGTCCATTTTTGCCAAGAAATCTGAGGAGTATTTACATAAGTTACTGTATGTGATAAGGGAGGAGGCAGTGAATGTGCCCAAGGACAAAACAGTAGCAACAGATATTTTCAGACACATGATAAATGATTAAGTTATTATGTAGTTAATTATGATAGTATTATCTACTCTCTAGTGGGGTTGAACTATAGACATATATATATATATATATTTGCTCTCTCTCTCACAGAGCAAAGTACAACACTGGGTTGGGTTCCCAGTAAATATATCTTACTTAAGTCGGTGGGTAAATAAAAGAGGATGCAAAGTGTGTTAAAGGAGAACTAAAGCCTAATTAAAGAAGTGGCTAGAAATGTTGTACATGATGTTTTGTGCTTCTGTACCAGCCCAAGGCAACCACAGCCCTTTAGCAGTAAAGATCTGTGTCTCCAAAGATGCCCCAGTAGCTCCCCATCTTCTTTTCTGCTGATTCACTGCACATGCTCTGTGCTGCTGTCACTTACTGAGCTTAGGGACCCACTCACAATATAAAGTACACATAGAATAGAAATGTCACAATATAAGGCTGATTAGTAATTAATAGTGCAATAGTGAAATTAGCATCAGAATTTAATAATAAGCCCACACTGAGCATGTGCATGACACAGACAGTGCTAGCAAAATCCAAGATGGGAAAAGTGACAACTTTAAAGGCCTGGGTCATTACTACTATAGAGATGCTGAATCTTTACGCTGGTCCAATAATTTGTGTATATAAAATATGGAATTTCTAGTCATATTAATTTTAGGGTTTAATTCTCCTTTAAGGTCTAATAACCCATAGCCACCAGTCTGCAATTATGATGCAGTTAAATTGGGAGATTAAAATGAATTTACACAGCGAGCCCGATCATGTTCTTCAAAATAGTGTGTGTTTTTTTTTTATCAAGCACATTTTTTTTCTGATCAGACTTTTTGTAATAGTGATGGGCAAATTTTTCCTGTTTCGCTTCGCCATGAATTTCGCAAATTTTCTCAGAAATTTGATAAAACTAGCAAAAAATTTGCGAAACGACGATTTTGACGCCGGTGACAATTCGCTGGCGTCAAAGTTGACACCAGCACCCATTAACGTTAATGGGCGTCCATTTATCGGCGATGGTTTTTAATGTTAATGGGCGCTGGTGTAAACTTTGACGCCAGCGAATTGTCACCGGCGTCAAAATCGCCGTTTCGTAAATTTTTCGCCAGTTTACCGAATTTCGGGGAAAATTTGCGAAATTCATGGTGAAGCGAAACAGGACAAATTCGCCCATCACTATTTATTTTGAGAAAAAGTCTGATCAGAAAAAAAACTTTGACTCCAGTGAATTTTCACCAGCGTCAAAATCGTCATTTCGCAAATTTTTTGCCAGTTTAGCGAATTCGCGCCTGGCGAATAAATTCGCCCATCACTAAATATAAGTCATAGAATATAAAGAATGAAAAGCTCACTACGGTAAGTTTAAAGGTGGTGATGATTTTACATTTCATGATTCTTAGGAGAAAAACTTGATCAAGACAAAGAAATGAACAAAGGGTGAAAAATGAGCTCATGATTAAGAGCACAACTTTTTTTAAGCAGTTTATCTAACCCCCCTCTCAGAAATTAATATATCAGCCCCCCCCAGGTTGAATTTCCTTGGTTAAAGGTGGTGATTATTATTTTGGTCACAGTAGCACTGAACATGGCCTGGTCTATCAAGAAGACAACAGCTGAAATATTAAGCTGATCAAACAAATGAAGATCTCAGTTTAAAGAATGCGGTTGTGTTAAAGAACATGATAGTGTTTTTAAAAAAAATATTTTATTCATTAATCAGACCCTTGGAGGCCTACGGTATGTATTAAAATGTTGAATCTTAGTGGTTTTAGGGCAGGACTACGCGGCCGCGATCTGACGCGCTGCACAAAATCGCAGGCGTCACGTCGGATGTGACGGCAATAAGGTAAGTCATTCAATTGTCGGATCGTGTTGCATTGTTGATGAGACGCGACACGACTGTCGGATGCAGACGCAGCATGCATCGTCTGCATCCGACAGTTGTGTTGCATCGCATCAACGATGCAACACGATCCGACAATTGAATGACTTACCTTATTGCCGTCACATCCGACGTGACGCCTGCGATTTTACACAGCGTGTCAGATCGGGGTGGAATCGGCCGTGTAGTCCTGCCCTTAGAGGTTTTTGAAACGGCGAATAAACTCCACGATTGTCAGTCATTTATCAAAAGATCCAGATGGGAAAAAGTCTCAGAAAAGTTGCACAAACTGCATAAACAAGGGGTATTATGATAAGGACACCTTCTTTATGTAACTTAGACAAGTGGAAGCCAGATGAAAATTAAAGTCTACTTGTAGTCCACTTTGTTTCAGGAACTGTGGAAATAGAGGGACAATGCAGCATTCTTGGTGGGAATATAGATTTGAGTACCCCAGGCTCTTGACACACCCCAGAATTCGGGGGTTCCAAGGGTTTTTTTCAACAACCCCCCTTCATGTCCAGTCTGTCATATGGGGCACTCAACACTCCCTGGCACAACTTCACTATGAGGGTTACCCTATGCTCTCCCATTACTTTTACCCCATGAAAGCTCCCAACCTGCAATTAAGTTAATAATCATAAACAGGGGGTATTATGTTAAGGGCATCTGCTTTATGTAACTTAGACAAGTGGAAGACAGATGAAAATCATAGTCTATTTAATAGCTTCCCCTGTCTAGAGCTAACCACACTCTGCTACTCTGATTTTTAAGACCAGGAACACAACAAATGGCCAGTATTAAGTCCACGGTGGTGCCGTTCAGAAAGGGAGAGCGAGTGCTGTGTAGGGAGCCAAGGGTGTTAACTAGTCATTAATTCTCCTTTAAAGGAGAACTAAACCCTTTAAAATGAATATGGCTAAAATGTCATATTTTATTTAATGAACTTATTGCCCCAGCCTAAAGTTTCAGTTGTATATTGCAGCAATGATCCAGGACAGGGGGTCACCATCTTGGAAAGTGTCTGTGACACTCACATGCTCAGTGGGCTCTGATTGGCTGTTGAGAAGCTAAGCTTAGGGCTCGTCACTAATTATCCAGCAGAAAATGAGCTTCCCTGTCTGTAATATAAGCTGATGCTACAGGTTTGCTGATTATTAAATTCTGATGCTAATTGCACTGGTTTCTGTGCTGCCATGTAGTAATTATGTGTATTAATTACTAATCAGCCTTATATTGTGACATTTCTATTCTATGTGTACTGTATATTGTGAGTGGGTCCCTAAGCTCAGTAAGTGACAGCAGCACAGAGCATGTGCAGTGAATCAGCAGAAAAGGAGATGGGGAGCTACTGGGGCATCTTTGGAGACACAGATCTTTACTGCTAAAGGGATGTGATTGCCTTGGGCTGGTACAGAAGCACAAAACATCATGTACAATATTTATACCTGCTTCTTTAGTTAGGCTCTAGTTGTTTTTAGGGTTGTACAGCTGCTACCCCTCACAAAAAATCTTCAGTGGAGCTCAGCCCCTGATCCTAACAGAACCCCCAACCCCTGAAATGCTCATCGTGTGCATCCACCAGCCACAAACAAGGTGGTGTGTTTGAATATTGATGTGGCTGGGGAGCTATTTGCCACCCCCCCCCGAAACATGCGGTTTGCTGTACGGTAGTTATACTACTGGCTGTTTTATATCAGCGCTATGGTGTGTATTAGTGTTATTTGATTTTATGTGGCTACCAGTGATGGGGGCATTGTGGCAAAGTGTGGAGAACTTAATAAAAGTCATTAACAAAAAAGTCAGTTCTTTGTGCCAAAAATTCTTGTGTGAATTTAATATATTGTTTGTAAAACCCTGAATGTATTTAGCAAGGAAAGTTACACGTAAAGGGTCCTCAGGAATTGCTGCACCTTTCCGTATATTAAACTCTTCAAAACAGTGGTTTGGAGACGCCACCTCCAATATCAGTAACATGTATCAAACGTAATCCACTGGAGAGTTAAGCCAATGAAATTAAGTTTTTCATTTATTTGTAGATGTAGAAAGCACTATTTAGCAGGGAAGCTAGCCTTAGAAATGCTGGGCCTCACTAACTCCAAGTTACCCATTAGGCTACCAAACCCTCCTTCTGCACCCCTCCAACTCATTAATGCCACATTACAGCAGCAGCAGCAAGATCGTCTTATGTATCTGCCGTCCACAAAATTGGCATACACACACGTGACCCTTCTAAAAAATATCCAAGCCACTTATACCCTTAATGGGACTGCACTAGGCAAATCCATTATGGAAAAGGACCTTGGAGTCCTTGTAGATGATAAACTTGTCTGTAGCAAGCAATGCCAGTCAGCAGCATCAAGGGCAAATAAGGTCTTGAGTTGTATTAAATGGGGCAGAGATTCACGGGAGGAGGGGCTCATTCTTCCACTGTATAGAGCACTGGTAAGGCCCCATCTAGAATATGCCGTACAGTTTTGGTCTCCATCACTCAAACAGGACATTATTGTATTAGAGAGGGTACAGAGAAGGGCAACTAAGCTGGTAAAGGGAAAATCTTAGCTATGAGGAAAGACTGGCCAAATTGGGGATGTTCACGCTGGAGAAGAGGCGCTTAAGGGGTGATATGATAACTATGTATAAATATATAAGGGGATCATATAATAATCTCTCTAATGATTTATTTACCAGTAGGTCTTTCCTGCTGACACAAGGTCACCCATTCTGATTAGAAGAAAAGAGGTTCCAGCTAAATATTGGGAAGGGGTTTGTTACAGTGAGAGCTGTGAAGATGTGGAATTGTCTCCCTGAATCAGTGGTACAGGCTGATACATTAGATAGGTATAAGAAGGGGTTGGATGGTGTTTAGCAAGTGAGGGAATACAGGGATATGGGAGATAGCTCATAGTACAAGTTGATCCAGGGACTGGTCCCACTGCATCTTCAAATGGGGTTTTTTGCTTCTGGTTTGAGGAGGTGATGTCGGGAACTGCTGTGGAGCGCGCACATAGGGGGGGGGGAAATTCACAAAAGTGTCGGTAAAATAAGTAACCCAGTAGTGGTGGTCGACAAATTTGTAAAATGTCATACGAATGGAAAATTCACAAAGGCAGATGTTACCATCTCTGAGTGTCTCGTAAGTCCGACAATTTTCTAAAATGTCGTATATCTTTTCATCGTACAAACGACATTTACCAAGACTGTTCAAAAGACAATTTGACCGTCATTTTCATTTTGGAGAGCCTAAAGTGTCGGTAAAAAAAATGAGTTCACGAGTAATTCATAAAAATGTCGGGAAAAGTGGCGATTAAAAAACCATGCCCAATTTTAACGACACAAATTCAAAGGTGTCGTACATGTTGGAAAATTGGCGGAGAAATGCTCTGTGAATTTGTCGGCTGTTGCTGCGACACTTTCAACGACATTTTAAAGACATTTTTTCGTTCCCGACACTTTTGTGAATTCCCCCCCCCAGGGTCTGACACAGCTGAAGTCGCACTATCACTTTTTTGAGAACAGGAAGCAAACTTTTTTTAATGGTATTTTCACATAAATTAGAGGGGTATAGAATAGATTTTGAACTTAATAATTTTTAGTATTACTGGTCCTTTAAATTGTTGCATAACAGTGTCCTCTACTGGGCGCCACATAGATTAACAGCCCCTAGGGGCACAATTGCATATTACATTGATATTATGCCTTAAAATCACCTGTTATTATACTTTAGGACTCTAAAAATCAAAGAAGCAAAAAGAAAAACAATAAAAAAGGAAAAGAAGCATCTTTAAAAAGTCCCCTCCTTTTTTTAAATAATGTGCCTATATTGGAAATATAATGAAAATGTATAAGTATATAGCAAAATTCAATGTATAGAGCATCCCAAAGGGGTCATAAACTCACTAAAACTATAGTATAAATATACATATAGAAGAAATGAAATTTCATATGAATATAGACATGCAAGATCATGCCTCGTGTTTAAACCCCTGGGAATTCTGGTATCCAACGTGAAGATCCAGAAAGCCTCTCTTAGATTTAAGGGGCGCAGTGTATCTCAGCCTCTAACAGCTATTCTGACTTGATCTATGACCTTTACACATAAATATTGGATACCTTTAGGAGAACAAGATGCAAAATGTTTTCCTAAAGGGGATTTTTCATCCTTCTTTTCAATGACCCTTATTTGCTCTCTTACTCTATCTTTTAAGCAACGGATAGACCAACCAGCATATTGTTTTCATGCAACATCTGAATTCTAAAAGGTAAACTATACATTTCAAATTACAGTTGTAAAAACCTTTGTTCTTTTACAAAATCATTTCATTATCAACATCACATTCTCCAGGCTGATAACCCACACTTAATTTAATAAATATAATAAATAAAGGGATTATGTACCCCCTACTGTAAATGATAAGGATATTAGAAGTCACTGAGGGGTTCTGTGGCCATATAAAGACACAAGGCTGCAGGCTGAGTTATACAGGGAACTCTGAGTATCACTCATTTATTATAAGGGATAATGTACCCCCTACTGTAAATGATAAGGATATTAGAAGTCACTGAGGGGTTCTGTGACCATATAAAGGCACAAGGCTTCAGGCTGAGTTATACAGGGAACTCTGAGTATCACTCATGTATTATAAGGGATAATGTACCCCCTACTGTAAATGATAAGGATATTAGAAGTCACTGAGGGGTTGTTCTGTGACCATATAAAGACACAAGGCTGCAGGTTGAGTTATACAGGGAACTCTGAGTATCCCTTATGTATTATAAGGGATAATGTACCCCCTACTGTAAATGATAAGGATATTAGAAGTCACTGAGGGGTTGTTCTGTGACCATATAAAGGCACAAGGCTGCAGGCTGAGTTATACAGGGAACTCTGAGTATCACTCATGTATTATAAGGGATAATGTACCCCCTACTGTAAATGATAAGGATATTAGAAGTCACTGAGGGGTTGTTCTGTGACCATATAAAGGCACAAGGCTGCAGGCTGAGTTATACAGGGAACTCTGAGTATCACTCATGTATTATAAGGGATAATGTACCCCCTACTGTAAATGATAAGGATATTAGAAGTCACTGAGGGGTTGTTCTGTGACCATATAAAGGCACAAGGTTGCAGGCTGAGTTATACAGGGAACTCTGAGTATCACTTGTGTATTATAAGGGATAATGTACCCCCTACTGTAAATGATAAGGATATTAGAAGTCACTGAGGGGTTGTTCTGTGACCATATAAAGACACAAGGCTGCAGGCTGAGATATACAGGGAACTCTGAAATGAGTATTAGTTCTCTACCATTCTGTAACTTACATTCTGTTAATGTATTATATGTTTCTCTTCTGTAACTCTTTACATATATATCCTTTCCTCTTTCTGCCCAGCAACAATGACTGTGGCAGAAACTGTTTTTTTTTTTAGTGGAGAACTGATTGCCCTGCCCCATCCAAGTTTATCACTAAGGCAGAAACAAAAGTAAGTTATCAGTAGTTTGAACATGGCTCATCGTACCCCTCTGGTGTTTCTGCTTTTTACTCTTGAAATGGCTGGTGTGTATTCTGGTGAGTATATTTAGAATTGATACTAATTATGATAGCACTATAAACTGAAGAAGCCAGCTATGTTATAGCTTATTAGTACATAACAACATAAAAACAACAACATAAAAAAACGTACAAATAGACGCAGGCACACAGGTATAGACAAACACAACTCCTTCCATGAGAATAAACTGCAGTCTATATGCTTTTATAATTTATTTTTATTTATTTATGTTATGAAAATCTATAATTAAAAGGCCAGTAAAGCCGGTATGTTTTTATTATATTTAGTTGTTACTATGCATTTAACAGGTTGCTCACAAAGGGGGTTATGTAATAAAAGGCACTAAGTTTGCCTAGGAGCAGTAACCCATAGCAACCAATCAGCAGGTAGCACTTACTGGTCACCTGTTTAAAAGCAAACATCTTATTGGTTGCTATGGGTTACTGCTCCTGGGCAAACTTAGTTCCTTTTATTACATATGGGGGAAAGACTCCAAGGTCTTGTTAGAAGTAGAGGGTAGGGTACATTAAAATCCTATATGCTTATGGGCATACCTCGCAACTGTCCCATTTTTAGAGGGACAGTCCCTCTTTTGTACTGGGCAGTTTTTCCATTTTACTCGTTTTTCTCTGCACTGAACAGCCAGAAAGAGAAACAAAGTTTCTAACTTAATTGGCTTTTGGCAGAGAACCCAAAACAGCCACAGCAGAAGATAAGATACTTTTGTAACAATTTCGAGATAAGCAAATGAGTAATTGTAACAATATCCCATGGGAAAAGTTAGACTCACCTTCATTAGCAAAATTGTAATTGGAAAAAAAAAAACATAGAAATATGTTCAAACTTTCATAACCTGCTCAATTTTGTATAATGAATATGGTAATTAGGGGGTGTGGCCACAAAACGGGCGTGTCCATACCAATTTTCGTGCTGCAACCTTTTTGTCCCTCTTTTTATTTCCAAAATGTTGGGAGGCATGTTTATAGAGCCCTCACAGATGTAGGGAATGGATGGTGCAATAGACTATGTATTACAAAAATTAGCTTAACACATCTGGGGATAGAGGCTCCAGGATTGTATTTGGGTCTGGTGCACTTGACTTTTGACTACCCCCTCGACTTTTGGAAGAGATTGCTGTACCCCTTAGCTGCAGTGCCGGATTTAGTCACCAGGGGGGTTAGAGTAACAGTAGTACCAAAAAATGGAAGAGTTTTAAAGGAATGGCAATATAAGGTGCTGTTGCTCTGCACTGGTAAAACTTTTGTGTTTGCTTCAGAAATACAACTATAATTACTACTATAGTTTATATAAACAAACTGCTGTGTAGCCATGGGGCAGCCATTCAAGCACAGGATACACAGTAGATAACAGATAAGTACTACTATAGTTGATATAAACAAGCTGCTGTGTAGCCATGGGGGCAGCCATTCAAGCACAGGATACACAGTAGATAACAGATAAGTACTACTATAGTTTATATAAACAAGCTGCTGTGTAGCCATGGGGGCAGCCATTCAAGCACAGGATACACAGTAGATAACAGATAAGTACTACTATAGTTTATATAAACAAGCTGCTGTGTTGCCATGGGGGCAGCCATTCAAGCACAGGATACACAGTAGATAACAGATAAGTACTACTATAGTTTATATAAACAAGCTGCTGTGTAGCCATGGGGGCAGCCATTCAAGCACAGGATACACAGTAGATAAAATACTACTATAGTTTGCTGTTATCACCAGCAGAGAGTAAGCACATATGAAGTCAGTACACAGTTAGGTCCAGTTCTAGGGGAGGTGCAGTTCAGAAACATGAAGGCTTTTGGCAGGTCGGGTTTTGTTCCAGTTTCAAAAAAATGAAATCATAATCAAGTCTCAACTGCATTATTTTTACTTTCAGGCAGTCACATTCTACAGTATTACATAACTCAGCAAACAGCTGCAAGCCCTGGTCTTCCAGAATTATTAAAAATTGGGTACGTGGATGATTTGCCATATATCAGACGCACCAGTGAGACAAATCATTGCGAGTTCTTGATTCCAGCTCTGGAAGCAGTGTTTGAGCGCATGACATTGCAGGAAAAATGTATCAATTATTTTGACTTTTCCCAAAATCAGAGGATGAAATTATTAACCAATATTTATAATAGGACATCTGGTGAGTGTAAAATGCAAATGCATACATCATAATTTTATAAATACTATTTTATGCTCAACAATAACAAAAAACACAATAGACAATAGGTTAATACATTACCAAGATCGGTAGTTTCATTTTTAAATTATATTTTAATCAAAACTCATCTTTTTTTTTTTACATATAAAAGGACATTTATGACCGCAAGGTGGAATTTCAAGCACAAATTGCAATGTTTTTCTTACCCACAATGCAGCATTTCCCCCCATAATTCCAGCATAATTGTGGTAGTGAGGGTACAATGCTTCTGATGCAAATGAAGCCAATCAAAATTTGCAAACTTGCAAATTGGAAGTGATTGCACTGAAAACCTTTTAATACGGTTCCTCTTTCTCTTTCTAAAGTGCAGAGGCAAAAAAAAAATAAGACTTTGGAAGACCTTTCCTTGAAGGAAAAACAAACCTGTAATAAAAAAAAACCCCTACCCCTCTACCCTACATAGACACCCTCCCCCCCCCGGCAAATGGCACTTAAGGTGGCCATAGACACACAGATCCGATCGTACGAATCGAGGATTCGTACGATTTTCGGATCGTGTGTGGCGTGCCCCGACTTCTTTCGTCCGGCGGAGATCGGTCGTTTGGTCGATCGGTCAGGTTTGATTTTGACCCGACCGATCCCGCCGGAACCCAGGGCACATCGTAATCGGATCGTTCGGCCGTGCGGCCGAACAATCAGATTACACCCATGCTTGTAGCCATGTTTGTTTAATGGCATATCGGGGAAAGATCCGCTCGTTTGGCGATGTTGCCAAACGAGCAGATCTTTGCATCTATGGCCACCTTAACTCTTTAATTACCCCTCTGTGCAGATTCTGTCCAGTGGAGTTGAAGGACGCCTTCTCCAGCCGCTTCGGTAATCTTCGGAATGAGACCGGCGCTTTGGCAATTTTCGTGGGTTTCAGCACATGCGCAGTTGTAGTGAAACAGAAAATTGCTCCAACTGCGAATGCGCCGCTACACCGATTTCATTCCGAAGATTACTGAAGCGGCTGAAGATGGCTGCCGTGAACTCCGCTGGACAGAATCTGCACCGAGGGGTAAGTAAAGATTTAGGGGCATTTGCCCGGGGGGCAGCTAGGCTGGGGGGGGGAAGGAGGGAGTGGGGGTCTATGTAGAGTAGGAGGGTAGGAGTTTTTTTTACTTTAAAGGGATTCTGTCATGATTTTTATGATGTGGTTTTTATTTCTAAATTACACTGTTTACTCTGCAAATAATTCACTCTACAATATAAAATTTAATTTCTATTCAACAAGTGTATTTTTTTTTAGTTGTAATATTGGTGTGTAGGTGCATCTCAGGTCATTTTGCCTGGTCATGTGCTTTCAGAAAGAGCCAGCACTTTAGGATGGAACTGCTTTCTGACAGGCTGTTGTTTCTCCTACTCAATGTAACTGAATGTGTCTCAGTGGGACCTGGATTTTACTATTGAGTGCTGTTCTTAGATCTACCAGGGAGCTGTTATCTTGTGTTAGGGAGTTGTTATCTGGTTACCTTCCCATTGTTCTTTTGTTAGGCTGCTGGGGGGGGGAAGGGGGGGATATCACTCCAACTTGCAGTACAGCAGTAAAGAGTGACTGAAGTTTATCTGCATTTCAAACATGCAAAAAATGCCTGCGTGTAAAAACTGGACTGTCCAGTACAAAACCTGACAGGTGGCAAACCTATCTAATCATCATTCCATTACAACTTCACATGTATTCCTGACTAAATACATATTTGTTGCAGGTAATAAAGACGTTCATATTTACCAGATGAAATTTGGCTGTGAACTGAATGAAGATGGCACCATTGGCATATATCAAGAGGTAGCATTCGACAACAAGGAACTAATAGCCTATGATAAACAGACTGGGACATTTATTCCTATAACACATGAGACTCAAAATATTGCCCAGATATGGAATGAGAATTATATTGAAGTAGATAAGATATTCGTTGAAAATTGTTGTACGCCTCGTTTGTCTTTGTATCCTCCTGCAATAGCAAGTGAGCTGGAGAAGAAAGGTGAGATTACAGACTACTGTAAATCAAGTTTAAGTAAATTTTAAGGGAAATGACATTAACAAATTGCACTATTTTCTGTATTTCATGATACATACATGTAAGACATGTTGGATTGCTTACTTGTGCTAAAATCAAGTCATTAAATAAGAGGGAATCTGTAAGGGGCACTCACCCTGGTGTTCCAGTGGGCCGGCGGGGACGCCCGCCGCATGGTGTTTCCTCCTTGGTGTCCTGCGTTTCTCTGCCTTAGGGCGTGCGCAATCACGCTGGCAGGCGTGAGATTCAAATGTATTTAAAGGGACTCGTTACAGGTTCATCTCTGTGAGTTCCTGGTGCCGTTTCTGTACAATCCTGATTATCTGATTCCTGATTTGACCCCTGCCTGCCTGACTACTCTAACTTCTGTGATCCTGACCCTTGCCTGTTATCCGACTATTCTGAACTCTGTTATCTGACCTGTGCCTGTCTGACCATTCTGATTGATTCTCCGGTTTTGACCCTTGCCTGCCCGACTTTGCTTGAATTCTGCCCGCACTGACCCGGCCTGTTTGACTACTCTCACGTCTGTTCCTTAAACTGTGATCTTCTGCCCAAAAGACTTTATTTTACGTTTGTGCCCCTCTGCTCGTCCAGAACCCTCGCTTGGCTCCTCTCTTATTAATGCCTGGCGGCATCCAATTAGCCGGGGGCTCCTCCCGAGGTGAAAGGCGGCTGTTAAAGGCGGAAGCAAGAGCCGAGGACAGGGAGCCTAGCATTGGTTCTGGATTCTGGGTGCTGATCGTGACAGAATCATTAACTCGTACATGGATTGCCTTTTGATTAAAGTCACCACGATAGAACAATCGAGATTATTTTCTGTCAACCACATAGAAATCACAGTTTTGAATTTAAATACATTTACTCCTTAGTTTTTATTTATGTAATTTTCACAAACATTTTATACTGCAGCTTTGTCTACTTTAAAAGGAAATTAAAACCTAACAATGAATAAGGCTAGAAATGCTCTAATTTATGTTTTGGGATGTTGTACTAGCCCAATGCAACCACAGTCCTCTAGATTTCAAGATCCATGCTTTCCACAATGACCTTTGTTTTCTGCTGAAGTCAGCACATATTCAGTCTTCTTTTAACTGCTGTTAGTTGCCTGGGTTTAGAGGATAACAGAATATACTGAGCAGAAAGTAAATACAATTTATCTAAGTAACATAGAGTTGCTACCTTTTCCTTTCAATTTAACTGGACAGTGATGTCACGTGGTGGCACAGATGATACTGTGGGTGCTAGACAGTTATGTCAGTAACCAGGACTCAAGGGATGGGGCTATCAGTATCTAGTTGGGGACGGATGCATTCAGCACACACAAGGTCATATGTACATATAAATAGAGGGTTGTGATCATTCCAGCTCTAAATCCTTGGCAAGAGCTGTAGTTAAAGCTATTATTACGCTGAACCTATAATTCTACTACTATACTATTTTTATTTATGGGATTATTGCAGGAAGGCTTTTATTGTGTTTTTGGTCAATATCGCATTGCTTTTCATCCCAGTTCCCCCTAAAGTGACAGTCTCAAGCTCAGGATTAAACAGTTTCACAGAACTGCACTGCTGGGTGTATGGGTTCTACCCCCGAGATGTGGAAGTGAAGTGGATAAAGAATGGGAGAGATGAGATTTACTCAGAGGAATCAGTAGAGATCCTGCCAAACCCTGATGGCACCTATCAGATCAGAGTCAGTGTGGAGGTAACACCAAAGGAGGGCGCCACTTACTCCTGCCATGTGGATCACAGCAGTTTGGAGGAGACACTGGTTGTTCCCTTTGGTGAGTTTCTTAATGGCTGATTGTCCTGTAAATAGCAACACAATTCTCCAGGGCACAAGAGCTTCTTACAAGATTTCCTTTATTTCAAATAACTAATTTTTTGGAACAGCTTCAAGACACTCAGCTGTTCCAAAACGTCACTTATTTGAAATACAGAAAACCTTTTAAAAAGCCCTGGAGAATTGTGTTGCTGTTAACAGATTTGTGAGGTGCAGTTTTCCTTAGTTCCTGAGAGCACAGAGAGTTGTTGTGTGAATGGGTTTGAGTGCTGGTCAAAACTTGAACTTGAGTGTCACACAAGACAAACCATGGACTACATATAAATAGATTTTACCTTCAATAAAACTCATTTTACACCATACCCTATTTTTTTACACCCAATAAACAGAATCCAGCAAAGGAATCAATTTGGTTATCATCATCCCTGTCTGTGGGACATTGCTTCTCCTCCTGATCATCCAGGGAGTTTGTACATACAGAAAGAGAATGGCAAAAGGTATTGGGTTTCAATTAAACATATTTTGCATAATGGATACAGTTTTCCAGATAATGGAACAACTTGTAGTTGTAGACAATTAAGCCTCTGCAAATTACAGTAGCAGGCACATCCCACGCGTAAAAGCAACTTACTCTCCAGGAGTATATTTCATACCTGGCAGAAGACCTTTCTTTCCACAGAAAATCCATGCTTAACTTTCTGTATATCTAAAATTGCAGTGTCAGCTCCCTGTCTTGATCACTGTAGACTTTTTATTACACTGTAATAGAACTGTACAAGGAGACAAGTTTTTGTTTACAATTTACTGTAGTATAGTGCTCCATTTGAATGAACATCTGTTTTGGGTGTCCAAAACATACAGTAAGGGGCAGATTTATCAAGGGTTGAATTGAAAATTCAAATTTTTGAGGTCAAAACTAGTAATTGCCCCTAACTTTTTACTTACCCCTCAGTGCAGATTCACTGCATTGGAGTTCACAGCAGCCATCTTCTTCTCTTTGGAAATCTTCGGGTCTTCTTCTGGTGCTACGGCAATTTCGGTGACTTGCGGCGCATGCACAGTTGTCGCGAACTGGAAAATTGCCCCAACGGTCCATGAGCTGATACGCCGCTCTCTTCCTGAAGATTTCTGGAGAACTATTCGGAAGGGTTTTTTATACAGTGAGAGCTGTGAAGATGTGGAATTGTCTCCCTGAATCAGTGGTACAGGCTGATACATTAGATAGCTTTAAGAAGGGGTTGGATAGCTTTTTAGCAAGTGAGGGAATACAGGGTTATGGGAAATAGCTCATAGTCCAAGTTGATCCAGGGACTAGTTCGATTGCCATTTTGGAGACAGGAAGGAATTTTTTCCCTCTAAGGCAAATTGGAGAGGCTTCAGATGGGTTTTTTTTGCCTTCCTCTGGATCAACTGGCAGATAGGTAGTTAATAAAAAAAAAAAGTTGAACTCGATGGACATGTGTCTTTTTTCAACCTTACTTACTATGTTACTATGTTACTATGTAGAAAATGGCTGCCATGAATTCCAGTTGGGGATGACAGTATTTAAAAAAAAAAAAAAAAATTCCCCTGCCAGGGCTATGCCGGGAGGGATCACCCGGTGCAAGCAGCCATGTCCAGTCACTCGCATGCGCATAATGAAAATGTGCCACGAATTGCTCATTATGGGCATGCATGTGATGTCACATGCGCATTATGCGCATGCGAGTGACTCAACATGGCTGCTCGCACCGGGATCTCCCTCTCAGTGCAGGTAGCGTAGCTGGCAGGGGGCATTTTATTTTAAAAGAAAACTACTGTTATCCCCAACCGGAATGCGGGCTCTATTAGCCAGCCTCCCTTGGTTGGGAATAACATTTTTACCCAACAGGTGCCCTTTAAGAATCATTGCAGTCAACAGTCTCTCCAGCATTTCTGAGTGCTGAAATGGCTGTTTCTGCATGTATTATATAGTCTGTGACACTTTCATTTGCAGTTTTCTGAAGAGATGTTAACTCTGTGAATAAGCAAATTATTTGTGGCTTACCTTTGCCAGAATAGTGATTTCTCAGGATTTGAAGCACTTTCATCATCAGCTGCATAATCAGAGACAGACTTTTATCATCCAAACATTGAAGTAGCTCAGCATAAGCCTCCTCTTTCTTACTTCTGTTCTCATTCAAATCTGTGTCCTCTGTGGGTTCATGCAGGATGGTTTCTTTAAGATTCATCAGGCGCATGTGGCCTAGAAACGTTGTCTCCCATAGTTTGTAGTTCTTTTCATCTCCATCAAATATCAGCCTGCTCCAACGGTTTCCTCCCTCTCTTCTGGGCCCATAACCTGTTTCACTTTTGATCTCAAATCCCTCTGGTTGGTCCATAAAAATCTCACAATCAATTGGGGCATGTAAATAAGCTGTTTTCACATCCATTTGATGAACAACAAAATCGTGCTGTTCTGCCATTTGCATCAACATACAGTACGTATAGAAGTAAAATTCACAGTTGTAGAAAAAGTCTCCATGTAATCAATTCCCTTTACTAGACCGTATCCACGCATTAATACATCTTAACATTTCTGTTGCAAGGATCCATTCTGTATGGAATTAATTGGGCTGGATAGTTTTATGTCATCTTTAAATACTGATACATGACTTACAATGTATATGTAAATGTTCAGCCCCAGTAACTGTATCCTAATCTAAGCTCTCTATGTACCCGTGGATGTATTTCATCAGATCAGACAGCCTTATTCACATTAAAGGGGCAGTACACACTTGTTCAACATAAGTGCAATGCATAGGGCTTGTGCTGAACTGAACCTTCTTTTTATCATTTTTGTTAATCACTAAAAATCTATAGTTTCTATTTGTTTTGCTAAATTAAAGCTACTCCATGTTTGCTCGTTGTTTGGTAGGCATTTAATTTGACTAATGCCTAAGACATCTCTAATTATTAGTAAAACTATATCAGATAATCTATTCATTGATATTACCTTTTTTCCAGATCAGATGATTATTGATCATGATGGATAAACATCTTTCTGTTTCAGACGCTAATGACAGCTATTAGAGTGGGAGCACGGACACAGGAGACTGACAAAAATGAAGATAGTGACATCACTGTGAAAGTCACATATACCCAGACATGAGAAGAAGTGGACCATGAGTGAAGGAATAAGTGTCTGATGCCAGGGAAAATAGAGTTTCTAGAAGTCCGGGTACACAAAGAGAGAGAAAGACAAAAACAGGGAAGGTCCCAAGAAATGAAAATACTGTAGCTGGTGGTGTCAGGCTTTCCTAATCAGCTCCCAAATATCTAACATATCTATTTATTTACAGTAAGAAATATCTCTTCAATAAATGTAGTAAGGGCACAGGAGAAATGCCCTATAAATATGTTATTATTATCATTATCTCATACATGAATAGAAGTTTGCCCCTACGAATAACATTGCTATAGTATAAGGATAGTTCCTTTCTTCCCAAACGGTATCACTTATCACTGAGTTTTGTATAATTTAATTCTTATTTACAAACTCTATATAAGCAGTTCTTCTACTTACACTATTATATAAACCGTTGGTGCATGCTGTGATTTCCCAACACATTTATTTTCTAGAAATCATCTCTTAGACCTGATATTAACTTAACCCCTAGTTGTTGTATTCAGACTTAGTCTGAAAGGAACAGGCTGCTTTACCCCACCCCAGAAAGTTTCTTGCATTTGTTCCGGAATGAGTTCTCAATAAAATATAATAAAGGAAGCTTGTTATGTATTTTGGGTCTGGGGGTGCCAGGGAACGTTAAACCACAATCTGACACCTGGTATCAAGACATACCATACAGAACAAAGCAGAAACCCGTGTTCTGCCAAACCTGTACAACATCGCCATCCACTGACTGAACAGGAGAGTTACACACTTATTCTGAGCGCACGAACGTAAAGATGTTCTCACCAAATTGCTTTACTGGAAATGCTTCTGTGTTCTGCAGTTATTGTAAATGTAGGAATTTAAAGAAGAATTAAACCCTAAAAATGAATGTGGCTAAAAATGTTATATTTTAGATAGTGAACTTATTGCACGAGGCTAAAGTTTCAGCTTGTCAATAGCAGCAATGATCCAGGACTTCAAACTTGTCACAGGGGGTCACCATCTTGGAAAGTCTCTGTGACACTCACATGCTCAGTGGGCTCTGATTGGCTGTTGAGAAGCTAAGCTTAGGGCTCGTCACTAATTATCCAGCAGAAAATGAGCTTCCCTTGCTGTAATATAAGCTGATGCTACAGGTTTGCTGATTATTAAATTCTGATGCTAATTGCACTGGTTTCTGTGCTGCCATGTAGTTATTATCTGTATTAATTACTAATCAGCCTTATATTTTGACATTTCTATTCTATGTGTCCTGTATATTGTGAGTGGGTCCCTAAGCTCAGTAAGTGACAGCAGCACAGAGCATGTGCAGTGAATCAGCAGAAAAGAAGATGGGGAGCTACTGGGGCATCTTTGGAGACACAGATCTTTACTGCTAAAGGGCTGTGGTTGCCTTGGGCTGGTACAGAAGCCCAACACATAGGGGGTTATTTACTCAACTCCGAATGCAAAGATCACGAAAAATGTGTGATTTGTTTTTTAAAAAATCATAAATTTTTGGGAATTTATTAAACTCAGAGGATGGAAAAGTTTGAATCTAAAAATCCACCAACTCAGACCTGTCAAGATTGCATATACAGATGAAGCCACTTGGATTTGTGAGTTAAATGCGTCATGACTCAGAGTTAATTGAAGAAACTGTGTTATCTAAAGTTATCTTAACTCATTTAATGCATTTAACCTTTTCATTAGCATACCAAAGCACCATTGTTCACAATGGTGAATGCTTTAATTAGATGGGATGTTGTGTCACAGTTTTCTGTGTTAAATGAGATAAATGGGATATCTGTGTTTAGTTATTCTGTGTCAAACAGACAAACCAAAGTGGCTGCATCTGTAAGTCAATGGGAGAAGTCCCAATGATTATTTGATGTGCGCTGGGTTTTGTGCAATAGCCCGAAGTTTTTGGAGTTTTCGGGTTAAAATGCTGAAAAAGTCTTGAAATTCATGAAAATTTTATTTTTTCCTGAAAAGCAAATTTTCGGGAAAATGTAATAATAAAAGCGTAAAATGCCAAGAGTGGATTTGATCGGCGTTTGTAGCAGAAAATATTGATGTAAATTCGGACTTTGATAAATTCGGACTTTGATAAATAACCCAATATTTTTAGCCTAATTTTTTAGTTTAGCTTTAGTTGTTCCTTTAATGAAATTTGAGACATTTCTTTTGAAAAATCCAAAACTGCTGGTCTGTATGTAAGAAATGGCTATTTTGTGTATTCTGTTTACTTATGTTATGTATGTGTTATCCATAGGGATGAGCGAATTTATTCTCAGAGTTTTTTCACAGAAATGACGCCCATAGACTCCAATGGGAGAAAAAAAATGTTGCACGTCAAAAAAGAAGGTTGTTGTCATCTTAGTTTGCGTTTGCATTGGAGTTGGAAGAGGAAGCAGGTTCCCTGGCATTATGGAACTAGCCAAAGGTTTCATGTTTCCCCTAGGTTTAAAAAGAGAAGTACACAAGTGCCTGGACTCCTTTGCTTCTCCACTTGCTGGTTTTACTGAATGGCCTGTGATGGAGGTAGGTTCCAGTAGGAGAAGTAAGTGCCATGATAGTTTTGTAATAATCCCTCTAGGAGTGAGAGGTAGTTATCAGAGCAGCCAAAAGCTCCAACGAGGAGGCCAGTAATGTTCAATACCCTGCGGTGATAACCACTGTTGAACCACTGGTGCCCAGGTTACATTATTACATATTTAAGTTGTGTTGTGGTTTAATGGACCTCTGCCATTGACTCCTACATGAGCTTGACAGGTTTTTGGTGGTATATTTTTGGATTCGAGCTATTGCCAGAGTCGGGATATAATAAATCTTGAAAAAAATGTATTTTGTTAAATAAAACTCCAGTAATTCGAAGTATATTTAAGCCAAAATATGACTTTTGACCAAAAATGCAACTCAAAAACTCGAATTTTCATGGAAAACCCAACTCAAACCTTAATAAATCTGCCCTATGCTAATATCAAATTGTTGATTTTATGTCATCTTTAAATACTGATACATGACTTACAATGTATATGTAAATGTTCAGCCCCAGTAACTGTATCCTAATCTAAGCTCTCTATGTACCCGTGGATGTATTTCATCAGATCAGACAGCCTTATTCACATTAAAGGGGCAGTACACACTTGTTCAACATAAGTGCAATGCATAGGGCTTGTGCTGAACTGAACCTTCTTTTTATCATTTTTGTTAATCACTAAAAATCTATAGTTTCTATTTGTTTTGCTAAATTAAAGCTACTCCATGTTTGCTCGTTGTTTGGTAGGCATTTAATTTGACTAATGCCTAAGACATCTCTAATTATTAGTAAAACTATATCAGATAATCTATTCATTGATATTACCTTTTTTCCAGATCAGATGATTATTGATCATGATGGATAAACATCTTTCTGTTTCAGACGCTAATGACAGCTATTAGAGTGGGAGCACGGACACAGGAGACTGACAAAAATGAAGATAGTGACATCACATGAAAGACACATATACCCAGACATGAGAAGAAGTGGACCATGAGTGAAGGAATAAGTGTCTGATGCCAGGGAAAATAGAGTTTCTAGAAGTCCGGGTACACAAAGAGAGAGAAAGACAAGCCTTGGGCTGGTACAGAAGCCCAACACATAGGGGGTTATTTACTCAACTCCGAATGCAAAGATCACGAAAAATGTGTGATTTGTTTTTTAAAAAATCATAAATTTTTGGGAATTTATTAAACTCAGAGGATGGAAAAGTTTGAATCTAAAAATCCACCAACTCAGACCTGTCAAGATTGCATATACAGTAAGTCAATGGGAGAAGTCCCAATGATTATTTGATGTGCGCTGGGTTTTGTGCAATAGCCCGAAGTTTTTGGAGTTTTCGGGTTAAAATGCTGAAAAAGTCTTGAAATTCATGAAAATTTTATTTTTTCCTGAAAAGCAAATTTTCGGGAAAATGTAATAATAAAAGCGTAAAATGCCAAGAGTGGATTTGATCGGCGTTTGTAGCAGAAAATATTGATGTAAATTCGGACTTTGATAAATTCGGACTTTGATAAATAACCCAATATTTTTAGCCTAATTTTTTAGTTTAGCTTTAGTTGTTCCTTTAATGAAATTTGAGACATTTCTTTTGAAAAATCCAAAACTGCTGGTCTGTATGTAAGAAATGGCTATTTTGTGTATTCTGTTTACTTATGTTATGTATGTGTTATCCATAGGGATGAGCGAATTTATTCTCAGAGTTTTTTCACAGAAATGACGCCCATAGACTCCAATGGGAGAAAAAAAATGTTGCACGTCAAAAAAGAAGGTTGTTGTCATCTTAGTTTGCGTTTGCATTGGAGTTGGAAGAGGAAGCAGGTTCCCTGGCATTATGGAACTAGCCAAAGGTTTCATGTTTCCCCTAGGTTTAAAAAGAGAAGTACACAAGTGCCTGGACTCCTTTGCTTCTCCACTTGCTGGTTTTACTGAATGGCCTGTGATGGAGGTAGGTTCCAGTAGGAGAAGTAAGTGCCATGATAGTTTTGTAATAATCCCTCTAGGAGTGAGAGGTAGTTATCAGAGCAGCCAAAAGCTCCAACGAGGAGGCCAGTAATGTTCAATACCCTGCGGTGATAACCACTGTTGAACCACTGGTGCCCAGGTTACATTATTACATATTTAAGTTGTGTTGTGGTTTAATGGACCTCTGCCATTGACTCCTACATGAGCTTGACAGGTTTTTGGTGGTATATTTTTGGATTCGAGCTATTGCCAGAGTCGGGATATAATAAATCTTGAAAAAAATGTATTTTGTTAAATAAAACTCCAGTAATTCGAAGTATATTTAAGCCAAAATATGACTTTTGACCAAAAATGCAACTCAAAAACTCGAATTTTCATGGAAAACCCAACTCAAACCTTAATAAATCTGCCCTATGCTAATATCAAATTGTTGATTCAACTTAGAGTTGCAATTCCAAGGGTTCCTCAGAAATCACTAAAATTAAGAAATTGCAAAAATGCTCATAATTGCAAAAATGCTCATAGGATTGATTAATTGCTTTTCACAAGAGTGCCAGGGTGAGTTAATCTTGCAGAAGGTTTTTCACACACCAGTAGTAGGAGGGTCACCTGAATGCCATTTAAGAGCAATACATTTACGTGCCATTCTCGATTTGCAGAAATTACCCCAGAATTGGGCAACTACAGGACAATTCCACATAAGATGTAAGAAATTTGCACTTGGTGATTGGCATTTAGGACAGTTACCATGAGACCTCATGTTTGCTTTAGACATACAAGCAGGCGT
This sequence comes from Xenopus laevis, assembly GCF_017654675.1. Classification (NCBI taxonomy): domain Eukaryota; kingdom Metazoa; phylum Chordata; class Amphibia; order Anura; family Pipidae; genus Xenopus; species Xenopus laevis. The sequence goes on along the minus strand of NC_054385.1, from coordinate 125,280,413 downwards.
AATGTAGGCCTGGTGTACGATGTGTATTTGGGTGAATCTACTCTTAGCATTAAATGATACAAGGCTTTGGGCTTCCAGGGCTTCTTACCAGTCCTCGTCATCTAAGTCTGGGATACAGAGCTCCCATTTGTTTCTAAAGTTACCCACAGTGTGTTTTCTATTTTTGAGCAGAGTGGAGTAAACCCATGAGAGAGTGCGTGTTCTACATATATTTGCTAAATAGTTCAGTATGTTTTTCACTGGTGACTTAGAAATTTGGACAGGCAACACCATCTGCATAAGTGCTAATGTGGCTTCCACACCCAAAAGAGGGTCTCAATAATTGGAAAAGGCATACAAATTTATCTGGTGTTTGTAAGAATACCTGAGGAAGTATGGACTCTCGTCCCCAGCAAGTGCTAAATATATTATAAGATGCATCAATTTTATCACATCTCATCCATGCTAGTAAGTGTTGCAGCTGGGATACCAGATAGTAGGATCTCCAGTCTGGGAGGGCCACTCCACCCTGGAGCCTGGCAAGTTGCAATGCTGGGTATGACAATCTGCTGTGTTTCTCTGCCCATATAAATGTTTTGGTATCATAGTCCAAATGGGAAAACACTTCCTTGGGTAAATAGACTGGGGAGTTTCGAAATATATACAACAATTGTGGGGAAAAAATCATTTTATATATAGCTACTCAGCCCGGTGGTGTTAAGGGAAGTGCTTTCGACGTTTTCATCTGATTAGAGATTTTCATTAGGATAGGATGCAGATTGTTCCTCAGATATTGCTTGTGGTTTTTAGGAAAGGAAATGGCCAAATATTGAAACTCACTAACCCACTGAAGAGGCTGATTAGACAATTGATATTGTGGAGCTGCGGTATCAAGTGGAAATATATGGGATTTACCCCAGTTTATGGGTAAACCCAAAAATCTCTTGAATGTATTAACCATCTGAAGGAGCTTTCCGAGAGATTCTGCTGGGTCTACTAAGAACAGCAGCATACCATCAGCGTATATAGCTATTTTTTCCTCAGCGGCACCATATTTGCAGCCCACTATTTCCTAATCTGACCTGATTATATTCACCAACACTTCTATGGCCAGAGCAAACAATCCAGGGGACAGGGGGCAGCCCTGTCTGGTACCTCTTTCAAGCTAAACTGATTCAGAGATGGAGGTATTTGTGCATACTTAAGCTAGTGGGCAGTGATACAGTAGTCCCAGTACCCAGGCTGCGAAAGCATTTCCCACAAGAAGACCCACTCTATGGAGTTTTGTAGCAGCATCTAATGAAAGGACTACCCTTTTACCAGAATTGGTATGTGGTATTTGTAAATTTGCAAAAAGAGTCTCCTGATGTTTATAGAGGTTGCCCCAGGCATAAACCTAGTTTGGTTATGTATCAATTTAAGGATTACCCTGTTTAAGGATTACCCTGTTTAGGCGTATAGTCATAACATATCTCTAGTATTTTAATGTCACAGTTTAATAAAGATATAGGGTGATAGGATTCACAGTGTGTTAAGTATTTTCCTTTTTTTCAGGTATCAGTGATATAAGGGCCTCTGTCATGGATAGTGGTAGTGCTTTAGTAGATAGTACTTGGTTATAACAAGTTATTAGCCTAAGAACTATGACTTCTGTGTATTTTTTATAGAACTCTATAGGGATCCCATCAGTGACTGGGGCTATACCAGTGGGGAAATATCCTGTTCAGTTACTTCGCTATCTAAGAAGTCCCTGTCCTCTGGAGTTAGGATGGGAAATAGGCCTGGAGCTCTTCCTTTGAGTATGTAACCCTAGACTTGTATGCCTGGGAGAAGTAGTGCTGGAAGACTTTTTTAATCTCTTGCATATCTGATACCACTGTTGCATTGAGGAGTACGAATATTAAAAATTGCTGTGGTAAGCACATGCTCTTATGCGCCTGCTGGAGTGAGAATTCCTGATATTCTCAAGTTTTAAGGAGCCAGGCTGCCATGTTTTTTTGGGTGGGTTGTAGGGTATAATGTATTTCTGCTTTCGCAAGGATACCCTCAAGGTGAACCTCTTTCTCCTCTCTTCTGTTTTTCCAAATAGTCAGTCTATATTTAACCAACCCCCTAATGTGAGCCTTCATAGCATCCCATTCACCAGACTCAGGATCTCTATGCTCATTATGGGACCAATATTCATGTTTTGCCTTTGAAAGGCCAGTAGTTATGGAGGTGTATATATGGTTGCATCCTCCAGGACTTATTAGAGTGAGCTAGTTGAGTCACTGTGAGGGAGAGTGGTGAGTGGTCTAACACTCCATGAGACAGTATTTTTATACTTTGAATCCTGGTGGAAAGCAATGCAAGGTCTATCCTGGATATGGTACTATGTGTGCCCGAGTAGCATGTATATTGTTTTACAGTGGGATGTCTAGCCCACCATACATCTACCAGGCCTAGTGCATTTATATATTGTTGAAGTTTGTAAGAGGATTGGGCACCTGATAGGACTGTGGGGGTAAATTTGTCCAGGTTTGCATCCAAAACACAGAGGGTAAGCGGCAGAGGGATGGACCAGAGTGGAATGGGCAGAGGGAGGCAATGGGGAGGGGAAGCGGCAGATGAGAGGGAAGACCAGCACAAGGAAGAGACTATGAACTGGTGATGGGCAGAAGAGGTACCTGCAAAGTGCCCCCCTATTGTTGTGCCTTAGGCAGGTGCCTCTTCTTCCTACCCCTGGTTCCGGCCCTGAAGCACATGCCCATCAAAATATAAACCCCCCCATTCCCACCCTGCTTTAAACCCTTTACCCTACTTGGGTTCAGCTTAACTGGATCACTAACTAACAAAATCATCTTATATCACACACATGTAGTGTGGGGGGAGCCTGTAGCTCCAAAATTGTGAACAGCTTGAATAATTAAAATAGTCATCTGAAACCCTACTTATCAACATCAATGTTCTTTCACTCCCATGGGTGATTGTTCTGAAGAGGAAGTAAGCTGTGCTGTAAGTAATCCAAACCTGCAAGTTAAAGGGAACGATGAACCTGCAAAACATAAAGAGTGTCTAGCAAATCAGGCTGAGTGTCTTACAAAACCCATCCATCTGGCAATACATTCCGTCTACAATTAGGGATAAGGATGATGATTCCAGCCAGTCTATTACTTCCTGCGGAGATGGAAAAAAAACAAGTTTGCCCCATTGTGTACAATTTGAAGAAAAGAGCATTGCATATTTGAGGTTAAGCTGCTGCAGATTATTTTTAACAACCATGAACTGTAGCCTTTGCTTTCTGACCTCTACCGAAAAATCTGGGTATATTGACACAGTGTTTTTTTGGAAACTCAGTTCCTTGTATTGAGTCTCCTGCAGAGCAGTATCCCGGTGAAGATAGTTCAAGAGGGGTGCTATCAGTGGTCGGTGTCCTGCTCCAGGAGGGAGTTGTCTAGCAGGGATCAGGGGAGCATGCTCCACCAAGAACATATTGGAGAAGGTTTTGTCTCTAAACTGACAAACTAGAAATTGTTCCACAAAGGCTTCTGGTTTATTGCCATCAGCTCCCTCACACCCCAACCAGCCATATTTTATTGCATCTTAGACAGTTTTCAGGATAATCTACCTTGGCCTCCAGTAATTGTATAGTCTTAGTTGTGTCTGTGACTCTGCTCTGTTATGGGGCACATGCATCTTCCAGCTCCTGATTTCTATGCTTTGCATCATATGCAATCTCTGTTAGAGAAGGCTCTATGTCTCCCACTGGAGCAAGGTCAGAGGCCTGTGAGAGGGCTGTTGAGGGGGCTGTGGTGCAGATGTTCTGCCTAATGAGTGGTGAGATAGTCAGGAGTGTGTGCAGCTGACTCATGTGCAAAGACTCCCAATTCTTTAGCTGCCAGGGCACCGATGACTGATTTATCACCACTAACCTTATTAGGAGAGAGAAGAAGTTCAGAAGCTGGGCCAGTGCCATCTTGGACTTGTGTGGCATCTCTGTTATCAGATCCTTTGGAAGCACTCACTGAGGGTTTAGAAGCAGAATGGCATTTTTTTCAGGAGCAGAACTGGAGTAATTCTTGGAGTCTTTCCATTGTGTATAAAGATAACGTAACAATGGGTCACACTGAGTTTGGGTGTTTGTGCTGTACATTGTGCCAACCAGTAACAATATCCTGTGTAATTTATATCGCCTGTAATACATTTAATGTGAAATAAGTGTTGGCAGCTTGATCCTAAACCCTTCTGCTTGGAATTAACTTGAAATATTATATTATTCAAACAGCATTCTAGGGCAGGTGTCCATAACTGCAATTGGCATGAGTTCGGAAATATTTAAAGAGGGTGTAACCCAAAAATACATTTTTCCCCAGTGAGAAAATGTTTTCCGTGGCTTTGTTAAATTTCTTTGGAATTAAATTCAGTGTTTCTTAGTCCCTTCCGAGGGGTCTGTTAATCAGCCGAGCTTCTACTACTTAGTTTCAAAAGTGAGAACCAGAATCATAGAATGGAAAGGCAACAGCAGATAATTCTTTCAAAGGCACAAGTAACTATAGATCTATCAAAACAATTCTTATTAATTCGATTAGAAAGTTGCTTAAAGATTGGGAGGTAAGACCTACAGCTACCAAGCAAGATATCATAGAGATATTAGGATTTTATATTCTGTATTTTACTAACACGTTTTGTTTAAAGAAAAACTAAACCCTAACAATGAATGTGGCTAAAAATGGCATATTTTATATAGTGAACTTATTGCGTGAGCTTAAAGTTTCATCTTGTCAATAGCAGCAATGATCCAGGACTTCAAACTTGTCACAGGGGGTCACCATCTTGGAAAGTGTCTGTGACACTCACATGCTCAGTGGGCTCTGATTGGCTGTTGAGAAGCTAAGCTTAGGGCTCGTCACTAATTATCCAGCAGAAAATGAGCTTCCCTGTAATATAAGCTGATGCTACAGGTTTGCTGATTATTAAATTCTGATGCTAATTGCACTGGTTTCTGTGCTGCCATGTAGTAATTATCTGTATTAATTACTAATCAGCCTTATATTGTGACATTTCTATTCTATGTGTACTGTATATTGTGAGTGGGTCCCTAAGCTCAGTAAGTGACAGCAGCACAGAAGAAGATGGGGAGCTACTGGGGCATATTTGGAGACACAGATCTTTACTGCTAAAGGGCTGTGGTTGCCTTGGGCTGGTACAGAAGCACAAAACATAATGTACAACATTTCTACCTACTTCTTTGGTTAAGCTTTAGTTCTCCTTTAAAGCACTGCTTTTTCCACAGAAATGTTATAATACCTCTGGGGGAAGTAAACAGAAAACAATATTATTCTTCATCATCACTTATTTATATAGCGCTGACAAGTTACGCGGTGGTTTACCTTAGTTATAACAAATGGGGAATAAATGGAGGATAACAAACAAGGGTTACAGATACAATAGGATTTGAGGGGCCTATACGCGAGAGTTTTAGTGATGGGCGAATTTATTCGCCAGGCGCGAATTCGCGCGTTTCGCCGCGAGCGAATAAATTCGCGAAACGCCCGCGAAAATTCGCGGCAAAAATTCGCCGGCGTCAAAAAATTTTTTTCCGAAAAACGGACGCCGGCGCCAAAAACGGGCGCCGGCGTCAAAAACGGGCGCCGGCGCCGTTTCGCGAATTTTTCGACGTTTCGAAAATTTCGCCCGAAATTCGCGAATTTTTCGGCGAAGCAAAACGGCGCAAATTCGCCCATCACTAGAGAGTTTATAAAGTAAAGGTTAGGGTACAATTGAGACATGAGGATTTTTGTGATTTATAATACAGCAGATTGAGTAAGACGTCTTCTGTGAAGACGGTGCTGGACGCAATGGATTGAGTTTTTTCAGAGGCTATAATTACATATTAAGAAAACACAGCACGTGACACTATACTAATCCCTATAGTGAAACTCTTCTTAGAAATTTAAATGGGATCTTGATTAAAGTGCATTTCTGAGCACTTCTTGCAATTGACGTTTATTTTCTGTTTTTAGCATATAATAGCAGTTTTATACATCTAGGGGGGTTATTCATCAAAGGACGAGTGTTCGGTTTTTTATACCTCGAATGAACTTGAAATTCGAATAGTATCTTATTTAAGAATAAACTTGAATGTGTTTAAAATCTAAATTAAATTAATTTTGAGATGATAATAATAAATGAGGTGAGATTTGGAGTTTATCATAAAACTGTATTGAGAAGGTTTTTAGTTTTTGCTTCTTTATTTAACAATTTTTAACTGATTCTTTTCTGTGTAAAGTTGACTCTCAAAAGATGTTTTAAAATGTTCTAACTGATTTCTACAATACCTTATTTTTTAATCAAAGGTCGAGTGTTAGTGTTTTTTATACCTTGAATGAACTCCAACAAACTCACAATTCAGATTGTATCAAATTTAAGAAAAAACGTGAATGGCAAAAACCTGATTCTGCGAGTTCAAGTCCTGAATCCCGAAAACTTGAATTAATCGACTTTTTTCTGGCAAAACCCTCCATAAAAAACTAGAACATCATGCAGGCTGTTAACATCCTCAAATGGTTCAACGGACCTCTGTTGTTGAGTCCTAAATGATCTTGACAGGTTTTAGGTTGTGTATTAAATCTGGAAAACGTTTTTATTAACTCAAAATGTGGGTTTTGACCAAAAAATACAACTCAAAAACTTAGATTTTCATGGAAAACACAACTCAAACCTTAATAAATCTGCTCTATACTAATATCAGACTGTTGATTCAATTTAGAGTTGGAATTCCTAAGGTTACTCAGAAATCACTAAATGTCAGGCTTACCGGATCACTGTGGATGGATCTTGAAGAAAAGGACTTACAAGCGTCTCACACACAGAACCCAACTGGAAGTGATACTGTGAGTGGAGAGAAGCCAGTAAGGCTCAACCGAAGCAAGGTTCCAAGGGTTAGAGAGTAGAGTAGTCAAACTGGATCCAAGTTCAAAGGCAGGCAGCAATTCAGCAGAAACGGAGACAAGTGGAAGTCTGGGCAGTCAGCGAGGTTCAGGAGTCAGGAACAAACAAGGGTCATACACGGGGAATCAGTAGTAGGTTCAATAAATTGAAAATCTAGGTTTCAGGGAAAACAACCACGATAACCTGGCACAGATTAGAAAAAAGAATTTGTTTCAATAACTGACCATGGCGCCAATTCTCAGCTTCAGAACGTCTGCATCAGAATGTCTGCATCCTGCGCCATAATCTAGTCGCCTCGACCCTGCTGGATGTGACCGCGCTAAGGATCTGTGAGTATCCTTACACTAAAAATAAAAAAGTAACAGAAATTGCAAAAATGCTCATATTGAATAAGTTTCAATTCATTTTCTTGGGCTTAGAGACCCTTTAAATATTATCAACTTTTGGAGTTGAAATATATCTGTTTTCTACCTGGTAACTTTGGCTACGGCTCTATCTGTTTTCTTATTGGACAGAACATTTAACCCTGCCCAATCCAGGTCAGATACTTTACAGAGAAAGTTTGGCACTGGCATTTTGTCCCTGAGCAAAGCTGGAGTAATTCTTGGAGTCTTTCCATTGTGTATAAAGATAAGGTAACAATGGGTCACACTGTGCTGCTGCTGCTGCTGCTGCTGTTGAGTCTGGGTGTCTTTGCCGTACATTGTGCCGGTGAGTAACAATATCCTGTGTAATTTATATCGCCTGTAATACTTTTGTTGTGAAATAAGAGTTGGAACCTTGATTCTAAACCCTTCTGCTTGCAATTAACTTGAAATAATGTATTATTCAAACAGCATTCTAGGGCAGGTTTCCATAAATGCAATTTTCATGAGTTCTGAAACATTTAAAAAGGATGTAAATCCAAAAAGACAATTTTGCCCAGTGAGAAAATGTTTTCTGTGGCTTCGTTAAATTTCTTTGGAGTTAAAAACAATTCTCCAAATCTGACTCTTTAATGAATGTTAATCAGCCGGGCTTCTGCTGCTTGGTTTTAAAAGTGACAACCAGACCGGTAGAATGGAAAGGCAACAACAGATAATTGTTTCAAAGGCACAAGTAACTATAAAACGATTGAAACAATTTTTATTAATTATATTGGAAAGTTGCTTAAAGATAGGGAGATAAGACCTACAGCTACCAAGCGAGATATCATAGAGATATTAGGATTTTATATTTTGTATTTTACTAACTAGTGATGGGCGAATTTATTCGCCAGGCGCGAATAAATTTTTTTTTTTCGAAAAAAGTCGCCGGCGTCAAAAACGGGCGCCGGCGCCGAAAACGGGCGTTTCGCGAATTTTTTTCGCCCATCACTATTACTAACATGTTTTTAGTAGCAGGAAGCAGTGTTCTGGCTATTACCGTGTATACTCGAGTATAAGCCGTCCCGAGTATAAGCCGAGGTACCTAATTTTACCTCCAAAAACTGGGAAAGCTTATTGACTCGAGTATAAGCCGAGAGTGAGAAATGCAGCAGCTTCTGGTAAGTTTCATTCAAAAAATTGAGGGTTTCTGCTCCCATTGGCGGTGCCGGCGTCTCGTTTTTGGATGTCGGCGACCATTCTTGGATGCCGGCAACTATTCCTAGGCGCCGGCGACTAGACTCCAGGGACCGTTTTTGCGCTTGACCCGAGTATAAGCCGAGGTAGAATTTTTCAACATATTTTGGGGGCTGAAAAACTCGGCTTATACTCGAGTATATACGGTATGTTAGACATCCAGTCACTCCAGCCTTTATACATTACAGTTTGGCTAACTAACTGTATAAGATACATTTTTTATTTTTACCCAGTTTTTATTTTTACACTGAACAATTCTTTTAAGTGTGCCATAGACGAGCTGTAGTTACACTGCTACCAGGGCTCCATGAATAACTGTGGCATTAGATGGGGCCTTTGTTTTTATCCTCTGTGCATTATCTCATAGACTTGACTAGAGTTCCTCTGAATACACTAAAGGTACAATACTTCAGTGAGCTCTCCTGGAGTGATGCAGGTCACACTATTAAAATGCCAGATGCAACTTGCACCTATTTGTGTCAAAACACAAGCACAATTGCATTAAAACATGATGAATAATGGGAATGCATTATGGGTAAACATGAGGATTTGTGTCCAAATATTGGCCTTTTCATCCCATTTATAAATGACCCTTAAGGTGTTCATGTTGCTCAGTCCACAACCTGTAAATACCTCCTAAAACTTGAATTCCCAAATATGAGACAAACTAGGCCCCACCATTGACCCACCCTGACCATACACAGTGATGCAGCCCCAACACCCACAGGCACTACAATGGGAGAAAAATCCCTCCTATGCAAACACCTCTTTGTGGGATTGTGGGCAGTACAGTTTATTTATTATAATAATAATCAGTGATGTGCAAATAAATTTCTCAGGCGCAAATGAATTTCCATGTTTCACCGCCAGCAAATAGATTTGCGAAACTGCTGCAAATATTCGCCTGTGAAAAATCCACTGCGTCAAAAAAATTTGGGTGAGCATCAGAATAGTTACACGCATAAAAATTGTTGCACGTCAAAATTATTTGGACGCCCATTGACTTTAATGCATTTGGACAAAATAGGCGCACGTATAAAAATTGTCGCAGGCTTCACTAATTTTTAACCATTTTGCGAATTTTGTGGGAAATTTGCGAATTTTTCGGCGAAGCAAAATGGGACAAATTCGCCCATCACTAATAATAATCCATTTAAACATGACATTATTTACTTTGGATGATTATTAACAGTCAGAGGGGCTTATTTAGCAACACTGGGCAAATTTGCCCATGGGCAGTTACCTATAGCAACCATTCAGTGATTATCTTTTTAAAGCCAGCTGCAAGTAGTACATTAAATGCAGCAACCTGATTGGTTGTCATGGGTTAGTGCCCATGGACAAATTTGCCTAGTGTTGATAAATGACCCTCAGAATGTCAACTGAAAATGCCTAGTAAAGAATTAAAATATACTGATTTACAATCTGGAAAATGACGTTCCAATCTAATATGCTGATAATAAATCACGTCCCCCAATGTATAGGATTAGGGAACATGCCCTTTTATTTAAAAAAAAAAAAAAGAAGGAATTAGGCTCAAATAGAGCTAAACATTTTTGTGAATGTAATGTAGGAGACATAACAAAACTAAGAGATGTGAGAGACACGGACTTATTAGTGGTTATTGAGTTATTTAGCTTTTTATTCAGCAGCTCTCCAGTTTCCAATTTCAGCAATCTGGTTGCTATGGTCAAAATTACCATAGCAACCATATATTGGTTTGACTAAGAGACTGGAATTTGAATAGGAGAGGCCTGAATAGAAAGATGAGTAATACAAAGTAGCAATAACAATACTTCTATAGCCTTTACAGAGCATTTGTTTTTTAAATTTTTAAAGCAAGTAAGACTCAGAAGAAGAAGGCAAATATTTCACAAATTATAAAAAGAAAAAGGCCAATTGAAAAGCTGCTTAGAATTAGCCAATCTATTACCTACCAAATGTTATCTTAAAAGATAAGTAAACCTTTAAAATAAGTGAATGTAGAATTGATGAGAGCACTATTTCAAATACTTTTGCCATTTACATTCATTATTTATTTTCTTTTTATTCCAAGTTATTAAAAGATACATGTACTGTTAATATGAATGGATTTTGCTACAACAGCGCCACCTGCTGATCAGTTTCTGACCACTCTGATCACCAAGTAGTCAAGGAAGTTGTTAGGAGCAGCAAGGCTGCTCTGATGTTCTGCTTAGGAATAAATTGAGAAAGGTTTCTAATTGGTTTCCAAAGCAGAAGAATATCAGAGCAGCCTCTTTGTACTGTTTTAATTTCTGTTTTCTTCAGAAACATATGTCATTGAACAGGGACTTTGATGTCACCTGATACTCTTCATGATCTTACAATAAATCCCAGATCAGTGATTTGGAGACTTTCCCAGCCTCATATACTGGCTCTGTAAGTCTCCATGAACACAAGACACTGTGCTCTAGTTGTAATACTGTTGTAGTCAGTTTTTAAACAAAAGATTTGCATTTCAGATAATACTTTTCTGTTTTTTGTTTTTTCATGATTAATTGAAGTGATTATGTGAAATCTATAGATAAACTGGACACTCAGTGTCGGACTGGGACACCAGGGTCCCACCAAAAAACCTTAGACCAGGGGCTCACTCTCAGTACTATTATTCTTCCTCTCCTCACTCAGCCTTTATTCTTCTAGTCTCTTTACTATAATATATTATTCCATCTATTTAGTCTCTTCATTCTCATAGAAATAGGGAATGGCTATTAAATAGGCCAAATGTTTAGCAGCATGAGGGGCCACTGACACCTGGGCCTGATCGGCATCTTTCCTGGTATCTCTATGGGCCAGTCCGCAATTGTGTACATGATCGGGTGTTTATTGGCTTTGAAATGTGTGTAAGGTGTTATTGTTCTCTATACATGACTTTGCACTTTGCTTTGAGGTGATGTCACTATTGGTATTGGAAATTGTACATGCCATATCCATTAGCCTATGAGCAAATGCCCCATCAGGTACAACATGCGTTAGACTTTTATTTATGTGCTAATGAATATATTTCTGTACATTCTGTGAGACTTATGCAATTTTATAGGTTATCTAAATTGCTTCCAAGTATAAAATGCTGTGTCTGCTTTGTAACTATGCAATTGCCCATATTAAATAGTTTTTCTTCTCCATAAATATGCCACCTACTACCTATAATATTCCAATAATAAAGCCTAAAAACACAGATCTGATTTTTGTTGTATTACAGGTGGCCACACTCTCACATATCTCGTAACACGAATATTATTCCCTACCCCGGGCCTGCCAATATATACTATATATGCGTATATAGATGACTTCAAGTATGGAAAGTACAACAGTGACACACGCTGGGCCCAGTTTTTGATTCCACTTAATGAGTCTCTTATTGCCGTGCCAGAGGATGCCCTGACTGAGCTCCTGGAGACGCAGACTAAGTTGGCTCAGGAAGTGGAGATTACTGAAAGAGACCAAATGGAATTTATAATGGGATTTTTAAACAAGACATATGGTGAGTACAATGAAATGCAAATCTAATACAGTTGGGTATAATATATAAATAATATATATGTAGGGTCCTGTAGGGTTAATTCCCCTACAGTCTGAAACCACATGGTGGAGATCCCCTTCTTCTCAAACTACAGAGTCTACCTAGAGTCTTGGGAGGGGCAGGACCCCTTGTCCCTGTGCAGCATGTCTGGCAGATACTGGAGGGTGCCAGAAGGTGTCACTGCTGCGTAACTGTTTTGATTTAGGCAGAGTCATGTGCACACAGCCATTGCTGCTCTCACTTTCACTGAGAGAGGGTGGAAGTAACTGCTGCAAACACGTAGGGGCTAAAATGAGTTTGATAGCCCTGCGGGGCTCATACAGGGTACTCCAGAGCCTGGTAAACTCAACCATGTGGATTTAGAGCTTGGATGGACTTTTGTGTGCTCGCACTATGGAGAGTGATGGGAGCTGTAGTTCAGCAGAGGAGGATTTTGTGTGCTAACATTATGCAGAATGCTGTGAGCTGTGCTGTAAGGAATAAAGGGGGTTTGTAGGGCTCACACTGTTGATAGTGTTGGGAGTAGTACCCTGAAGATTTAAAGCAAGCTGCTTGTTCTTCACTGAATGGATTTCATCGCTGTGGATGCCTGTTCCAGCTCTGGATGAGCCTACCCATCTGAGTGAATCCTCAGGGTGAGTTGTGCCTGAGTGAGGGTAGAAAAAGAAAGGATACAGCATGTCTCCTGTTTGTGAAACAGGCTTTTCTCATGTGCCTGCCATTTGAGAGCAAATACCTTTGTCCAGCGGGATAGGTATTTGGACAGGTAGCGCTACCTGGGAAACTTAAGAGCTCTTTGGGGGAAAAGGGACTGAGACTCTTTGTCCACCAGGAGTGGAGTGGGGACTTTGCCAGGCAAGGAGGTGCCAGGATTGGACTGCAGATATTCCTAGGGTAGTGGTCATTAATATGATGTGAATGCATACATTATTTTACTTTGCCTTTAATATTACATAAAGTTATATTTGTTTGAATGTTTTCCTAATGGAGCCACCCGCAGGTGTATTTCCCGGATCCCATTAGGTGGAGGCACTCTGCCATGTGAAGGAATTTCCAGTACCCTTTTACTTAGCAAAGGGGATTCAGGACATGTTATTGATAACCCAAGTTGAGTGCAGAGGACTCTTGTATTTGAATATATATATATATATATATATATATAGGCAAGAAGGAAAAACCGCACCAACAGGTCTTTATACAAAAATAGAAAAGATTTTATTCAACGTTTCGGCTCGACCGCTGGAGCCGTCTTCAGGAACAAAAAAATTGTGCATACCACCAAACAAACTTAAATACCCCCATTGCGCGCCAAAAGGGAAGTGACAAGAAGTGGGAGTGTGTACTCTGTAACCAATCAGTGCCCCAATGCTCATCATCATTGTTAAAAAATAAATAATACATAAATAACCATCCAGTGTATATATATATACTCCGTGACCTGTGTGCCATAGTGCCACATGCGAAGTTAAAAATCATTAAAAACATTAAAGATCGCCGTGTATATTAACTACACATACCTATGTGAAGCTAACACGGACTGCACCCCACCGGCAGGAAAGACGGCTCTTACATACCTCCATAGCCATGTCGCCTCAGATTTACAGGTACAGAGCGGTGTATAGAAGCAGCAGAATAATCCGTCTCAGCAAACTTTTTAAAAACCGCAACAGATCCTCTCCGGTCACTGACAGCAGCTCTACAGAGTTTCCTCGCTATCTCTCACTATCCCTTGCGATGCTCACTGCTAAACACGCCCCCATTCGCCATATATGGAATGCTCCTCTATGACAAACTATTTTTAACCCTCCATGGGTTGGTTGGATGTGCTGTTAGGTTGTTCTCTATGGTTGTCCTCAGCCAGTCATCCCTGTGTTAACAGCGCTCATAAAATATATGGTCCCGCTGTCCCACATAGGTATATCACGGATTTTACCTGTAACCAGCAGCATTAACATCCAGTTTTACTCCTGCTATTGCAACTCGGGCTGTTAAGGATAGGAATACGCACTCTGATCATAGAGGTTGGCTGTGTTGGACCACTTGTTAGCGAGTCGGACTACTCTTGCCGGACACCATCTGAACCCTGCCTGGGGCCAATATCCCATTAAGGGCCGAAATCCTCTGACCGGCTAGGGGTGCACGTCACCGGAAAAACAGTCACAGCATATATATATAATGAAGCTCTATAAGTATAATACATGGCCCAATTTCATATAAAATATACAGGGTACAGTCTTAGACACTGGTAGCTATGTATTCGTCCCTTTTATGTATGGTGAAGCTGCCCCGACAGAGTAATTTGTCTCCCTGAGTATGTCCTGTCACTTAGTATGGAGATTCTTAGCACGGAAACAATCGCAACAATGTATCCTTAACAGCTCAAGATGGTTACAATTATTCAAGATTGAGCATATGTCAACAAAAGTAACCAACAGTTCACATGAAAGGGGACATCGGCAGTGTTTCATTTAGTCCCTTCGGGGCCAGGACATCCAATTTATAGATCCACCTGGATTCCCCTTGCAGTGATAGTAAATCCCTGTCACCACCTCTCCTGAGGGGGGGGCACATGGTCAATCACCATGTGCCTAAACTCCGGTAATGTGTGTCGACATTTAAGCCAATGTTTCGCCACATATATATATATATATATATATATATATATATATATATATATATATATATACACACTGTATATATATATATATATATATATATATATATATGTTTGTTTTACAGATAATGGAGGGTTCCCTGTCTACCAGAGGAGGTCTGTCTGTGAGCTGAATGAGGATGGTACGGCTGGTGGATATCATGAGATTGCGTATAATGGCAAAGAGATTATAGCATTGGAAAAAGAGAAGATGGTGCATGTGTCTGTAACACAAGAGGTTCTGGATATGATGGACCAATGGAATAAGCGCTATGATTATGTAACTGTTATGAACATCTACATGGAGAATGAATGTATCCAATATATGAAGTTATATCTCCATTATTTTTCAGCCTACATGAAGAGGAAAGGTGAGACCCTATAACTATGTTTGTCTTGTCTATGATATGTTTCAATGAACATTAAAGACTGCAATTAATTCAATACAGACATACATTTGTACTCTTAATTAGTAAAATATCCAGGCTTATGGTGGGCCAGGGGGTATGGTGGCCCAGTGAGTTCATAAAAAGTATGCCGTTTTATTATATGGTATCTTTGCAAAACAGGTGATTGTCCTAAAGTCTAGGGAGGTTCTAAAATGAGTTTGCTGTGGGTCTCAGGAGCTTTCAGTTATACTACCAGTACATTTTCATCATTGTAATAGATCGTTACATCAAAGGCAAGATCCAGCTATCCAGTAAAGTAAATTTTCTTTGCTAGATGGACCTAATCTGAACCAGTTATTATCTCACCATAATTCTACAAGGTTTTTAATCATCTGACTTTCATTTATCTCGCTCAATTTTCATTCCTAAATCTTTGCCCCCTATCCTTTAACCACTTGGAACATTGCCATTGCAGCCTTTGCACTCAGACAGAGCTCTCCATTGTATGTTTAAAGGATAAGTAAACCTTTAAAATAAGTGAATGTAAAATTGATTAGAGTGCTATTCTAAGATATTAAAGGGATTCTATCATGATTTTTATGTTGTAGTTTTTATTTCTACATTACACTGGTTACACTTCAGACAATTCAATCTACTATGTAAGTGTTCAGTCCTGAACCAACACGTATCATTTTTTTTGTTGTAATATTGGTTTATAGGCGCCATCTCAGGTCATTTTGCCTGGTCATGTGCTTTCAGAAAGAGCCAGGGCTGCACTATGGAACTGCTTTTTGACAGGCTAGTATTTCTCCTACTCAATGCAACTGAACGTTTTGCAGTGGGACATGGATTTTTACTACTGTAAAAAGTCTATAGTGCTGTGCATTTATCTACCAGGGAGCTGCTATCTGGTTACCTTCCCATTGTTCTGTTTTTAGGTTCCTTGGGGGGGGGGGCGGAAGGGAGGAGGGTGATATCACTCCAACTTGCAGTACAGCAGTAAAGAGTGACTGAAGTTTATCAGAGTACAAGTCAAATGACTGGGGGCACCTGGGAAACTGACAATATGTCTAGCCCCATGTCAGATTTCAACATCGAATATAAAAAAATCTGTTTGCTCTTTTGAAAAAACGTATTTCAGCGCAGACGTCTGCTAGAACAGCAATATTAACTGATGTGTTTTGAAAAAAACATGTTTTCCCATGACATGTACTGTTAATATAAATTAATTTTTTTACAACAGTAAAAGTAGTCAAGGAATTTGTCAGGAGAAAGGAATTCTCCTGATGTTCTTCTGCTTAGGAAACATATTAGAAACCTTTCTTAAATCTTTCCTAAGCAGAAGAACATCAGAGCAGTCTCTTTCTTTCACATTTATCTGCGGGTGAAACACAAATTCTTTCTCTATTGGTTGAATAAGGGTTTCTTGCAAAAAGCATTTCACTTCTCTCTCCCTCCCTTCTTCTCCCCTCCTGTCAGTTCCCCCTAAAGTGAAGATCTCCAGCTCAGAGTCAGAGAATGGCATCAAACTGTTCTGCTGGGTGTATGGGTTCTACCCCCGAGATGTGGAAGTGAAGTGGATAAAGAATGGGAGAGATGAGATTTACTCAGAGGAATCAGCAGAGATCCTGCCAAACCCTGATGGCACCTATCAGATCAGAGTCAGTGTGGAGGTAACACCAGAGGAGGGCGCCACTTACTCCTGCCATGTGGATCACAGCAGTTTGGAGAATCCCCTGGTTGTTCCCTTTGGTGAGTGTTTTAAATTGTTGATCCCAATCATTTTGTGCTCAAAACATTTGTTTTGTGGCCAAAAATGTTTACTATATCCAGAAATTACATTAGTCACATAAATATATTTATATGTAATTTATTGTTCTAATACATGAAACCATCATCTTCTAATCACTGATGCCCTAGGTTGAAGGAAACATCCCCTACAGTACTTTCAGTATTCCACCTCTCCTAAAGTTGTCAGCATGGCTTTATCAATTCTGTTGAATAACCGTGAATGATCCATTAGATAATACAGGATAATCACAGGATTAGCACAACCTGTAACCAACAACTCAGTTTAGGGTCTGAATTATTTTTCATTAAGTTGCGTTTATCCTTTAAAATCATCTTCTTTCCACCTAATAAACAGAATCCAGTAATAGAAGCATGTTGTACCTCCTGATCGGTGGGACTGCTATTCTTGTCCTTGCCCTTTTTGCCCTGGGAATATTCATATATAAACGGAGAAAGAGTACAGGTATGTATTGTCCTATTCTCTTGTTTTTCTGTTGGATTTGCAAATGTTCAGTTAAAATGTTCCTTGTAGCCCTTACTCTAACATTATAGGCAACTTTTGCAAATACACATACTGTACATAGTGAAATAGACAAAAGCTCCATCTGTTTAATACATTGTTGAGTAGCTGTGTGAGTTTGTACAGGAATGGGATCTGTTATCCAGATTGCTCGGGACCTATATTTGCTGGATAGAAGTCTTTCTGTAATTTGAATCTCAATGCTTAAGGGGCAGATTTATTAAGGATCGGTTGTGTTTTCCATGAAAAATTTGAGTTTCCTGACTTATTTTTGAGTCAAAAATTGAGTCAATATTTTGATTTTTAAAAATAAATTAATATTTTTTTAGATTTATTGTACCCCGACCATGGAAATATCTCAAATCTGAAAATACACCATCTAAAACTTGTCAAGGTCATGTAGGAGTCAATGACAGAGGTCCCTTGAACCATTTTAAGATGTTAACAGCCTTCATGATGTTCAAGGTTTTTCGGAGGGTTTCCCTCAAAAACTCAATTCGAGTGATTTCAGTTCATGTTTGCCGAAAACTCAATCAGTTTGAGTTTTCAGGATATTAATCCCAAACTCAATGATTCAAGTTTTTTCCATTTGAGTTTTTATTTAAAATTAGAGTTAATTCAAATGTGACCTTTGATATATAAAGAAATCATTTAAACATTAAATAAACCCAATAGGATTGTTTTGCCTCCATTAAGGATTGATTATATCTTATTTGGGGTCAAGTACAAGCTACTGTTTTATTATTATTATTATTTTTTTTTAACTTAAAATGTTTTATTCAGCAGTAGTATTATCTTACAGACGGTTATTAAAGCCATACATTGGTGCAATGCTCAAGTTACAAATATATAAAGAAAACAACAACATAGCATTATAGTTACAACGTTATCTCAAAGAGTTGACATTCCAGCAGGAACAAGATGTAAAGGTGTGGAGAGGAAGAACCAGTCTTCAGGGCTACTGTATATGAAAAAACAAAAAAATGGAGACTCCAGGCTCCTATGGGGGGGGACCGTAGGTTGAGACATAGAAAATGTTACAATATAAGAATAAGAGGCATGGCGGGAAGGCCCAATAAATGTATGAAACAACTATAGAGGAGTGACCCAAATGGTCAATTAGTATGAGGCCAAAAGTGGAGATCCAATATTCTTCACGGTGGTAAGTCCTCTCGTTGCGGGGATGGAGATAGAGCGAGGCTGGAGTGTTGTGAAGAACCCATCATTCTGGTCCACTGTGGCCTTAGTGAAGGTTGAGAAGGTGATGTCGGACCAGCTCTAATAGTTTCCTTGGGTTTCAGTCCGAGAGCTGACAATAATTTCCTTCCATTATGCCAGGGGTAGGCAACCCGCTGCTCTGGAGCCTCATGCGGCTCTTTATCTTGCTTGCTACGGCTCAGTCTTGCGGCTTTGCCTGTCACATCGTCTATACAGCCAGGGACGTTTCTGCCATGAGGCAAGGTAAGCAGCTTGCCTCAGGCGGCAGCTGCCCAGAAGTTACCTGGGGTGGCAAAAAGCTGCTCCTGGTAACTTTAAGAGACGAATTTCTGGATTTAAACCGGAAATTTGGCTTTTCTAGCGCAAAGAACGCAATTTTGCTCTCTGAGCTAGTGATGCATATTTCAAACGCTGCCTCAGGCGGCATTAAGGGCGCCTGTATACAGCCCTTGCACCTGCTGGTGGCTTCTTGAGTGTGTGACCGTGGTAAGCTAAAGGTTATCTTACCGCAGTCACACACTGCCGCCAGCGAGGGCTGTATAGACGTCCCAGGAGTGACAGGCAAGATCGAGCCGCAGCAAGATGATTCATCATTGTCCTTTCCGCGGTCACGCACTCAAGAGAAGGAAGATCAGCATGGAGCTTCAGAAACAGAATTTACATTAAACAGATAAGAACACTAACATTTAATAGGGCTATTCAGTGTTTCATTTATTGCAAAGTAGGCCTACACATACACACTGCACTTCTGTTTGTTGTATTCTGTTGTTGTAACCGTTAAAATTAAAAAAAGGTTAAAACTTTAAAATTTTATAAGCTGTGTTATGTTTTGCGGCTCCAGACTATTTTTCTTTAGTGCAAGAGGGGACAAAATGGCTCATTTGATAGTAAAGGTTCTGACCCCTGCATTATGCGGATGAGTCAGGGTATGCGTTTGACCCCTATATGTGATAACCAGCTTAAAGGGGAATCCCCAGCGGTAAGGGATGTTGTTTTCTCTCAAGATCTGAGTGACCGGTTTTAATTCCCTCCTCTTTGCCAAAGTAACCCGGTGATAAATCCGAGTAAATCTGTACTTTATGATTGCGGAAGTCCAGGGAATTCACCCCGCGAGTTTTAGCCAATATCTCTTCCTTGCGTTCATAATAATGGAAGTGGGAGGCTTGGGGGCCAAAGATCTATGTGCCCTGTCCAATTTCCACAGCTCAGTCAATTTGTCTGGGCATAGATGTATGAACAAGGCTGTTAGGTATTTTGTAATGTCTGTACCCCCTATTCCCCTAAATCTCAGATTTTGCCGACGTGACCTGTTTTCCAGGTCTTCACAAGTGTCCTTAAGCTGATCCTTCTCCTCCCTGAGAATGTTATTTTCCTATTCTAGGCTTGCTACTCGTTGAGCAATGTCATCTGTATAAGTCTCAAGCTTATCAGTACGTTCAACAATGTCTCCCAAATCTCTCTGGAGATCTTTAACCGCAACTGATATAGCTGCTGTAACCGATCGGGATAGTGACATATAAAGCTGGGCCTGCAATAAGGCCAGCTGCTCTTGCAAAACCCTGGTTGTAACTGGCGGGTCGTCAAGGGGATATACCCAAGGGGATGCGCCGGTGTTAGACTGACCTGGGGAGGTTCTGGCCTACGGTGGTGTTGGGCTCAGTCCAGGTGGAGGAGTAAATGGCCTAGATGGTGGTGAAGCCGATCGTGCGCTGTGCTGACCATGGCCATCTTGACTGTCGTCGCAGCTTTTAGTGCCCACTGTTCTTTGCAGGTAAGGAGATAGCGTTGTTTTTTTATCACATTGCCATTTTTTCCCCATAGCGATCAGGCCACTGAAGTCCTCTAGTAGATGGGAACCCGAATGCAAAGTTGTAAGCTTAATATCGGACAATATCACCGCCTTGCCTGCGGAGCCTCTAAAGGTTACGACCGCTCGGTTCCATGCCAGGTCCCCCCCCCCCCCCCGTTTTAGTATTAATATTATTATTATTATTACAAAGAAAAAGAAAATATGTTTTAAAATGTTGAATTATTTGATTAAAATGGATAATGGATCCCATGCCTGTACCAACAATGGATATATCAGGCATTCCCTGGGATCTGTCCTACCTTGAACAGTGTTTGGTAATGAAGGGTACACAAACAGGTGTGAGGTAGTCTGGATTTCCAAGGGGCATATTTATCAAAGGTCGAGTTTTTTTTTACCTTGAATGACCTTGAAATTCGAATGGTATCTTATTTAAGAAAAAACTCGAATGTCTAAAATTCGTTTGAATGTTACCGACCCGAAACTTCAATCGAATTCGAACAATATTCGAATTTTTTCCTCCGAAAAAACTCAAATGTCAGGAATGCTATTAACTTCTTCAAGTAGGTCAGCGGACCTCTGCCATTGACTTCTACATGAACTGGTTTTAGGTGGCGACCTATTGAGTTACTTCCATGGTAGGGGGATGATCAATCTCAGATTTGAATTTGCGTTGGTGGTTTTAAACCAACTCAAAAATGTTAATTAGAATTTACCATTCAAACCTTGCATTCTTAAACTAGTCAGCTTATTATTATTATTATTATTAATAGTAATAATATCACAACTTGTATTATTATATTATTATTAATAATATAATTAATAATAATAATAATAATTGTATTTTTGTAAAGCACCTGCATATTTCACAGGGCTGCACAATGAACTGGAAGAAAGAAAGAGAAAACAATAGCAACTATAAATTGATATAGGTCAGAGGATCATGTCTCCAAGATGAATAAAATTAGCCTAATGCGTTTTATGCCCCAAGGCATAAAACGCATTAGGTTGGACATGTGAATTAAATAAATCCTTTTTTTACTAGTATTCTTCTGGCCTGCCTGCTATTTTTTTTTTTTTTTTTTTTTTTTGGAATGACAGCCCAGATTTTACAATCGATGAGATTAACTTGAGACCAAATGGTTGAACTTGATGGACTTTTTTTTCCAACCTCATCTACTCTGATGTATCCTACAGTGTTATAGAATTATAATTATGGTTATCACTCAAGCTTTTTTAATTGATAACTCAGTGCATGACATAAAGACATTCAACTGGACCAGATTGCGTACTTTGCACTGAATTTATTATCCAGTGTGAGGTGCAGAGTGCAGCTAGACCCCAGATGTATATGCATTTTAAATGACCACTAAGGGTGTATTATTGCTCTTGTGTTTAGGGGTCTCTTTAAAGTGTTTAAAACTATGGAAATTTGGAAACGGGGTTTTTTTTTTTTTACTTTACATCATCTGAAGTTATTGGCCTTTTTGTGCTTGATTAGGAACCCATTGTCTGTGATTGTCAGTGGTGTAAATAAGCAGAGCCAGCTCCCCCACAAAAAGTTCTTCAGGTGACCTGGCTCACAAAATGAAACGTGTGTGCTCCTTCCTTGTCCTCCCTCCCCTCACTCGGTCGATCATTAGTTTGAGTAGTGGGCAGAGAGAGCTGGAGAAGGCCAGTGTAGGACCTGTAGAGGGAGAACCAAACAGTAGACCCCTCAACCATTCAGGCCCCACCAAAGTCCAAGGATTTGCTGTATGGGGACTTAACAATAAGAATTAAAGAGAGAATAAGGCTTAGTTGAAGCAATGTACACATATGCATAGACTGTATAGTTATATATTATATAAATACCTAGCATGTAGACCTCTAATGTAGTCAAAAATAACGTGTAATAAAATAAATTATTATTATTAGTAGTAGTAATAATAATTAAGATTGTGATGACCTTTTGAAATTTAATTATTCCATTCTGTGGGTTTTTTGGTTGACATTGAGATTCTTTGCCTTGTTTAACGGAATTTCATTTCTGAATAAACTATTTTTCCTTTTAGGATTGGGAAGCGGCCAAAACAGGAGAAACGACATGAATCTTGTACAACTGCAGAAATAAAAATACTACACACCTTCTACAGATCTTCCAGTCTTTTCCTACTAGCTTGTGGCCAGTGCATATCAGGAATAGTGACCAGGGAAAGCTGCCCTGCATTGGCGAAACTGTATTGAGGCAATAAATATAAAATTATGCCCAAAATTGGGGAAATTAGTTGCCCAGAAGAAGAGGAGATTTGTCAATGGGGGACTAATCTCCCCGAATCTGCCTGTGTGCCCTGACCTTAAAGGAGTGGTTCACCTTAAAGTTAACATTTAGTAGGTTACAGAATGAAAAACTTTTCAATTGGTTTTTGTTATTTATTTTTTATAGTTTTTTAATTATTTGCCTTAGTCTTCTGACTTATCCGAGTTTTCAAAGAGGGGTCACAGACCCCCATATAAAAAGCAAATGCTCTGTAAAGTGACACATTTATTGTTACTGCTACTTTTTATTACTTTTATTACTTGTCTTTCTATTCAGGCCTCTCCTATTCCATATTCCAGTGCATGATTGCTAGGGCAATGTGGACCCTAGCAACTGAATTGTTGAAACTGCAGAGCTGCAGAATAAAAAGCTAAATTACTCAAAAAACACAAATAATAATTTAATACAAATTATTTATTATGTTAGAATATCACTCTCTAAATTGTACTTAAAGCTAAGTCAAAGGTGAACAACCCCTTTAAGTCTACTATAAAATCAGTTAAACATTAAGGGGCAGATTTATCAAGGGTCGAATTTCAAGGGGTTAAAACCCTCGAAATTCGACCATCAAATTGAAATCCTTCGAATTCGAATATCGAATTCGAAGGATTTAGCGCTAAAATAGCATTCGTTCGATCAAATAAAAGTTGTTCGATTAAATCCTTTCTATCGAACGATTCGATCGATTTTTAGCGATCGATCGAAGGATTTTTATTCAATGCTAAAAAACTTAAAAAAATGCACTGGAAGGTCCCCATAGGCCATATAGCAATTTGGTAGCTTTAATTTGGATTTCAAAAGAGACAGTACTTCGACTATCGAACGGTCGAATATTCTAACGATTTTTACTTTGAATTGAAGTCGAAGTAAATTTGAAGTCGTAGTATCCTATTCGATGGTCAAAGTATCCAAAAAATTACTTTGAAAATTCACTCGAGCTTAATAAATCTGCCCCTAAATAAACCCAATAGGCTGGTTTTGTTTCCAATAAGGACTAATTATATTTTAAGCTGGCCATACACGGACAGATTAAACCTGCCAATATGGTTCCTTCTAATTCTACATCTTATCTGTCGGAGTATGGTAGCTTCCGATGGGTCTCCCTGATCGATATTTGGCCAAAAAATCGCCCAGATATTGATCAGGCAGGTTTGAATTTTCTTGCAATTGATGACCTTATCGGATATTTGATGCAGTCGTACAACCCGTCGACGTCCATTCCCTTCATTATAATCTGATCAGTTGGCCCTAGGGCCTATTGCCCTGTCGTTGGTGTGCATATTGGGGAAAGATCCACTCGTTTGGCAACCTCGCCAAAGGGTAACTTCAAGGGTTGGAAAGTTGGCAAAACTGTGCACCCCGGCAGCCCCATAAATAATTCTACTTGCAGCCACTTTTTTTTTATTTCTCCTATGTCTCCTGGATTCTGACACTTGATGCCATAACTTTGTCTGTCAGGTGCACATGGGAATGTTGCCAGCAGTTAAGTGGTTAATATACTGATGTAAACATAAGCAGTTCCTCTACTTACACTATTATATAAACAGTTGGTACATGCTGGGGTTTCCCAATACATTTCTTTCCTAGAAATCATCTTAGACCTGATATTAATTAGTTGTTGTATTCAGACTTAGTCTGAAAGGAACAGGCTGCTTTTGACTGATGACTTTACTCCGCCCCAGAAAGTTTCTTGCATTTGTTCCGGCATGGGTTCCAATAAAATATAATAAAGGAAGCTTGTAATGTACTTTGGGTCTGGGGGTGCCAGGGAACGTTAAACCACAATCTGACACCTGGTATCAAGAAATACCATACAGAACAAAGCAAAAAACTCATCTTCTGCCAAAACATCGCCATCCAC
This sequence comes from Xenopus laevis, assembly GCF_017654675.1. Taxonomy (NCBI): domain Eukaryota; kingdom Metazoa; phylum Chordata; class Amphibia; order Anura; family Pipidae; genus Xenopus; species Xenopus laevis. The sequence continues at coordinate 125,255,821 of NC_054385.1, read as the reverse complement.
TGACTGAACAGGAGTGTTACACACTTATTCTGAGCGCACGAACGTAAAGATGTTCTCACCAAATTGCTTTACTGGAAATGCTTCTGTGTTCTGCAGTTATTGTAAATGTAGGAATTTAAAGGAGAACTAAACCCTAAAAAATGAATATGGCTAAAAATTTAACATTTTATAGAATGACCTTATTGCAACAACCTAAAGTTTGAGCTTGTCAATAGCAGCAATGATCCAGGACTTCAAACTTGTCACAGGGGGTCACCATCTTGGAAAGTGTCTGTGACACTCACATGCTCAGTGGGCTCTGATTGGCTGTTGAGAAGCTAAGCTTAGGGCTCGTCACTAATTATCCAGCAGAAAATGAGCTTCCCTGGCTGTAATATAAGCTGATGCTACAGGTTTGCTGATTATTAAATTCTGATGCTAATTGCACTGGTTTCTGTGCTGCCATGTAGTAATTATGTGTATTAATTACTAATTAGCCTTATATTGTGACATTTCTATTCTATGTGTACTGTATATTGTGAGTGGGTCCCTAAGCTCAGTAAGTGACAGCAGCACAGAGCATGTGCAGTGAATCAGCAGAAAAGAAGATGGGGAGCTACTGGGGCATCTTTGGAGACACAGATCGTTACTGCTAAAGGGCTGTGGTTGCCTTGGGCTGGTACAGAAGCACAAAACATAATGTACAACATTTCTAGCTACTTCTTTGGTGAAGCTTTCGTTCATTGGATAAGTTTTTTTATCAGGTGTTTGAAAGTTTGGAAAGAAGGAGAAAGTCAGCAGAATTCAACTTTAATTGGAGTTGAAAGAACATCAACATTGCAAAATCCTTAAAGGGATGGTTCACCTTAAAGTTAACTTTTATTATTTTCTAGAATGACCAATTCTAAGCAACCTTTCAAATTGTTTGAATTATTTACCTTTTTCTTCTGACTCTTTCCAGCTTTCAAATAGGGGCCACTGACCCCATCCAAAAACATTGTTGAGAGTGCTATTGTAAACACTTTTGGGATGTACATTTTTTTTTTAATTCCAAGATATTAAAGGCTACATGTACTGTTACTATTGTCTCACCAGTCTGACCAGCAAGTAGTCAAGGAAGTTGTCAGGAGAAAGAAAGAGGCTGCTCTGATGTTCTTCTGCTTAGGAATAAAATTAGAAACCTTTCTCAAATCTTTCCTAAGCAGAAGAACATCAGAGCTTTTCAAAAAGCCAGGGAGGGATTCTGGGTATTGTAGTGAATAGTAGCTCTAGGGATGCTGTGGGACCATAAAGTTTATTTTTTTAGGCACAATATGTATATACTGGTTTAGGGGCCCTCTGGCTTTAATGTGTACCTAGGCAGAACTGTTGGGTAGAGTTGGGCTACTTACTCAGGAGGTCCTACTTAAAATAAATGTTGCCGTTCTTTATTGTATGTAAGCTCTTCCTCTAAAGGGAGCCACACTGTTAGGAATTAATGGGTTCAAATCAGGGCCATTTCAATAAAACATGGGGCCTGCAGCAAATGTTTAACTCCGGGCCCATAATAATAATAATGCCACTGAGAATGTAAAGTTCAATCCACTTTTACTAAACACCCGCGCCAGTAACATCACTGCGGGAAATGGATTCAGAGAGCTTGATTAACCCCAGAAATGCCAGTAAGAAAAAATAAATGAATTTGGTGCATAAAACATTCAAATTCAGATCACAGTATTAACTCTTGACATTCCAGTATAATGTATCTGCATAAAGGCAAGATCACTGCAGAAATTGGATAATGAGCTCTTCATTAACCCCAGGCATACCAGTAAGATCACTCCAGAAATTGGAGAATGAGCTCTTCATTAAGCCCAGACATGCCAGTAGGATCACTGCAGAAAATGGATAATGAAAGTAAGATCAGAAAATGGCATTAAAGGAGAACTAAAGCCTAACTAAAGAAGTAGCTAGAAATGTTGTACATGATGTTTTGTGCTTCTGTACCAGCCCAAGGCAACCACAGCCCTTTAGCAGTAAAGATCTCTGTCTCCAAAGATGCCCCAGTAGCTCCCCATCTTCTTTTCTGCCGATTCAATGATTCACATGCTCTGTGCTGCTGTCACTTACTGGGCTTAGGGACCACTCACAATATACAGTACACATAGAATAGAAATGTCACAATATAAGGCTGATTAGTAATTAATACACATAATTTATACACATAATTAGTTTCACATCTTATTCAGAACAGGTAACACAGATATCAGCTGAGGAAGGACTCCATTTGGCATTTGCAGATTCAGTACGCCATTCCCATCCAGTGGACTATTCAGGAAGCCAACTGCTATCCTAACACCCTCTTCACTGAGGTCCTTGACTGGAGGCAACACACAGAGCCTCTGGGAAGCTACTCCCTTACTGCAAATCCTTGTTGGAGCTTCAGCTGCTCTTTCTACACATGCTCTCTGCCTTTCTCTCCTAGAGAGACTCATACAGAGCTACCCTGTTCTCACTAACCCTCATTCACGGGGTTTCCTTGTCCCTGACTTGGACACATACCTTTCTGGGCCTTGCTGCACCCAGTCTCCCCTGAGCACACCCAGCTGGATCACCATCCAAAGGCCAAAGAGGAAGAGGCCACTCCCTACACTCACTATATAGCAGTGTGGCAGGAAGTTGTCATTACACCTCTTGCAAATAACACTGAGCTAAGGGTGGGGCCTTAAAGCCATAGGGCAGATTAACCCATAGGGGCCCCTACACAGGTATGGGATCCATTATCCGAAAACCTGTTATCCAAAAAGTTATCTCCCATAGACTCCATTTTATCCAAATAATCCACATTTTAAAAAATAATTTCCCTTTTCTGTGTAATAGTAAAACAGTAGTTTGTACTTGATCCCAACTAAGATATAATTAATCCTTATTGGAAGCAAAACCAGCCTATTGGGTTTATTTAATGTTTATATTGTTACAAATAAAAAAAATACACTTGTTGGTTTAGGAATTAAATGCTTTATGGTAGAGTGAATTATTTGTGGTGTAAACAGAGTAAATTTAGGAATAAAAATGACAACATAAAAATCATGACAGAATCCCTTTAAAGTTGTTTGACCTGATTTCTTTCTTTTTTTTCATAAACTTCTCTTCTGACAAATCTAGATCCCCCCACTCTGCTCTCACTGATGTTCATTGGTTTATTTGTTTTTCTTTCAGTGTCACTAATGTTTGCTGCTTTGCCCCCAGTCTCTGATATAGAAGTTCCAAGTCTGACTTTATTGTGTCCTGACCTCTGCTCTTTCCTACTCTCTTCTTTCTTTTTTGTATTCTGTTAGTGCTCTGAGAAACTGGCGACTGAGCTCTTGCCTCCTACGTCTGTCACCTCTAATCATCCCGTGCCTACTTTGCTGGTGTTGTGTTGTAATTATTTCCTTTCTGCTACTGTCACCCAAACCAGTTCTGACTCGCCTTGTTTCGCCGCAGAATAGACGGCCATAGACTTGTATGGCTGCGTGTGTCTCAAAAAAAAGACGCGCAACAACATATAATTTTGCTGCATGTCAAAATATTTTTGCCGCCCATAGACTTTAATGGGCATCGGCAACAATTCGACGGCGGTAAATTTTTTGTGAAACGAAATGGGTTAAATTCGCCCATCCCTAAGTTCTGTCTCTCCTCTCCAGTCTCCATGTTGCCACTTGTGGTAGTGATTGTGCACCCGGTACATCTGTGTCCTCCATCTTGCAATTGAGAGCAGAAATGGCGGAAGTCATGTGATCTGTGACATGTAATGGTTATCTGGGTAATACCGCACTAAGAGCAGAAATGGCGGGAGTCATGTGATTTGTGACGGTTACCTGGGTAATATAGTGTAATACTATTACATGCTATAGAATAACACATAACCACATCTCATGGTTTAAAATAACACAAAGAAAATCACATGCTATAAAATACTGCACCGAAATTTAAGTCAAGTGAACATTTAGAGGGGTATTTACTAAAACCCTGGATTTATCCTATTTATTTATTAAAACAAACTTGACCTAACTCCCATCCACAAATTTAACTCATTTATCAAATAATTACCTCAAAAAAGTCGGTGCAGAAAAAAGTCTCGTCATATTTATGCTTCGTTTTTTGATCTTTTGGAAATTAATACCTGTGAGGAGTAAGTTGCAGTAATCAAGGCGGGAGATGATGAGAGACTGAATCAGTGTTTTAGTTGATTCTGAACTGAGATAGGGTCGTATTCGAGCAATGTTGCGCAGTTGAATACGGCAAGATACGGTCTCCTCCTGGATGTCACAGCGCCACCTGAAACTGAACCTTTCTAAAACAGAACTCATTATATTTCCTCCAAGATCTTCCCCTGTCCCTCAGATATCACTCACCGTAAACAACACCACCTTTCATTCCACCACACAGGCACGCTGCCTAGGAGTTATCTTAGACTCTCATCTGTCTTTTTCACCACACATTCAAACACTTGCAAAATCTTGCCGTATTCAACTGCGCAACATTGCTCGAATACGACCCTATCTCAGTTCAGAATCAACTAAAACACTGATTCAGTCTCTCATCATCTCCCGCCTTGATTACTGCAACTTACTCCTCACAGGTATTCCAACAAGTCACCTTTCACAACTCCAATCTATTCTAAACGCGGCCGCTAGACTCATTCATCTAGCTCGCCGCTCAACATCAGCTGCTCCCATATGTATGTCCCTTCACTGGCTCCCAATCTCTTCTAGAATCAAATTCAAATTACTTACACTCACATTCAAGGCCCTTAATAATGAAACCCCTCCCTATATTTCATCTCTAATCTCCAAATACACTCCTTCACGAAACCTTCGCTCTGCTTCTGATCTTCGCCTCACTTCTCCTCTGGTCACTTCTTCCCATTCTCGTCTACAAGACTTCTCTCAGGCCTCTGCTTTTCTCTGGAACTCTCTGCCTCCAGCTGTCAGACTTTCTCCTTCCTTCCAAACTTTCAAGCGCTCCTTAAAGACCCATCTGTTTAAAGAGGCCTATTCGATGTACCTTAACTAATAATTGCTGTATCAAAAATGACAAAGTGTTAATATAATCCTAATGTCTCAATTGTACCCTAACCTTTTAGTTTGTAAACCCTATTGTACTCTGTAATCCTTGTCTGTTATCCACCATTTATTCCCTGTTTGCTATAACTGCAGTAAAGCACTGCGTATCTTGACAGCGCTATATAAATAAATGATGATGATGATGATGAATTAGTCCCACAATCTTCTGCCTTTTGCCCTTTCTTTATAATGCACCAATAGGCACAACATCCATCTATCACTGCACAAAGGCCATGACCTTTAGGGGGTTAATTATTAAAGCCCGAATAGAAAAAACTCTGAAATTTGACTTGGGATTTTTTTCCCCCGGGATTTATAAAAGCCTGATGCTGTATAATGTCTAAATCCAAAAATCCAACATCTCAGACCTGCTGAGGTTGTATATCAGTTAATGGGAGAGGTCCCTATCCTGTTTGGAATTTTCTGTGGTCTGTGCTGGAATAGCCTAAAAATCTGACTTTTTGGGCAAAAATCCAAAAAATTCAGGCTTTTTGGGAAAAAGTCCAAAATAAGTTTTGAATCGGGAAAGGTTTTTGCTTGATTTTATTGAATTTGTCCCCGATTTAATTAAATTGTGCTTTTTAAATAATAAGTCCAATCATGGATTCTAGTTTGGCCGGACTTTTTTTATTTTAAAAAAAAATCTGATTTTAATAAATAGCCCCCTTGGTGTGAGAATGCATACTTTTGCACCAATATCTGCCCTTTGTGTGCACTCACACATGAATTAAATGCTATCTGTGAAGATGGGGCTGAACGCAATGAATTGAGTTTTCTCAGCTGCTATAATTACATATTAAGAAAACACAGCACATGACACTATACTAATTCCTATACTGAAACTCTGCTTAGATATTTAAAGGGGATCTTAATTAAAGTGCATTTCTGAGCACTTCTTGCAATTGCCATTTATTTTCTGTTTTTAGTATATAGTTGCAGTTTAATACATATAGGGGGTTATTTATCAAGGGTTGAGTGTTATAGTTTTTTATACCTCGAATGAACTCGAAATTCGAATGTTATTTTATTGAAGAATAAACTTGAATGGCAAAATGTGTTTTAAAATAAAAAATTAAATAAACTTTGAGATGAATACAATAATAAAAGAGGTGAAATTGGGAGTTTAACATAAAACTGTATTGAGAATGCTTGTAGTTTGTGCTTCTTTATTTAACAATTTTGAACTGCTTCATGACTGTGAAAGGCCTGAAGTGGAGGGAATATCATGTAAATTATACTTGCCAAACACTTTCCAACTAACCTGCTGCCTAACCCCCCTGTTCCCTGTTCCGCTCCTTCCATATGACAAAAAAACCACACTAGACTTTTTGTTGGATAATAATGGCCGCAGCTTCTTTATTAATTATTTATGCACAAAACATTTTAACCGTCAATAAACTGTTATTAACCGTTTTATACACCACAATTGTATTATAACATACATAACATTTTGTACATTTTTAATCCAAACTTATTTTTGAACTGTCCTAATTCCCCTGGGCAGATAGTCCTGGGATAACCATCCTGTGCAGGGTATCCCCATCCCGCTGCACCCTTCATGACTTTTATTTAACCATCAGCCGCAGTACACCCACTCAATGGTATTTTCTAATTCTTCCACCAGGGGACCCCATGCCCGAGTTGGCCATTAATACATTGTTCCTCCTTCTCACCGGAACCCATTATAGTTCCTCCTTTTAAACTCCCTGTTTTTCACAGGACCACCACCAAAAACTGCGACAAATAGTTACCATTTTCGATTTACCATTGTTCTTCAATGCCGCCTATGAAACCAAAACCATTTCTTCTGTATTGCGCTCCGTGACCCTATGAAAGAACGAAAAAATGATAACAAAAAGAAGGGGAGGGAGGGTGGGACTGTTCCTGCTGCACTGGCTCCAGGTAGGAAAAGGAAGTACTTTTTTCCTGCATTTACTTTTATTCTGTTATCATCTGCCCAGCCCCCCCTCTTTGTACCTATCCTTGTCTTGGAACTAAAACTTCCTTCCTCTGCCCCCTGCTTTCCAGTCATGCCCTCCTTCCGCCCATACAGGCTCCCTCGTTTCTTTTCTGTGTAAAGTTGACTCTCAAAGGATGTTTTAAAATGTTCTAATTGATTTCTAAAATATATTTCTTTTTATTTATCAAAGGTCAATCGTTAGAAGTTTTTATACCTTGAATGAACTCACAATTCGAATGGTATCTTATTTAAAAAAAAAAAAAAAAAAAAAAAACTTACCTCATATGGCAAAAAACGGATTCTATTCGAGTCCTTAATCCCGAAAACTTGAATTGATCGAGTTTTTTGAGAAAAAAAACTTGAATCGCTTGAATAACTCGAGTTTTCTAACAAAACCCTACATAAAATCATGCAGGCTAACATCCGCAAAGGTTCAAGGGACCTCTGCTGTTCACTCCGAAATGATCTTGACAGGTTTTAGGTGATATATTTTTGAATTTGAGCTATTTCCAGGGTCAGGGTATATTAAATCTGCAAAATTTGTGTTTTCAAAAAAAAAAAAAACCCCTCAAAAAATGTGTTTTTTTAACCCAAAAATGTGAGTTTTGACCAAAATATACAACTCGAAAATTCGGATTTTCGTGGAAAACACAACTCGAATCTTAATAAATCTGCCCTATGCTAATATCAGATTGTAAATTCAACTTAAAGTTGCAATTCCAAGGGTTACTCAGAAATCACTAAAAATAAGAATAAGAAATTGCAAAAATGCTCATAGGATCACTCTGTTCAATTCACTCAAGTTTCAATTGCTTTTCTTGGGCTTAGATCCCCTCTAAATATTATCAACTTCTGGAATTCAAATACATCCATTTTCTGCCTGGTAACTCTGGCTATGGCTCTATCTGTTTTCTTATTGGACAGAACATTTAACCCTGCCCAATCCAGGTCAGATACTTTACAGAGAAAGTTTGGCACTGGCATTTAGTCCCTGAGCAAAGCTGGAGTAATTCTTGGAGTCTTTCCATTGTGTATAAAGATAATGTAACAATGGGTCACACTGTGCTGCTGCTGCTGCTGCTGCTGTTGAGTCTGGGTGTCTGTGCCGTACATTGTGCCGGTGAGTAACAATATCCTGTGTAATTTATATCGACTGTAATACTTTTGTTGTGAAATAAGGGTTGGAACCTTGATTCTAAACCCTTCTGCTGTATTGATCAAACAGCATTCTAGGACAGGTTTCCATAACTGCACTTGTCATGTGTTCCTAAATATGTAAAGAGGATGTAACCCAAAAAATACGATTTTGCCCAGTGAGAAAATGTTTTCTGTGGCTTCAAAGTTATTTGTTAAATTTCGTTGGAATTAAAATCAATGTTCCTTTCAACTCTCCAGATCTGACTCTTTAACCAATGTTAATCAGCTGGGCTTCTTCCTTGACTACTTGGTGGTCAGAATGGTCAGAATTAACAGTACACGTGTCCCCTAATATCTTGGAATTAAAAAAAAAAAACAATACTTAATGTGCATTGCAAAAGTGCTAAGAATAGCACCCTCATGAATTTAACATTCACTTATTTTAAAGGTTTACTTATCCTTTAAACATCCACCGCATCAAGGTTATGTATTCGGGTGCAGTAACACTGAATACCAGAGTAGCAGATTCTCAGCCTGCATTTCTCCACTGGCCAAGATCCACGTGGCCCTAGCATAAAGCATCCCCCCCCAACTGTCTTTTAGCTGCCTTTCCCACTGTCCCAGATTTTGGACTTGATGTTCCTTTACTGTTGCTCTTACACTCTTCCTGTTTTTTTTTGCACTGTGTTTATGGAAGTCTCGTGAGAAGAGACCATGCCAGTGAGGTCACAAGCTCCATGAGACACCTAACGAACCATGGATGAGGGAGGGCTGATGGCTGCGGAGGTAGGGTAAAGAGCTGAGGAGGGAGAGCTGATGGCTGAGGAGGGAGAGCAGAGAGATGAGGAGGGAGGGATGATGGCTGAGGAAAGAGGGTGAAGAGCTAAGGAGGGAGAGTTGATGGCTGAGGAGGGAGGGCAGAGAGCTGAGGTAGGAGGGCTGATGGCTGAGTAGTGAGGGTGAAGAGCTTAGGAGGGAGAGCTGATGGCTAAGGAGGGAGAGCTGATGGCTTAGGAGGGAGGGTGAAGAGCTGAGGAGGGAGAGCTGATGGCTGAAGAGGGAGGGTGAAGAGCTGAGGGGGGGAGAGCTGATGGCTGAGGAGGGAGAGCTGATGGCTGAGGAGGGAGGGTGAAGAGCTGAGGAGGGAGAGCTGATGGCTAAGGAGGGAGGGTGAAGAGCTGAGGATGGAGAGCTGATGGCGGAGGAGGGAGGGTCAAGAACTGAGGAGGGAGGGTGAAGAACTGAGGAGGGAGAGCTGATGGCTGAGGAGGGAGAGCTGATGGCTGAGGAGGGAGGGTGAAGAGCTGAGGAGGGAGAGCTGATGGCGGAGGAGGGAGGGTCAAGAACTGAGGAGGGAGGGTGAAGAGCTGAGGAGGGCGAGCTGATGACTAATAAGGGAGAGCTTATGGCTGAAGAGGGAGGGCAGAGAGCTGAGGAGGGAGTGATGATGGCTGAGGAGGGAGGACACAGGACAGAGGTGCGACTGCAGACTTGGGATGGGTGAGAGAATATGCTGGCAATGCTGCATTCCTCTGCTGAAACCATTTTAGGACATCCTCAGCCAAAGTCCGTGCTATGCGATCTCCTAAGGGCTCTAAGGGGCTTCTCCTGTTATGTTCCCCCTTCTAATATGTCTCTTGAACTCCTCCATCCTGGCGGCGTATCTCTCTTAGATCTCACCCGTCCTGTCACCTTACTCAGCCTTCACAACTCAGCTTTCCTACTTTAATAATCTGTGAAGACACAGGGCTGAGGGAGGAGACAGGTTTGGTAGGAGAGGTGATGAGGGAGGAGGGCTGAGAGGAAATTATTAAAGCAGGAAAGACTGAGTAACATGACAGGAGGGGTACATGTGAGTGAGGTATGCAGGCAGGACTGTCATGATACAGGGCTGTAATAACTAATAAAACAGGCCAAGGTATCATGAGAAATATTTCTGCCAGTACCTAAATCAGACACATAACAGGCCTTTTTTCACTATGGTGACAGGAATTTAAAGTTCCCAGCAAGGCTCCCCCACAGGTGAAGTGAAGGTCACATATAATGTATACTCAAATATATTTATCCTTACAGAACCCAAACCTGTTATACCAACAGTATAAAAAAATGGTAATTGGTTCAAGGTAATTTCAGATGAGTCCAAACATGACTGGGTGTGGCACTCTATTAATCAGATGTGAATATCTGGGCAGGGGCAGGTCACACAGTATTGATGTTTAGTATCTATGGAATCCTTGAGAGAATTAATAACCAATAAATATAATATCATCTCTCTCCTATGTTCCTATTGGGATTTATGGTCATTATATTCTTGGTCCAGTTCCTACTCACAGGAGCTCATAAAAACTCAATCTGTGTGCTGCTAGGCCACGCCCCCTTACATTCCTGAGGGCGGTGGAGTGTGCAGTTACCTGATGCCCTAAAATCACTAATAAATAGTCAGCTCTTCTGGCTAAGATTGTATTTACTTAGGAGGACCAATTGCATACCTCCCAACTGTCCCTTTTTCGGAGGGACAGTCCCTCTTTTGACAGCTCAACCCGCAGTCCCTCATTTGTACTGGAAAGTTCCTCTTTTCTCTGCACTGAACAGCCAGAAAAAGAAACAAAGTTTCTCACTTAATTGGCTTTTAGCAGAGAGCCCAGAGCCCAGAACAGCTAACAGGTGCAAATAAGATACTTTGTAACAATTTTGAGACACATAAACACAGTTTAGATAAGGAGAAATATTTTCAAACTTTCATAACCTGCCAAATTTTCTAAAACAAACATGGTAATTAGGGGGTGTGGCCACAGAAAGGGGTGTGGTCAAAAAATTGCTGCGCTACATGCGGGAAAAATTTCTTTGTCCCTCTTTTTACTTCCAAAATGTTGGGAGGTATGCCAATTGCAATTGGAAGTTATCCCATATGTTTCCCCTTGCCTCCAGGACCAGGAATTCTATACCTTTGGAGTTAAGTATAGGTTTTCCATGGTTTCCCTTTTATTTCATAAACTGTATTATTGAATATTTGTAAGATCTTTTTGTTAATTGTACTGTTATACCTTTTATAATATTAAAAATACAACTTAATAAGTTTGTCTTTGATGCTCAAAGGGACCTAGCCTGAAAGAGTGTAACTGTGAGCCTTAACCCTCTGCATGCTGAATGGAAATGCTAGTCTGTGTGTATGCTGATTAACCCTTGGTATGCTGAAGTACTTGTTGAATCAGTAGGAACTAACTGACTATAGTGAGAGAGTGTTTAATAAATTGGTGTAGTGTGAGTTATTATCTGTTAGAGAGAACAGGGGAATAGTCACATTAGGTTTCTATCGCCTGTGAATGATAGATGGTGGCAGCGAATGAGTTTTGTGGGTGTTGGTTGGTGTTTGGGGTGCTTTTGTGTTAGTCTAACCTGTGTGTAAGGTGGGTGAGAGACTGAGTGAGTGACCCCTGATAGCCACACCTAAAGTCACGAGCGGCTGGAAGTACCGTATCCGTGACAAGGACGAAGGAGTGAATAGAGTCTGATTTGAAGGATGAGAAACATACAAAGTAAAGCTGCATTCATGTGCTTAGTTAGGAAATCGCATCACTGACTTTGGCTAATTATGTCCTAAAATGAGCGTTACTTATGGGGGAGTGGTCATAAAGTGAAAGAAATTTCACCGCACATCGCGTGGCACAACTTTTTGTCCCTCTGTCTTAATCTCAAATGTATGTATGTATGTATATTTTTATTTGTAAAGCGCTCCTTGAGGGCAAAGCACTGTACAACAAAACAATAAATGAGTAGTAACAAACAAGGGGTCAATACAATTCACATAAATATAAAATATAATTACAATGCAGATTAAGGGGCAAATTCACTAAGCGTCGAAGCGCCTAACGCTAGTGTCAATTTGCTAGCGTTGGTCAATTTCATTACTTCGCCACCTCAGACCAGGTGAAGCGCAATAGAGTAGGTAGGGATTGCTTCAAAAAAAGTTCACATTTTTTCCAAGTCTCCCGTCCTTCCCCCCTACATTTCCTGACTCATGGCACCTTAACTATACAGTGGGCACATGTGTAGGGCAAAATAAACATTTTATTTGATGTTTTGAAGGTTTCCCAGCCATTTGTAGTGATTGTACGTATTCCTCCATTGAAATTTGAATTTGGCGCCGTATGCAAATTAACCATCGCTAGCGTAACTTCGCTTCGCGAATCAACGCTAGCGCAACTTCGCAACCTTACGCTACCCCTGAGCGCAACTTCGGATTTTAGTGATTTTAGTGATTTGGCGAAACTACGCCTGGCGAAGTGTGGCGAAGTGCGGCGAAGTTACGCCTGGCGCAACTACGAATCTTAGTGAATTTGCCCCTAAGTGCTCATTGTCAAGGAGACAAAAGGCTGGATGCCCCTTCCCCGTAGGGCTTACAGTCTAAATGGGAGGGGAACATACAGACACAATTCAGAGGGGTAACTGCGCAACATTGCTTGAATACGACCCTATATCAGTTCAGAATCAACTAAAACACTGATTCAGTCTCTCATCATCTCCCGCCTTGATTACTGCAACTTACTCCTCACAGGTATTCCAACAAGTCACCTTTCACAACTCCAATCTGTTCTAAACGCAGCCGCTAGACTCATTCATCTAGATCGCCGCTCAACATCAGCTGCTCCCATATGTATGTCCCTTCACTGGCTCCCAATCTCTTCTAGAATCAAATTCAAATTACTTACACTCACATTCAAGGCCCTTAATAATGAAACCCCTTCCTATATTTCATCTCTAATCTCCAAATACTCTCCTTCACGAAACCTACGCTCTGCTTCTGATCTTCGCCTCACTTCTCCTCTGGTCACTTCTGCCCATTCTCACCTACAAGACTTCTCTCAGGCCTCTGCTTTTCTCTGGAACTCTCTGCCTCCAGCTGTCAGACTTTCTCCTTCTTTCCAAACTTTCAAGCGCTCCTTAAAGACCCACCTGTTTAAAGAGGCTTATTTAATGTACCTTAATTAATCATTGCTGTCAAAAATGGCAAAGTGTTTATATAATCCTAATGTCTCAATTGTACCCTAACCTTTAGTTTGTAAACTCTAATCCTTCTAACCCTATTGTACTCTGTAATCCTTGTTTGTTATCCACCACTTTAACTGTAGTAAAGCACTGCGTAGCTTGACAGCGCTATATAAATAAATGATGATGATGAGCTAGAGATAGGGTTGCCACCTGTGTGGTTTTGAACTGGGCATCGACACTTTAAAACATTGAGAATACTGGATAGAAATCCAGCCAGTTACATCTAAGTGATGCAATAACCCTGCCCTGGTGTTATCACTCCAGCAACATCATTGTACCCACCTCTGATGTCAACATACCTGTTCCTACATCACTGCCGCACCCCCAATGTTATCTGCCCGCCTCCCATGTTTGGGTTTAGCCATCAGCAAAGGTGGCAACCCTACATATGATGGTCATATGATGATGTGTGAAACTGGTTTTGCTGCAATCCATGCTGTGTATGTGTGATTGGATGGGGGAGTGCCGCAGTGCAGGTTCAGCTCTTTATGAGGCAGTAGGGGGAGCAGCTCTGGGTAGGTGGGTCCCATGAGGGCCAGGGCTCATCGGGTTTTTTCCCAGTGTCCAGCCAGACCAGTCCCACCCTGTGCCTAGGCAGAACTGTTGGGCACAGTCGGGCTACTTACTGTAAATCAGGAGGTCCTACAACCTCCTGTTCCTACTGTACCAGAACGACCACCAGTCTTTGACGTTATACAGGTATGGGATCCGTTATCCGAAAACCCATTATCCAGAAAGCCATCTCTATTAGACTCTATCTAGACTCTATTTTAACCAAATAATCAAATTTGTTTAAAAATGATTTCCTTTTTCTGTGTAATAATAAAACAGTAACTTGTATTTGATCCCAACTAAGATATAATTAATTCTTATTAGAGGCAAAACCAGCATATAAACCAGGGTTTATTTAATGTTTACATGATTTTCTAGTACAGCTAAGGCATGAAGATCCAAATTACAGAAAGATCCATTACCTGGAAACCCCCAGGTCCCGAGCATTCTGGATAACAGGTCCCATATCTGTACTTCCCTAAATTATGTATTTAGGCAATTATTCAGAAACCCGTTATTCAGAAAGCTCCGAATTACAGAAAGACCATCTCCGATAGACTCCATTTTATCCAAATAATACAAATTTTTAAAAATGTTTTCCTTTTTCTGTGTAATAATAAAACAGTAGCTTGTACTTGATCCCAACTTGTACTTGAATCCTTATTGGAAGCAAAACCAGCCTATTGGGTTTATTTAATGTTTATATGATTTTCTAGTGGACTTAAAGCATGAAGAACCAAATTACAGAAAGATCTGTTATCCAGAAAACCCCAGGTAACAGGTCCCATACGTGTACTGAAGACTTCTTTATACTGAACAATTCCTTTAAGTGTGCCATAGATGGGCTGTAGTTACACTGCTACCAGGGCCCCATGAATAACTGTGGCATTAGATGGGGCCTTTGTTTTTATCCTCTGTGCATTATCTCATAGACTTGGCTAGAGTTCCTCTAAATACACTACAGGTAAGTAACACAGTAAGTTAGGTTGAAAAAAGATGCACATCCATCAAGTTCAACCTTTTTACTTTCTTTTCAACCTGCCTAACTGCCAGTTGATCCAGAGGAAGGCAAAAAACCCCATCTGAAGTCTCTCCAATTTGCCTCAGAGGGAAAAAATTCCTTCCTGACTCCAAAATGGCAATGGGACCAATCCCTGGATCAACTTGTACTATGAGCTATCTCCCATATCCCTGTATTCCCTCACTTGCTAAACACCATCCAACCCCTTCTTATACCTATCTAATGTATCAGCCTGTACCACTGATTCATGGAGACAATTCCACATCTTCACAGCTCTCACTGTAACAAACCCCTTCCCAATATTTAGGCAGAATCTCTTTTCTTCTAATCGGAATGGGTGACCTTGTGTCAGCTGGAAAGACCTACTGGTAAATAAAGCATTATTTAAACATATGTACCCTCTCTAATACAATAATGTCCTGTTTGAGTGATGGAGACCAAAACTGTACGGCATATTCTAGATGGGGCCTTACCAGTGCTCTATACAGTGGAAGAATGACCCCCTCCTCCCGTGACTCTATGCCCCTTTTAATACAGTTCAAGACCTTATTTGCCCTTGATGCTGCTGACTGGCATTGCTTGCTACAGACAAGTTTATCATCTACAAGGACTCCAAGCTCCTTTTCCATAATGGATGTGCCTAGTGCAGTCCCATTAAGGGTATAAGTGGATATTTTTACATCCCAGGTGCAGGAATTTACATTTATCAACATTGAATCTCATTTGCCACTTAGCTGCCCACAGATGCCACATCCTGGATGGAATTAATTGGGCTGGATAGTTTTGTGTCATCTGCAAACACTGATACATTACTTACAACACCCTCCCCTAAGTCATTAATGAACAAGTTAAATAAAAGTGGACCCAATACCGAGCCCTGAGGGACCCCACTAAGAACCTTACTCCAAGTAGAGAATGTCCCATTAACAACCACCCTCTGTACCCGATCCTGTAGCCAGTTTCCTATCCATGTGCAAAAGGCTTCATTAAGCCCAACAGACCTTCATTTAGAAAGTAGTCATTTGTGTGGCACAGTATCAAATGCTTTGGCAAAATCCAAATAGATCACATCTACTACTCACCCACTGCCCAGCATCTTACTTACCAAATCATAAAATGCAATCAAATTTGTCTGACATGACCTATCCTTCCCCCCCGAAACGTTGATGTTTGGTGACTGAATAAAAGGGGATAATCCCCGTCTGCACTAATCGGTGTGTGTGCGGATCCGTTTCTTTTACACGTTGCTATCCTTCATAAAGCCATGCTGATTGCTGCTCATAATGCTATTTACCAGGAAAATATTTTGAATATGATCCCTTAACAAGCCTTCAAATAATTTGCCCACCACAGATGTCAAGTTTACTGGCCTATAATTGCCAGGCTGAGATCGTAATCCCTTTTTAAATAGTGGAATAAGATCATCTTTTCTCCAATCCATAGGTACCATACCAGATGAAAGTGAACCTGAGAAAATCATAAATAGGGGCTGGTCTAAAACTGAACTAAGCTCTCTTAGAAACTGGGGTGTATGCCATCAGGCCCTGGAGCCTTGTTTACATTAATTTGTATTAAAGCTTTTTGGATCATTTTCAGTGAGCTCTCCTGGAGTGCAACTTGCACCTATTTGTGTCAAATCACAAGCACAATTGCATTAATACATGATGAATAATGGGTATGTGTCATAATTAACATGAGGATTTGTGTCTAAATATTGGCCTTTTTACTCCATTTATAAATGACATTTAAGGTGTTCATGTTGCTCAGTCCACAACCTGTAAATACCTCCTAAAACTTCAATTCCCAAATATGAGACAAACTAGGCCCCACCATTGACCCACCCTGACCATACACAGTGATGCAGCCCCAACACCCACAGGCACTTCAATGGGAGAAAAATCCCTCCTATGCAAACACCTCTTTGTGGGATTGTGGGAAGTACAGTTTATCTATAATAATAATCAGCAATGGGTGAATAAATTTGTCAGACGCAAATTAGTGGTCAATTTCCGTGTTTCACCACCGGCGAATAAATTCTCGAAACTGCTGCAAATATTTGCCTGCAAAAAATCCACCGCGTCAAAAGAATTTGGGCGCGCATCAGAATAGTCACACGCATAAAAATTGTTGCACTATGAAATTATTTGGACGCCCATTGACTTTAATGCATTTTGACAAAATAGGCGCATATACACGTATAAGAACTGTCGCGGGCGTCACTAATTTTTAACCATTTTGCGAATTTCGCTGGAAATTTGCAAAATTTTCTGTGAAGCAAAACAGGTCAAATTCGCCCATCACTAATAATAATCCATTTAAACATGACATTATTTATTTTGGATGATTAAAATGGAGAAGCATTGGGAGCAAATATGGGATATTAACAGTCAGAGGGGCTCATTTAAATTTGCCCAAGGGCGGTTACCTATAGCAACCAATCAGTGATTACCTTTTTAAAGCCAGCTGCAAGCAGTACAATGAATGCAGCAATCTGATTGGTTACTATGGGTTACTGCCCATGGGCAAATTTGCCCAGTGTTGATAAATGACCCTCAGAATGTCAGCTGAAAATGCCTAGTAAAGAATTAAAATATACCGATTTACAATCTGGATACTGGCATTCCAATCTAATATGCTGCTAATAAATCACGTCCCCCAATGTATAGGGTTAGGGAACATGCCCTTTTATTTAAAAAAAAAAAAAAGAAGGAAGGAATTAGACTCAAATAGAGCTAAACATTTTTGTGAATGTAATGTAGGAGACATAACAAAACTAGGGGATGTGAGAGACGCGGACTTATTAGTGGTTATTGAGTTATTTAGCTTTTTATTCAGCAGCTCTCCAGTTTCCGATTTCAGTGATCTGGTTGCTAGGGTCCAAATTATCCTAGCAACCATGCATTGATTTGAGTAAGAGAATGGAATTTGAATAGGAGTGGCCTGAATAGAAAGATGAGTAATAAAAAGTAGCAATAACAATACTTCTGCAGCCTTTACAGAACATTTGTTTTTTAAATTAGAAAGCAAGTACGAGTCTGAAGAAGAAGGCAAATAAATCACAAATGATCTAAGATGCTTAGAATTAGCCATTCTATTACCTACCAAATGTTATCTTAAAGGATAAGTAAACCTTTAAAATTAGTGAATGCAGAATTGATGAGGGTGCTATTCCAAATACTTTTGAGATTCAATTTCATTATTTATTTTCTTTTTATTCCAAGATATTAAAAGATACATGTGCTGTTAATATGAATGGATTTTGTTACAACAGCGCCACCTGCTGCTCAGTTTCTGACCATTCTGATCACCAAGTAGTCAAGGAAGTTGTTAGGAGCAGCAAGGCTGCTCTGATGTTCTGCTTAGGAATAAATTGAGAAAGGTTTCTAATTGGTTTCCAAAGCAAAAGAACATCAGAGCAGCCTCTTTGTTATGTTTTAATTTCTGTTTTCTTCAGAAACATATGTCATTGAACAGGGACTTTGATGTCACCTGATACTCTTCATGATCTTACAATAAATCCCAGATCAGTGATTTGGAGACTTTCCCAGCCTCGTATACCGACTCTGTAAGTCTCCATGAACACAAGACATCACACTCATGTTGTAATATTGCCGTAGTCAGTTTTTAAACAAAAGATTTGCATTTCAGATAATACTTTTCTGTATTTTGTTTTTTCATGATTAATTGGAGTGGGAATGGGAAATCTATAGATAAACTGGATATACAATGTCGGACTGGGACACCAGGATCCAACCAAAAAACCTTAGACCGGGGCTCACTCAGTACTATAATTCTTCCTCACTCTATTCCCCTAGTCTCTTTTCTTTACATACTATAATCTATTATTCCATCTATTTAGTCTCTTTGTTCTCATAGAAATAGGGAATGGCCATGAAATAGGCCAAATGTTTAGAAGCAGGAGAGCCACTGACACCTGGGCCCATAGGGAGTTTTCCTGGTATCCCGGTGGGCCAGTATGAAATTGTGTATATGACTGGGTGTTTGCTGGCTTTGAAACATGTGTAAAGTGTTATTGTTGTCTATACACCCATGGGTAGCTTTGCAACACTGTTCACATTTTGAAGCAATTTGATTGGTGGTTGTGAGGTGATGTCACTATTGGTATTGGAAATTGTAAACGCCATATCCATTAGCCTATGAGCAAGTCTGTTAGACTTTTATTTATGTGCTAATAAATATATTTCTGTACATTCTGTGAGGCTTACGCAATTTTATAGGTCTAAATTGCTTCCAAGTATAAAATGCTGTGTCTGCTTTCTAACTATTCAATTGCCAATATTAAATAGTTTTTCTTCTCCGTAACTATACCACCAATTACCTATAATATTCCAACTATAAAGCATAAAAACACAGATCTGTGTCTTGTATTACAGATGGACACACTCTCCGATATCTCATAACACGAATATTCTCCCCTACCCCGGGGCTGCCAATATATACTGTATATGCGTATATAGATGACTTCAAGTGTGGAAAGTACAACAGTGACACACGCCGGGCCCAGTTTTTGATTCCACTTAATGAGTCTCTTATTGCCATACCACAGAAAGTCCTAGCTGAGCACATGGAGACGCAGACTAAATCTGCTCAGGAATTGGAGATTACTGAAAGAGACCAAATGGAATTCATAATGGGGTTTTTAAACAAGACATATGGTGAGTACAATGAAATGTAATTCATCTGATCCTCTACTTTAATAAGGGACACAGTCCCTGAACTAGCCCCACAACCCCACAGCATGATGGAACCTCCACCAAATTTGACAGTAGGTAGCAGGTGTTTTTCTTGGAATGCTGTGTTCTTCTTCCTCCATGACAAAATAACTGTTTTTATTTAGGCAGAGTCATGTGTACACAGCCATTGCTGCTTTCACTTTCCCTGAGAGAGGGTGGAAGAAACTGCTGCAAACATGTAGGGGCTAAAAGGAGTTTGATAGCCCTGTGGGGCTGATACAGGGTACTCCAGAGCCTGGTAAGCTCAACCAAGCTTGGATAGACTTTTATGTGCTCACACTATGGAGAGTGCTGGGAGCTATAGTTCAGCAGAGGAGTACTTTTTGTGCTCACATTATGGGGAATGCTGGGAGCTGTGCTATAAGGAATAAAGGGGGTTTGTCATGCTCACACTATTGGTAGTGTTGAGAGCAGTACCCTGAAGATTTAAAGCAAGCTGCTTGTGCTTCACTGAATGAATGTCATTGCTGTGGATGCCTGTTCCAGCTGAGTTGTGCCTGAGGGAGGGTAGAAAAAGAAAGGATCCAGCATGTCTCCTGTTTGTGAAACAGGCTTGACTCATGTGCCTGCCACGTGGGAGCAAATGCCTTTGTCCAGCGGGATAGGTATTCGGGCAGGTAGCGCTACCTGGGAAACTTAAGAGCTCTTTGGGGGAAAAGGAACTGAGACTCTTTGTCCACCAGGAGTGGAGACTTTGCCTGGCAAGGAGGTGCCAGGATTTGACTGCAGATATTCCCAGGGTAGTGGTCATTAACATGATGTGATGCATACAGTATTTTACATTGCCTTTAATATTACATAAAGTTATATTTGTTACACAGCAATTTGTGTGTTTGCATGTTTTCCTAATGGAGCCACCCGCAGGTGTATTCCCGGATCCAATTAGGTGGAGGCACTGCCATGAGAGGTAATTCCCAGTACACTTTCATTTAGCAAAGGGGATTCAGGACCTGTTATTGGTAAGAAGGTAATGGTGTATAACCTATGGCAAAAGGGGGTGGCCAAAAAGGGGTTATATATATATATATATATATATATATATATATATATATATATATATATATATATATATACTGTATATGTAACATTATTGACTCATGTAATTAGTAACATATATATATATATATATATATATATATATATATATATATATATATATATATATATACTGTATATGTAACATTATTCACTCATGTAATTAGTAACTTTGTATCTTTCACATAAAGGATCACTCAATATAAGGCAACTATGTGATATCTGTGTTACATATATGTTAAAAGATGAGAAAACAGATCTAATGAATGGCTCATGGGTATTCAACTCCAGGTCATAGAATTCTCTCTAATCATAGACTCATTATCGCCCAACTAAACTTCACGTATCATCAATACGCTGTGGACATGAGTACTGTCATACTTTGTTATCATATGGCAGTACTCATGTTCACAGCGTATTTATGATACGTGAAGTTTAGTTGAGTCAATAATTTTACATATAGGTTTTGTTTTTAGTCTTACCTGATATTATGATACATTTAGGAAATTATTTATTCAATGTATAGATGGGTACGTTTTAACCTCTTATGTGTATTTAAACCACTTTCACTGTTTGTTCAGTACTTTGAGAAAGGCTCTGGAAGGGCCGAAACGTGAGTCCATAGGTCTTAATAAATTATTTATTTTTATTTCTAAGACCTGTGAGTGCTGATCCTCTTTTCTGTTTTATGAAATCTACTCCCTGATCGTACACCCAGGCGTATTTATTTATTTTTTCGAGAGTGCTGGCTTCCCTTGGAATTTGTTATAAATATATATATATCTTTGTTTTACAGATAATGGAGGGTCCCCTGTCTACCAGAGGAGGCTTGTCTGTGAGCTGAATGAGGACGGTACGACTGGTGGATATGAGAACATTGCATACAATGGCAAAGAGATTATAGCACTGGATAAAGAGAAGGTGGTGTATGTGTCTGTAACGCAAGAGGCTCTGGTTATGATGGACCAGTGGAATAAGCGCTATGATTATGCAACTGTTATTAAAATCTACATGGAGAATGAATGTATCCAAAATATGAAGTTATATCTCCATTATTTTTCAGCCTACACGAAGAGGAAAGGTGAGATTCTATGACTATGTTTGTTTAGTCTCTGATATTTTTCAATGAACATTAAAGACTGCAATTAATTCAATACAGACATACATTTGTACTCTTAATTAGTAAAATATCCAGGCTGATGGTGGGACAGGGGGTATGGTGGCCCAGTGAGTTCATAAAGAGCATGCAGTTTTATTATATGGTATCTTTGCAAAACTGGGGATTGTCCTAAAGTCTAGGGAGGTTCTAAAATGAGTTTGCTGTTGGTCTCAGTAGCTTTCAGTTACACTACCAGTACCTTCTCATAATTGTAATTGATCGTTACATCGAAGGCAAAATCCAGCTGTAGAAGTAAAGTAAATTTTCTTTGCTAGATGGACCTAATGTGAACCAGTTATTATCTCACCTTAATTCTACAAGGTTTTTAATCATCTGACTTTCATTTATCTTGCTCCATTTTCATTTCTAAATCTTTGCCCTCTCTCCTTTAACCACTTGCAGCCTTTGCACTCAGACAGAGCTCTCCTTTGTGTGTTTAAAGGATAAGGAAACCTTTAAAATAAGTGAATGTAAAATTGATTAGAGTGCTATTCTAAGATATTAAAGGGATTCTATCATGATTTTTATGCTGTAGTTTTTATTTCTAAATTACACTGTTTACACTTCAAACAATTCACTCTACAATGTAAGTGTTCAGTCCTGAACCAACAAGTATCATTTTTTTTGTTGTAATGTTGGTGTGTAGGTGCATCTCAGGTCATTTTGTCTGGTCATGTGCTTTCTGAAAGAGTCAGAGCAGCACTATGGAACTGCTTTTTGACAGGCTATTATTTCTCCTACTCAATATAACTGAACGTGTTGCAGTGGGACATGGATTTTTACTACTGTAAAAAGTGTATAATGCTGTGCTTATATCTACCAGGGAGCTGCTATCTGGTTACCTTCCCATTATTCTGTTGTTAGGTTCCTTGGAGGGGGGGGCAGAAGGGAGGAGGGTGATATCACTCCAACTTGCAGTACAGCAGTAAAGAGTGACTGAAGTTTATCAGAGTACAAATGACTGGGGGCACCTGGGAAACTGACAATATGTCTAGCCCCATGTCAGATCGAATATAAAAAAATATGTTTGCTCTTTTGAAAAAACATATTTCAGCTCAGACGTCTGCTAGAACAGCACTATTAACTGATGTGTTTTGAAAAAACATGTTTTCCCATGACGGTAAACCTTTAAGGGATACATGTACTGTTAATATAAATGAATTTTGTTACAACAGTGACACCTGCTCATCAGTTTCCCACCAGTCTGACCACCAAGTAGTCAAGAAAGTTGTCAGGCAAAAGGAATTCTCCTAATGTTCTTCTGCTTAGGAAACATATTAGAAACCTTTCTTAAATCTTTCCTAAGAAGAAGAACATCAGAGCAGTCTCTTTCTTTCACATTTATCTGCGGGTGAAACACAAATTCTTTCTCTATTAGTTTCTTGCAAAAAGCATTTCACTTCTCTCTCCCTCCCTTCCTGTCAGTTCACCCTAAAGTGAAGATTTCCAGCTCAGAATCAGACAGGGGCAGAAAACTGCACTGCTGGGTGTATGGGTTCTACCCCCGAGATGTGGAAGTGAAGTGGATAAAGAATGAGAGAGATGAGATTTACTCCGAGGAATCAGCAGAGATCCTGCCAAACCCTGATGGCACCTATCAGATCAGAGTCAGTGTGGAGGTAACACCAGAGGAGGGCGCCACTTACTCCTGCCATGTGGATCACAGCAGTTTGGAGAATCCACTGGTTGTTCCCTTTGGTGAGTGTTTTTAATTGTTAATCCCAATAATTTTGTACTCAAAACATTTATTTTGTGGCCAAAAATGTTTACTATATCAAGAAATTACATTATTCACACAAATATATTTATATGTAATTTATTGTTCTAATACATGAAACCATCATCTTCTAATCACTGATGCCTTAGGTTGAAGGAAACATCCCCTACAGTACTTTCAGTATTCCACATCTCCTGTTCTAAAGTTGTCAGCATGGCTTTATCAATTCTGTTGAAGAACTGTGAATGATCCATTAGATTATACAGGATAATCACAGGATTAGCACAACCTGTAACCAACAGCTCTACAAGTTTAGGGGCTGAATTATTTTTCCTTTAAGTTGCGTTTACACTTTAAAATCATCTTTCCACCTAATAAACAGAATCCAGTAATAGAAACATGTTGTACCTCCTGATCGGTGGGACTGCTCTTCTTGTCCTTGCCCTTTTTGCCCTGGGAATATTCATATATAAACGGAGAAAGAGTAAAGGTATGTATTGTCCTATTCTCTTGTTTTTCTGTTGGATTTGCAAATGTTCAGTTAAAATGTTCCTTGTAGCCTCTTGTAGCAGATTTTGCAAATACACATACTGTACATAGTGAAATAGACAAAAACTACCAAAGCCACCTCCATCTGTTTAATACATTGTTGAGTAGCTGTGTGAGTTTGTACAGGAATGGGACCTGTTATCCAGAAAGCTCGGGACCTAGCTTTGCCGGATAAAGTCTTTCTGTAATGTGGATCTCCATATTATAGGGGGCAGACTTATAAAGGTTTGAGTTTTGTTTTCCATGTAAAATTCTAATCTTCTAGTTATTTTCAAGTCATAAATCTAACGTTTGAAAAAACTGAAATGTTTTGATTTTTAAAAAAACAAAAACTTGAATTTTTTGAGATGTATTATACCCCGACTCTGGGAATAGCTTGAATCAGAAAATCCACCATCTAAAAACTGTCAAGGTCATGTAGAAGTCAGTAGCTGAGCTCCTTTGAACCATTTGAAGATGTTCAGCCTTCATGATGTTCAATTTTTTTATTGGACGGTTTCCCTTGAAAACTCAATCAATTAGTGTGATTTGAGTCTATTATCGCCGAAAACTTGATCGGTTTGAGTTTTCAGGTTGTAAACCCCAAACTCACTGATTGAACTTTTTTCCATTCGAGTTTTTCTTAAATTAGAAACCATTCGGGTTGTAAGTTCATTTGAGTTTGACCATTGATACTAAAAAATCATGTAAACATTAAATAAACCTAAAGGATTGTTTTGCCTCCAATAAGGATTAATTATATCTTAGTTGGGGTGAAGTACAAGCTACTGTTTTATTATTATTATTATTATTATTATTATTACAAAGAAAAGAAAATATATTTTAAAATGTCGAATTATTTGATTAAAATGGAGTCTATGGGAGATTGCCTTCCTGTAATTTGGAGCTTTTCGAATAATGGATCCCATACCAACAATGGATTTATCAGGCATTCCCTGGGATCTGTCCAACAGTATCTTGAACAGAGCTTGGCAATGTAGGGTGCACAAACAGGTGTGAGGTAGTCTTGATTTCCAAGGCACATATTTATGAAAGGTCGAGTTTTTTTTGTTACCTCAAATGACCTTGAAATTCAAATGGTATCTTATTTCAGAAAAAAACTCGCTGTCTAAAATTCGATCGAATGTCACTGACCCAAAACTTGAATCGAATTTAAACACAATTTGAATCGAGGAAGGCTATTAACTTCTTCAAGTAGGTCAGCGGACCTCTGCCATTGACTTCTACATGAACTGGTTTTAGGTGGCAACCAATTTACTTCCATGGTAGGGGGGGATGATCAATCTCAGAATTTGAGTTGGTGGTTTTAAACCAAAAATTTCAATTAGAATTTACAATTCAAACCTTGCATTCTTAAACTAGTCATCTTATTATTATTATTATTAATAGTAATAATATCACAAATGTTATTATATATTTATTATTAATTGTATTTTTGTAAAGCACCTGCATATTTCACAGGGCTGCACAATGAATTGGAAGAAAGAAAGAGAAAACAATAGCAACTATAAATTGATAGGTCAGAGGATCATGTCTCCAAGATGAATAAAATAAGCCATGTGTGTAATAAAATAAATTATTAGTAGTAGTAGTAGTAATAATAATTAAGATTTTGATGACCTTTTGGAAATGTAATTATTCCCTTCCGTGGGTTTTTTGGTTGACATTGAGATTCTTTGCCTTGTTTAGCGGAATTTAATTTCTGAATAAACTTTTTTTCCTTTTAGGATTGGGAAGCGGCCAAAACAGGAGTAACGACATGAATCTTCTACAACTGCAGAAATAAAAATACTACACACATTCTACAGATCTTCCAGTCTTTTCCTACTAGCTTGTGGCCAGTGCATATCAGGAATAGTGACCAGGGAAAGCTGCCCTGCATTGGCGAAACTGTATTGAGGCAATAAATATAAAATTATGCCCAAAATTGGGGAGATTAGTTGTCCAGAAGAAGAGGAGATTTGTCGCCTGGCGACTCATCTCCCCGAATCTGCCTGTGTGCCCTGACCTTAAAGGAGTGGTTCACCTTAAAGTTAACATTTCGTATGTTACAGAATGAAAAACTTTTCAATTTGGTCTTCGTTATTTTTTTTTATAGTTTTTCAATTATTTGCTTTATTCTTCTGACTTATCCAAGTTTTCAAATAGGGGTCACAGACCCCATCTAAAAAGCAAATGCTCTGTAAAGTGACACATTTATTGTTATTTCTACTTCTTATTACTTTTATTACTTGTCTTTCTATTCAGGCCTCTCCTATTCCATATTCCAGTGTATGGTTGCTAGGGCAATGTGGACCCTAGCAACTGGATTGTTGAAACTGCAAACTGCAGAGCTGCTGAATAAAAAGCGAAATAACTCAAAAACCACAACTAAATACCAATTATCTATTGTCTTAGAATTTTCTTGCAATTGATGACCTTGATCGGCTAGTCGATGCGGTCCTACAACCCGTCAGTGCCCATTGCCTTCATTATAATCTGATCAGTTGGCCCTAGGGCCCCTGTCGTTGGTTTGTATATTGGGGAAAGATCCGCTCATTTAGCAATCTTGCCAAACGAGCGGATCTTATAGTGTATGGTCACCTTTAGTTTTGATCAAGAACAAACTACTCTTTTATCATTACAGAGAAAAGGGATATCAGTTTTAAAAATTATTTGGATAAAACAGAGTCTAAGGACGTTGACCTCAATTCAGCGCTTCCTCGATAACGGGTTTCCGGATCCCATACAATTCCAGAGTGGACTCAAAAGATTCATTGTCTCAAGAGAATATTGCTTCTCAGTCCCAAAGGAATTTAGTTACAAAGTAGTTGATGTTGAAGGGGAAAAATCCCTAAAGCTACTGTATCTCCAACTTGTCTCAGAAGGGGAAATACGTTCCTTCCTCACTCCAAAGGTCAATAGGACCAGTTCCTGGATCAATGTTTTACTAACAGTGTTAATATCAATAATATAAAAAACCTCGCTACAAAGGTATCAAGCCTTTCATCAGGTCTGTATGCTGCAAGCAACTTTGTACATTATAACTTTTATCCCAGGAAAAATAAATCTGTAGCCTGTGGGGTCCCTCAGGGCTCAGTATTGAGTCCACTTTATTTAACTTGTTCATTAATGATTTAGGGGAGGGTAATGTATCAGTGTTTGCAGATGACACAAAATTATCCAGCCCAATTAATTCCATCCAGGATGTGGCACTTGCAACAGGATCTTGACAAACTGGCAATCTAAGTGGCAAATGAGATTCAATGTTGATAAATGTAAAGTCCTGCACCTGGGATGTAACAATATCCACTTATACTCTTAATGGGACTGCACTAGGCAAATCCATTATGGAAAAGGACCTTGGAGTCCTTGTAGATGATAAACTTGTCTGTAGCAAGTAATGCCAGTCAGCAGCATCAAGGGCAAATAAGGTCTTGAGTTGTATTAAAAGGGGCATAGAGTCAAGGGAGGAGGGGTCATTCTTCCACTGTATAGAGCACTTGTAAGGCCCCATCTAGAATATGCCGTACAGTTTTGGTCTCCATCACTCAAACAGGACATAATTGTATTAGAGAGGGGACAGAGAAGGGCAACTAAGCTGGTAAAGGGAAAATCTTAGCTATGAGGAAAGACTGGCCAAGTTGGGGATGTTCACGCTGGAGAAGTGTGTCTTTATTCAACCTAACTTACTATGTATTTTTATAAACCTGCCTCCATTTTGTTTGCTCCTCCATCCAGAGCTGAAAGTTTAAAAAGATACATTTTTCAACCACAGAACAACCAAAAAAGCATCATGTTCTCCCTCTTCACAACATTGAAGCCAAAATGACACAATTATTTCCTCACTTAACAGATGACTAACATAGGCTGGTACGTAGCATTTTTATTGGTGTATTCTAGTGATGATCGAATAAATTCACCAGACGCGTATTTGTGGCACATTTCCGCGTTTCGCACAAGCAAATTAATTCTCGAATCTGCAACGACAATTCGTCAGTGAAAAATCCGCCGTGTCAAAAAAAAATAGTCTTAAGTCAAAATTGCCACTCGCATAAATGTATAATTATTCGGACACCCATTGACATTAATGCATTTGGACCAAATAATCGCACATATAAAAAGGACCTGCACAGAGGGGTAAATAACAAGTTAGGGGCATTTGCACAGGGGAGGGGGGAGGGATTTTTGCACGGAGGGGTTGACTTCTCCTCGCAAAAGGGAAGTTTTGAAGATGCATTGTAGTGCAACTACAACTCCCACAAGCTACTGTGCTTTAACCAATAAAGAAATTGGCACCAGGAGGTTCACCTTAGTGATATGGACACCTAAGAAGGTCCTTATGGGGGCTTTGTGCTTATGTAATCCCTGCAGTTCTCAAAGTGGATTCTAGATGGCACTGTGGCATAGTATAAAAGGCTTGCAAACCATGAGGTGAGTGTCCATTGCTGCTGAACCTTTCCTCTGTTATGCAGCAGAGGTTAGGGGTGGTGGAACTCAGTCTGAGTCTAGTGAAGTGATAGTTATACCCTTTAATAGATCACTCTAGGAGTGACAGATAGGGTATGCAGTTGAGCAGCTCAAAGCTCCGACGAGGATATTAGAGGGATTAAGATCCCGGGTATTACTGACCCCATAGTAGGGCCTAAGTGTTAGACTCAGGGGAGTAAGTAGTCTTCTGAGTTCCACCTAAATAAATCCTGAAGATTGGGGAAATACCTTCTCCCAAGCTGCCTAACTCTCTCCCGTGTACTCTCTACTTTGCAGAGAGTAATTCTATGTTGTGTACATTGAGTATATGTTGTTATATTGGTTGATCTATGTGTTATTCTATGTTCCATACTCCATTGTGAACTCTGGTTTTGGTTAATAAACTCACTTTATGGTTTAAGCAAAATAAAACTACTGGCGCCCAATCTCTTGTGCATTGCCCACAATTACAGTTGCACTACACCCTGCCTCCACCCCGCTGCAAGGGCTTACCCCTGAGAAAAGAGTCTTATGGGTGGTATTAACCCACACGGAAAGTAGCTAAAACAGACTTCTATAAAGTCAGTTTATTATAGCGCTACATATAATTCAATTTTTATTTACAAACTCTACATAAGCAGTTCCTCTACCTGCACTCTTATATAAACTGTGGGTGCATGCTGCGGTTTCCCAATACATTTCTTTCCTAAAAATTATCTTTTAGACGTGATATTAATTCGTTGTTGTATTCAGACTTAGTCTGAAAGGAACAGGCTGCTTTTGACTGAAGACTTTACCCCGCCCCAGAAAGTTTCTTGCATTTGTTCCGGAATGGGTTCCATTAAAATATAATAAAGGAAACTTGTTATGTACTTTGGGTCTGGGGGTGCCAGGGAACGTTAAACCACAATCTG
The DNA here is from genome assembly GCF_017654675.1 of Xenopus laevis. NCBI lineage: Eukaryota > Metazoa > Chordata > Amphibia > Anura > Pipidae > Xenopus > Xenopus laevis. The sequence continues at coordinate 125,226,459 of NC_054385.1, read as the reverse complement.
ACACCTGGTAACAAGAAATACCATACAGAACAAAGCAAAAAACTCATCTTCTGCCAAACCTGTACAACATCGCCATCCACTGACTGAACAGGAGTGTTACACACTTATTCTGAGCGCACCAACGTAAAGATGTTCTCACCAAATTGCTTTACTGGAAATGCTTCTGTGTTCTGCAGTTATTGTAAATATAGGAATTTAAGGGAGAACTAAACCCTAAAAAAATAATATGGCTAAAAATTTAACATTTTATATTATGACCTTATTGCATCAACCTAAAGTTTGAGCTTGTCAATAGCAGCAATGATCCAGGACTTCAAACTTGTCACAGGGGGTCACTATCTTGGAAAGTGTCTGTGACACTCACATGCTCAGTGGGCTCTGATTGGCTGTTGAGAAGCTAAGCTTAGGGCTCGTCACTAATTATCCAGCAGAAAATGAGCTTCCCTGGCTGTAATATAAGCTGATGCTACAGGTTTGCTGATTATTAAATTCTGATGCTAATTGCACTGGTTTCTGTGCTGCCATGTAGTAATTATGTGTATTAATTACTAATCAGCCTTATATTGTGACATTTCTATTCTATGTGTACTGTATATTGTGAGTGGGTCCCTAAGCTCAGTAAGTGACAGTAGCACAGAGCATGTGCAGTGAATCAGCAGAAAAGAAGATGGGGAGCTACTGGGGCATCTTTGGAGACACAGATCTTTACTGCTAAAGGGCTGTGGTTGCCTTGGGCTGGTACAATATTTTTAGCCTAATTTTTTAGTTAAGCTTTAGTTTTTTCCTTTAATGAAATTTGACATATTTCTTTTGAAAAATCCAGAACTGCTGGTCTGTATGTAAGAAATGGCGATTTTGTGTATAACATACCATCACATCATGGCCCAAATTATACATATGAAAGGGTTTCCTGGGAATGGAAGGGGGGTTGTATACTTTCTACTGGAGCCGTAAAATTATTCTGTAAGTGTAAGGGGCCGATTCATCAAGGGTCGAATATCGAGGGTTAGTTAACCCTCGATATTCGACTGGGAACTAAAATCGTTCGACTTCGAATATCGAAGTCGAACGATTTTGCGCAAATCCTGCGATCGAACGATCAAAGGATTTTTCGTTCGATCGAACTATTAAATCCTTCGAATCGAACGATTCGAAGGATTTTAATCCAACGATCGAAGGAAAATCCTTTGATCAAAAAATCACAGGCAAGCCTATTGGGACCTTCCTCATAGGCTAACATTGACTTCGGTAGGTTTTATCTACCGAAGTAGGTGGTCGAAGTATTTTTTAAAGAGACAGTACTTCGATTATCGAATGGTCGAATAGTCAAACAATTTTTACTTCGAATCGTTCGAATCGTTCGAATTCGATCAAATTCGATCGAATTTAACCAATTCGATGGTCAAAGTACCCAAAAAATACTTCGAAATTCGAAGTTTTTTACATTCGCATTCTTCACTCGAATTTTGTAAATCTGCCCCTAAGTGTATTGTTTTGGTCTAACTGTGATCATTTTAGTGTAACATCATCTAGTGATTCATTATCAATATAAACACTTTACTATACACTTATTGGTGTGGATTCAACTATGTCTGCTTGCTCAAAAAGAAATATAACCCTAGTAAGAGGGGTGAATATATTATTATTATTATGATTATTATTAATAATAATACTGTATAATGCTTGTACCCTGTTCTTGTGTGTTTTCTATCTAATATCATTAAAATGTTTATCTTCCCTATGTAGGAGCATAAAGGTTTTGCAAACATCTATTTCTTTAGTTCCCCAAGAGGGTTGTGGCCAGCTAAGTTATTAGAGTTGGGAGGGGAAGCAGGTTCCCGGGCATTAGGTAACTAGCCAAAGGGTTAATGTTTCCCCAAGGTTTCGAAAAATAGAAGCGCACAAATGCCCGGTCTCTTTTGGTTCGGCACTTGCTGGTGGTACTGAAAGGCCAGTGACAGATGTAGGTTTCAATGAGGAGGCCAGTAATGGTTAGTACCCTGCGGCGACAATCCCACCAGTATAGGGACTCACTGCTTGTAAATAACCACTGGTGCCCAAGTTACATTGTTACATAGCTGTGTTGAAAAAAGACCAAAGTCCATCAAGTTCAACCCCTTCAAATGAACCCCCGGGCATATATACACATACAGATAGAGTGCAGTTAACCCTTCCTCTAACAGTAAGTGAGGGCCCACCTGAGAAGGAAGAGTCATATGTAATGTGCCCTACAGGAAAAAATGTTTCAGAGCCCTATATGTTGCTCATCCTCTAAGACAGGGGTCCCCAACCTTTTTTTTACCTGTGAGCCACATTTCAAAAATAAAAAGAGTTGGGGAGCAACACAAGCATGCAAAAAGTTCCTGGGGTGCCAAATAAGTAATAATAATGATTGGCTATTTGGTAGCCACTATTTGGACTGGTGGCCTACAGGAGACTCTGTTTGGCAGTGCACCTGGTTTTTATAAAACCAAAACTTGCCTCCAAGCCTGGAATTCAAATATAAGCACCTGCTTTGAGGCTACTGAGAGCAACATCCAAGGGGTTGGTGAGCAACATGTTACTCAGGGGCTACAGGTTGGGCATCACTGTTCTAAGATTATAAACTCTCATGGACCAATGCTGGAAAGAAATAAAAATGACAAAAGACAATGAGTCAGGAAAGTAAATTGACTATGCCAGTTACCAACACTGGATCAATTTTGACCACACTCTTGATAGTTACATACTGTAGATAATATGGGTTAAAAGAAGACAATTGTCCATCAAATTCAAACCCTCCAAATGAACCCCAGTCCAAGACACATTTGAAACCATTAACAGAATCAACCATCACAACATCATCCGGCAGGACATTCCCCAACCTCACTGTCCTCACTGTGAAGAACCCCCTACGTTGCTTCAAATGAAAGTTATGTTCTACAAGTCTAAAGGGGTGGCCTCTGGGACTTTGATCTTCCTCTATGAAAAATAGATCCCTGTCTATAATGCCCTCTAATGTACTTGTAAAGTGGAATCATGTCCCCTCGCAAGTGCCTTATTTCCAGAGAAAACAACCCCAACCTTGACAGTCTCCCCTCATAATTTAACTCTTCCCTCCCTCTAACCAGTTTAGTTGCACTTAGTCTCTTGTTGATCAAGCTGAATGTTGGTTTTAAAAACATGTGAAGTCAAAAATGTAAATCTCCCCATTGAAAGTCGAGTGACATCTAAGTAATAGAAGTTGGCTCTGCCCATGTTTTCTTCTTGAACTGCTGTTACCCAGAAAGTTTAGGGTCCTTGGCATTAATACTTAAAAGATAAGTAAACCTTTAAAATAAGTGAATGTAAAAGTGATGAGAGTGATATTCTAAGAACTTTTGTAATGTACATTTATTATTTATTTAGTTTTAATTCTAAGATATTAAGGGATACATGTACTGTTAATATGAATGAATTTTGTTACAACAGCGACACCTGCTGGTCATTTTCCCACCAGTCTGACCTCCAAGTAGTCAAGGAAGTTTTTGGGAGAAAGAAAGAGGCTGCTCGGATGTTCTTCTGCTTAGGAAAGGTGTAAGAAAGGTTTCTAATTTTTTTCCTAAGCAGAAGAACATCAGAGCAGTCTCTTTCTTTCTCCTGACAACTTCCTTGACTACTTGGTGGTCAGACTGGTGGGAAACTGACCAGCAGGTGGCGCTGTTGTAACAAAATTCATTCTTCTTAACAGTACATGTATCCCTTAATATCTTGGAATTAAAACAAAATAAATAATGAATGTAAATTGCAAAAGTTCTTAGAATAACACCCTCATCAGATTTACATTCACTTATTTTAAAGGTTTACTTATCCTTTAAAGAATGGCAGCAGTTTAAATTTAAGACAATAAACGTCTGTTGGTGACTTCGGCCACTTCTCCTTGAATATTGGTCACCCAGTGACAAACTGTATAAAGATTTGAAACCCTGGTGTAAACAGCGTGAGAATGGCAGAATTAGAAATGTACATTTCTGACATGGGGCTAGACATATTGTCAGTTTCCCAGGAGCTCCCCGTCATGTGACTTGTGCTCTGATAAACTTCAGTCACTATTTACTGCTCTACTGCAAGTTGGAGTGATATCACCCCCTCTCTTTGCCCCCCCCCCAGCAGCCTAACAACAGAACAATGGGAAGGTAACCAGATAGCAGCTCCCTAACACAAGATAACAGCTGCCTGGTAGATCTAAGAACAGCACTCTATAGTAAAATCCAGGTCCCACTGAGACACATTCAGTTACATTGAGTAGGAGAAACAACAGCCTGCCAGAAAGCAGTTCCATTCTAAATGCTGGCTCTTTCTGAAATCACATGACCAGGCAAAATGACCTGAGATGCACCTACACACATGTATTACAACTACATACACTTGTTGGTTCAGGAACAACATTTTATATTGTAGAGTGAGTTATTTGCAGTGTAAATTTTTGTCGAAAAAAGAAAAATGAATCACTCAAATCATTTGAGTTTTCTGGCAAAAACCTCTGAAAAAAACTCAAACATCAAGCAGGCTGTTAACATCCTCAAATGGTTCAAGGGACCTCTGCCGTTGACTCCTACATGAGCTCGACAGGTTTTTGGTGATATATTTTCGGATTCGAGCTACTGCCAGGATCGGGATATAATAAATCTTGAAAAATTTGAGTTTTGTTAAAAAAACTCCAACAATTCAAGGTTTTTTTACCCAAAAATGTGAGTTTTGACCAAAAATGCAACTCGAAAACTTGAATTTTCATGGAAAACACAACTCGAACCTTAATAAATCTGCCCCCTAATATCAGATTGTTGATTCAACTTAGAGTTGGAATTCCAAAGGTTCCTCAGAAATCACTAAAAATAAAAATTCTACAGAAATTGCAAAAATGCTCATAGGATCACTCTGAGTAAGATTAATTGCTTTACTTGGAATTAGATCCCTTTAAATCTGATCAACATCTGGAGTTCAAATGCATTTGTTTTCTGCCTGGTAACTCTGGCTACAGCTCTATCTGTTTTCTTAATGGACAGAACATTTAACCCTGCCCACTCCAGACCAGATACTTTACTGTGCAGAAAACGTTTGACACTGGCATTTTTTTTTGTCATCATGCACGTTTTGGCGCGAAAACCTGCCTATAAAAGGACGGCAGAGGCCTACAGACTTTGCCTGATTATAGGTTCTACTTATTGTGTTCCTGGGTGTGTTATTCTGCTATTTGATTTCTGATCTTAACCTCGGCTTGTTATCCTAATTACGAACATTGCTGCCTGAACTGACCTTTTTCCTGGAATTGACTAATCTTCTTCTTAACCCCTTTGATACCATGAACTGTGTTTGGAATATTGCTTCCTCCTTGGTCCGTAACTCCAACCTGAGCATTCGGGCCCTTACAGTATAAACGGGCCATGGACCCTTCTGAGGAAGCTCAACCTCAACCAGACTTTGAGAGAGCATTCCAAGGACTGGTTTCTCGTATGAAATCCTATGAGGCACAGCAGACCCATTTTGGCCAAGCTTTGGAAGCCATTTTGGCTAAGCTTTTGGTGACCTCAACACCAGCCCCAGCAGCTACATCACCTGACGTTCCGTCTCCTAGCTAGAAACCCAGAGTTCCAGCCCCTCCTTGCTACAGTGGTGACCCCCAGGCCTGTCGCGGCTTTTTAAAACAATGCCTTATTCAATTAAAGTTACAGCCTGCACAATATGTTCAAGCAAGCCAAAGTGGGGTACGTCATCACTAGCCTCGAAGGAAAAGTGTTGGAATGGGCATCCCCCTTGTGGGAGAAGAATTCCCCACTCATTCAAGACGCCAACGTTTTCCTCCAGTCTTTCCGCACAGTCTTTGATGCCCCTGGTCGGGTTACTACCACTTCATCACGTCTGCTGCAAATTCGTCAAGGGAGTCGGAGTGCCAGTGAATATGCCATTGACTTTTGTACTCTAGCGGCTGAGACAAATTGGAATAATGAGGCCTACCATGCTGCCTTTTATCAAGGACTTTCCACCCATCTTAAAGACGATTTGGTCTTCCGCAATCTGCCGGAGCAGTTGGAAGATCTTTTTGCTCTGGTCATTGAGATTGATACCAGAATGCATAAGCACCAATCGGACAAGGAAAGAAACAAGAGATTTCAACCTATCGGCTGTTCTCCACGATATCCCTCTGCAACAATTATCAATCCCTCTTCGGGTCTTGGCGATTGACAACAGACCGCTATCCACGGCACACAGGAACTTTCTGTTACAGTTGGAGCTCTGCATATTGAAAGACTTCCATTTCTTATAATTAACTATCCTTCTATGCCTGTGGTCTTGGGGCTGCCCTGGCTTCGTCTCCATAATCCTACCATCAATTGGTCTGAAAGCCAGATATCCCATTGGAGCCATCACAGAATTGTCTAGCCCCTAATGCATTACAGAAAATGTCTTGTGCTTCAATAAATCTTCACTCTCTTCTCCTGGCTTATCAGGACTTGATGTGATGTATTTTGTAAAAAGTCTGCAGAGACCCTCCCCCCTCATCGACCCTACGATTGCCCCGTTGATCTACTCCCCGGTACCATGCCTCCTTGTGGTCGCACATATCTGCTTCCACCATCCGAAACAAAAGCTATGAAGAACTACATCCAAGAAAACCTTCAACGTGGATTAATTTATCCTTCCTCTTCTACAGCGGGGGCTGGCTTCTTTTTTGTGGAAAGATGTCAGTTTATGGCATTGCATTGACTATTGAGGTCTCAATAAAATCACCTTGAAGAATCGTTACCCACTACCACTTGTTTCTAAACTTTTTAATAAACTCAAAGGGGCCTGTATATTCACCAAATTGGTTCTCAGGAGTGCATACAATTTAATCTGAATCCGGGAAGGCAACGAGTGGAAGACTGCTTTCAATACTCATGATGGTCATTATGAATACCTCTTAATACCATTTGGGCTCTGCAACACACCTGCAGTCTTCCAAGAATTTGTCAACTACATTTTCAGAGACTTACTTGGTCTCAGTGTAGTTGTTTATCTGGACAATATCCTCATCTGTTCCAAGAATCCGGATGAACACAGAGTTCATGTTCAGGAGGTCCTCGTCTAAGAAAAAACGCACTATTCGTCACTAAGATTCAGTTTCTGGGTTACATCATATACTCAGAAGGCTTTGAGATAGATCCAGCCAAAATCTCTGGAATTCAAGAGTGGCCATTTCCTATGAGTACCAGAGCCATGCAAAAATGCTTTGCCAATTATTATAAACACTTCATCCACAAAGTCTGGAAGCATTTGAGTCATTGAAAAAGTATTTTTCTTCATTTTCTGCTCTCAAACATCCAGATCCCTTTTTCACCTTCTTTATTGAAGTTGACGCCTCTGAGGTAGGTGCTGGTGCAGTGCTGTCCCAAAGACAACTCAGCGATGGTAAACTTCACCCTTGTGCCTTCTTTTCTAAGAAATTCTCTCTGCCAGAACAAAACTATGATGTGGGCAATCGAAAACTCTAGGCAGTCAAGATGGAATGGAGGCATCTACTGGAAAGCTCTATGATACCAGTAACAATCTTTACAGACCACAAAAACTTAGAGTACATTCAAGCTCTTAAACGTCTTAATCCCAGACAAACTCGATGGCCACTATTCATTATAATTTCATCATCACATTCCAATCTGGTTTCAGGAATAAAAACGCTGATGCATTATCTAGAAGTTTCGTTCCTGTGGATTCTTGCCCTAAAGAAAATGACCCTATCGTTCCTCCATCAAAGATTGTAGCTGCCTTATATCCTTCGATGGCCTCTCAAATCCTATCGGCACAAACTGCAGCACCACCCAATATCCCGCTTGGAGTGGCTTTGAATCTTCTTGCTCCATTTGTGCTGATTCTAAATCCTGTCATAACTCACCCAAGGGGCTGCTGATGCCACTACCCATTCCCTCTTGACCCTGGACACATTTAGCCATGGATTTTATTGTAGAGCTTCTGCCTTCTTGGGGTTACACAGCTATTTGGGTAGTAATTGACAGATTCAGCAAAATGGGTCATTTCATTCCTCTCCATAAATTACCCTCAGCAATGGAACTCTCAAAATTATTCATCCAACATATTTTTTGCCTCCATGGCTTTCCTGCTGAAATTATTTTGAGCAGAAGCTCCCAATTTGTTTCTAAATTTTGGAGATCATTATGCAAACCCCTCAATATTTCACTTCAATTTTCTTTATCTTATCATCCTCAATCCAGCAGAGCCACAGAACGTATAAAGCACTTGAACAGTTTTTAAGATGCCATATTTCCTTGTGCCAAGATGACTGGGCTGATCTCCTTCCTTGGGCCAAATTTGCTTATAATCATTCATTACATGCCTCTTCTGAGATATCACCTTTTTTCTGTGTATATGGTCAACATCCTTTGGCATTTTCTCAAGACTTACTTCTCACCAATGTACCTGCAGCCAATGACCAAGTGTCCCACATGTCCGCAATCTGGCAAGCTACCTGTAGAAAAGTTCCATTTCCCAAAAGTCTTATGCCGACAAAAAGCGTTGTCCTCCTCCTCAGTACTCTCTTGGAGACAAAGGGGTTATTTACTAAACTCTGAATGCAAAAATCATGAAAGACTTGCGATTTTTTTTTATAAAATTGGACTTTTAAAAAAAAATCAAAAAAATTTCAGAATTTATTAAACCCCGGGATGGAAAAGTCCGAATCTGAAAATTCGACATCTCAGACCTGTTAAGGTTGCATATAAGTCAATGGGAGAAGTCCCAATGATTTTTTGATGTGCGCTGGGTTTCGTGCAATACCCAGAAGTATTCTGAGTTTTCAGGCGAAAATTACGAAAAAATCATGAAAATCGAGAAAATCCGGCTGAAAAAAAAATTGCAAAAATCGGATTTTTTTCCACAAAGCAAATTTTAGGGAAGATGTAATAATAAATAAGCGTTAAAAACCCGAGCGGATTTGATCGGAGTTTGTAGCAGAATAAATTTAGATAAATTCTAGCTTTGATAAATAACCCCCAAAGTGTGGCTTTCTACCAAGAACATTCCATCTCCTAAGTTGGGTCCCAAGTTCATTGGTCCTTTTCCTATTATTGAACTCAACAATCTGGTGACAGTGAATTCTGAATGTGTTTCATGTTTCCCTTATTAAACCTGCAATGTTTGGTCATGCAAAGGATTTGGGCTGGAGGAATGCTCTTGGATTAAACATTCAGACATCCATGCTTCACTTCTTGTACGGACGTTCCATAAGAAATTTCCTTCCAAACCCAGTCTTGGCGGTCCTGAGGCCCCCCTATGGAGAAGGGGGGTACTGTAAGGATCGCTCACCAGCGCTCCTTACTCCATGAACGTCTTCAGCGTCTTCCCTAAAATGGCAGCGCCCAAGGGAACCGAGTGGGACGCCACGCCGGCGTCAAAACGTGCGGCATCTGTTTTTGGAATATTGTTTCCTCCTTGGTCCGTAACTCCAACCTGAGCCTTCAGGCCCTTACACACCCCTAGCAAACATGTTTTAGGGGATACTTGAACTGGGGATGTGGTGGCCACAGATAACAATTTGCAGACCTTACCCCAGAATTGGGCAACAACAGGACAATTCCATATAAGATATAAGAAATTCACATCTGGTGATTGGCATTTAGGACAGTTACCATGAGACTGCATGTTTGCTTTACACAAATGAGCAGGCATAATAAAGGCCTGGTGTAGGATGAGTATTTGGGTGAATTTGTTCTTAGCATTAAACGATACGAGCAAGCGCTACGTATAATATAAGATCAATCCATTTTATCAGATCTCATCCAAGTGTTGCAGCTGGGATGATAAATAGTAGGATCTCCAGTCTGGGAGAGCCACTCCACCTTGGAGCCTGGCAAGTTGCAATGCTGGGTATGACAGTCTGCTGCGTTTCTCTGCCCATATAAATGTTTTGGTATCATAGTCCAATTGGGAAAACACTTTCGTGGGTAT